>NC_079497.1:94190693-94505799 GCF_030052815.1 Hevea brasiliensis
AAGCTCTTCGATCAGATCATAGAGGTGAATACTTGAGTACTGAATTTGATGAATATTTGAGAGAGCACGACATTATTTCCCAGCTGACTCCTCTAGGAACACCATAGCTGAATGGTGTATCTGAAAGGAAAAATCGTACCCTATTGGATATGGTACGTAGCATGATGAGCTATACTGATATGCCAATCTCCTTTTGGGGATTTACATTAGAGTCAACTCTGTATATTCTGAATAGGATTCCATCACAATCACCATCTTTCACACCTTATGAGATATGGCATGGAAGAAAACCAAGTCTTAAGCATGTTAAGATTTGGGGTTGTCCAGCTTATATCAAAAAGCTGAACAATGATAAATTAAAGACCAGATTAGAAAAGGGTCGATTTGTTGGATATCTAAAAGATAGTTTTGGATATTATTTTTATTTGCCCACATCACAAAAAGTTGTGATAAGCAGAGATGCCACATTTCTTGAATAACAGTTTGTTCAAGAAGGAGGCAAAGGAAGGCAAATAGAGTTAGAGTTGGAGAATTCTGACCAACCAATAGATCAGATGGATATAGATCCATCTAGTCAACCTACACCTATTGATGAAACATCTACAGCTTTTCCTCGTAGAACAACTAGGGTATCTTACCCACCAGTGAGATATGGTTTCCTTCATGAAGAAGAACAAGAGTTGTCTACTCATGAAGAAGTAAATCATGGAGATGATCCACTTACCTATGAAGAAGCTATATCAGATATAGACTCTTTAAAATGGATTGATGCTATGAAATTTGATATTGATTCCATGTATAAGAATCAAGTTTGCGATCTTGTTGACCCACCTAAAGGTATTGTAGCTATAGAGAACAAATGGGTTTTCAAGAAGAAAATTGGTTCTGATGGAAAGGTAGAGTCCTATAAGGTAAGGCTAGTAGCGAAAGGGTTTCGCCAAAGGCAAGGAATCGACTATGAGGAGACTTTCTCACTTGTTGCCATACTTAAATCAATTAGGATTCTATAGCTACATACTATGATTATGAGATTTGGCAGATCGATGTCAAAACAGCTTTTCTCAATGGATACATTGAAGAAAACATTTTCATGGAACAACCTTGGGGTTTTGAATCCCAAGATGGTTCCAAGGTATGCAAGCTAAAGCGATCCATTTATGGGTTGAAACAAGCTTCGAGGAGTTGGAACATCCATTTTGATAAAGCTAGTAAGTCATTTGGTTTTGTAAAAAATGAAGATGAGCCATGTCTATATAAGAAGGTTAGTGATAGTGTGATCATTTTCCTTATCTTATATGTAGAGAATATTCTGTTGATAGGTAATGACACAGGTATGTTGACAACTATGAAGATATGGTTGTCAAATACATTCTCCATGAAAGACTTAGGAGAGGTAACCTATATTCTTGGGATTCGCATCTATAGAGATAGAGCGAAAAGAATAATTGGTTTATCCCAAAGTCTATACTTGGAAAAGGTGTTAAAGAGGTTTAACATGCTTGATTCCAAGAGAGGATTATTACCAGTGAGACATGGTATCCACTTTTCTAAAGTGATGTCTCCTAAGACACCTAAAGAAAGAGATAAAATGGCCAGGATTCCATATGCTTCAACTGTTGGAAGTTTGATAAATGCAATATTGTGTACTAGGTCGGATATTGCATATGCTATTAGTTTAACTAACAAGTATCAATCCAATCTAGGTTTGGAACACTAGATAGCTGTCAAGAATATCCTTAAGTACTTGAGAAGAACTAAGGATTTATTTTTGATATATGGAGATAGAGACTTGCAATTGGATGGTTATACTGATTCTAATTTCAATCAGATATCGATGATAGAAAGTCTACCTCTGGGTATGTGTTCATTTGCAATAGAGGTGCAGTCAGTTGGAAGAGTTCCAAACAGAGTACGACTACAGATTCCACTATCGAGGTTGAGTATATTGCTGCATCAGATGCTGTAAAGGAAGCTATTTGGATATAAGAAATCCCGGTTTCACTAGAAATCCAAACACGTAGAAAGGCGTTACCACATTATCAGAGAGATAGTTGGGCAAGGAGATATAGCCATGCAGAAAATAGCATCAGCTGAAAAATCCAGTTGATTCATTCACTAAGCCTTTGTTACAAGCTCAGTTAGATCGACATCTTGAGAAGATGGGTCTAAGGTATTGTAATGAATGGCTCTAGTGCTAGTGGGAGATTGTTAGTAGTATGCCCTATAGCATATCAGTTAGTATATATCTTGTACATGTTTTATTAATAAAAGGCATTTTCACTTTTCCGTTTAGATAATATATTTATGTGTAAGAGAAAAGGTCCATTGATGTTTTGCTAGAAATTCGATTCTTAAGTTGTTAAGAATATGAGTGACATTATTTCTAGCATAAAGTATCATAAATAGGTTCACAATCGAGGATACTTCACAATAAGGACATGACTTATCCAGAAAGATTGTAATCAAGTTTGTTCCCAAGTTATTTATATGAGATGTAAATAAGATAGAATGGTGAGTCTCATGCCATATAACAAACATGACAGGCACTTATACATGATAAGTAGGCCGAACCAATGACATTTATGACAAGCACATAGAGTTTACTCTTGTCAATGCATTGTTATAAATCATATCAGTGCATATAATCTTTAGACCTGAGATAGCATAGTTATCATATATATAGGTGGTTTGAGTTTGATACTGCTTTTATACTTGTACTGTGTATGGGTATATAGGCATGTGTTGGCTCCTACTAGTTATATATGGAGGTAGGTGTTGATCAAGATGGAATCTGTTCCTTTAAGTAAATAGGGATAAAATACTATGTTCATTTAATTGTTTTTGATGTTACAAGTTCCTGGCCTGGACAGATAGATTTAATTAGAAAAGAGTTTCTGATGAGAAAAATCTTTTAATCAAGAACTGGAATTAAAAGAGAACATAATATTAATAGCAACTAGCGTTTGACATAAACCATGACTCCACCTCGAATTGAAATTTTGTAGCAGAGAGATTCTAGTGCATGGTAACATATGATTATAGGTTCATTTAAGGTAAACCTTATTACTAATTGGGTGGCCATGGCATACTATGCTAGGTGTTAACTATAGTCTATGAGGTGCATAAAATGATTTAGAGAAATCATTTATGGTAAGAAAAAGTTCTAATGATATTAAGAGTTGATATCATGTTTCATTGCCAATTAGTGATGAGCCTAGTAAGTTACACACATAAACAAGTAATCACCAAATTAAATATGATTTAATTAATTAATTAAAAAGTTTAATTGATTAATTAAATAGGTTTGGTTTGCAATTAGATTGCAAAGTCCCTAGCATGGCTTGAAACCAAATCTAGGTTATTGGATGTATAATATAAGTTAAATTTATATTTGAAGTGTTTAAATATGAATTTAATTAATGAAAAATTAATTAATAGAGATTAATTTATTTATTTATATTTGATATAAATTGATTAGAAGAAGAGAAATAATTATTGGTTGTGAACTCAAAATTAAGACACAGGGGTATTTTGGTCATTTCACAGGGTGACATTTAGCACCATGAGATGGTGACACATTGCACTACACATAAGCTTGCCATATGTCTTTTAATCATGTAAGATGATTAAAGTCAAGATTAAATATAGGTTTGATACTTGGCACAATGTGATTGGGTCAATTAAACCTAGAGCCAATTAGAAGGTGACATGTGGCAAGGGTTTTAAGTGGTGACCTAGCTATATAAGTGTAAGTTATGGAAGAATAAAACGTGTGGGCTGCTGTTCTTCTTTGGTGTAGCCACCTAAAGAACATCTACTCTCTCTTCTTCTTCATCTCTCATCAATTCAAAGAGATTAGCCATCAATCTCTTGAATTAAAAATACTAGAAATTGTTTCTAGTGTCCTATTTACATATGCAATCTCTCTAAAGGCAAAACTTGATTTTCTAATTCATAGAAAAAGCTTTAGAAGCTGTTTAAGGGCTGCCATAAGTGATCTTGGTGTGGACTAGCTAGAGGAACAACATTTGGTGTCACACCCTACCCCTCTATAAGGCATAACATGATCCCGTAGTATACCTAATGAATTACCAACTCCGTCTACTGATAACCCATTAAATACACTACAAGGGATTTTCAAAACTTTTCTTACTTCTTTTACAGTGGTGAGCACTATTTACAGGTGTTAAAACCTTTTTGAACTGAAGTGATAGAATTGACACATTTGAATTATTTGGAATTTCTGTAAAAATTTTGGCAGAGTGCCCTCTGTATTTTGGATAAAACAGTTCTTCAGAAAACCTGTAAAAAGCACTTCAATATGTATTTGCAAATCTCAACTCCAACATATTTCTCAACACAACATTTTTCTCAACTCAAATCCGCAGTGATTTTTCAAAGACTGAGATACAAGAAATATAATACAAAACTATTCAAGTAAATGAAATCTCAAATTTACATTTACAATAATTTACATTTAATTACATACCAAAATATTTTACAAGAGTTTCTATACAACTGCTCAAATAATTTACATACATATTATTACATGCATACATCAAAACCTATGTACATGGGTATACCTATGATATACCTGGAGCTGATCTGAATATATCTTCAAGGAAATTTACTTACTGCTCTATGCTCTTCTTACCTGCGACAGCATACAAAGCTATCGCTGAGTGGTGAACTCAGTGGTGCACAACTATAATTTAAAACATAGTACAGTATACATTTACAAAATTTACAGTAAATAAATTGGGAATCTGAATACTCATCAAATTTCAAAACTCAAAATATTCGTTGCCAATAATGTAAATCATTTGTATAAATGACTTTGATCACAAAATTCAATTTATCAAATCGTGACTAACCATTTAAGTAATTCAACAAAATCAATTATACATAAACCATAATTGAAATCATAATTTCTTACCATTCAAAAGCCATTCTGTATGTCAAAAATCATTATGTATTTCAAAAATCAAAAACAATCTCAAAAATAATACAGTATCTCAAAACTCAATCTTTCTCACAAAAATCATTCTTTTTCTCACTAACCATGCAAGACTAATCCGAAAGGGCCATATTCGATGTGATTCTAACTCCCTATGGTCGGGGAGGGCGAATCAGATTCTAACTCCCTATGGTCGGGGAGGTCGAATCATCGTGCACAGTACCATCACAATAATGAATCTTCCGCAAGGGCCATAACGATAAAATAAACTTAGATCTAACCTCAAATCAGAGGAAAATCTAAGCCTGCGCACGTACCATGGTAATCAAAACACAACTAACTCCATTGTCTTCTCAACAAATGAGAGAGACGGGTAATAACCTAGTCAAGCATCTATACTGAGAAATAAAACAATATTACAATCCATTTAGTGAGCATAAATCACAATACAATTCGATTCAAAGTCAATTTCAATATCCAATAAAGTTTTATGCTCATCACAATTCAAATCATACAATTGCATTTTTCCATGAAAATTGCCATCACAATTCAAAACATGTTCTATCAAAATTTTCTAAAACATAATTTATTCAATCCATAACAATGCTTAATACTTGTGGAAATACCATTTCACAAAGCTGAATTCATACATACTATAGCAATTTCAATAATAATTGAATTAAATCCAATGCCTGTTAAACATAGTTCATAAGAAAATATGTCATTTAATCATATAAAATATTCAGAACAAAATCAGTTAAAAACTAGTTGTGCACAAACCTCTGATAATTGTCTCCTGGTCTGGACTCAGTGTTTCCTTCCCTTTTCCTGAGTCTTTGGTAACTGAGAAACACAATTTGAAGTGTTTCAGTATTAAATTAAACTGTCTCTAACGATAATGTTCGATAAGTAATTCACTGAAGGCTATTATTTGCTCAATTACCTAATATACCGACCCTCGATGCGTTTAAGGTAAATTAGGTTTTGGTGTCCTTAATATGTCACATTTGATAGGGTTTTAGGGTTGGTACGTGTTACCAAACTCAATTCTATGTATATTGCGTTTTCTTGCATTTCATTGCAAATTGCTGGATTTCGGGATACTAGTTTGACCTAGTCGGACGACCTAGTTCCCTCAATTTTCGGGTTTCAGTCAAAACTAAAAACTTGTAGCTCTATGTCTTATAGACCGCGGTGCAAAATTTTAGGTCAATCCGAGTTAAGTAGACCAAGTTATGGTCATTACACTATTGCTGGTCAAATGGCATCAAATTAGGTCATTGTTAGGTCAATTTGGTCAACTTTGGTTCGGCCAGTTTTTGGACCCGAACTTGTGCAAGCTTTTTGACTTGCTTCTGGTCATTTCTGGGTTTTGGTGCCTTCATAAGACTTGTAGGTATGGGTCTTTACTATTCATGGTTAAAATTTTAGGTCAATTGGACCTGTTTTGAGTGAGTTATGGCCTAAACACTCACTGCTGCCCAATTGGTCATTTTTCAGGTCCTAATTGCACCTAATCCGAATTGGTCATTTTCTTAGGTCACCTTGCAAGCAGAATTTTGGTATGCTTTCTCAATGAAAGTTGGCACATTTTGTGCCTAGTTCCACCTCCAATTGGTCTCATACCAATTGAGGTTACACATTTAAACTTATTGGCTAAAATGTACACTGCCCTTGGTTACTTTGCTTAACACACATCAATTACACACATTTACCTTGCAATATGTTTACTTCCCTACCAAATCTGTTTTGGTACATTACCAAAACTATATATTACTTTACATTAACATCACTTTGGGCAGATTACAATTATCCTCAACACACCAAATATAACTCTAATTCCCAAAGTTCAAATACCATTACACATACACACAAACATTACTAGTTTTTACATACACTTTACACAATAATTTCATACACATATCCATCAATCCTTAATGCCACAATTCTACCCATATCTTCATGAACACATACACTTATCCAAGAGTTTCAAGGCTGCCGAAATTGTCCTTCAACACCAAAGTGTCCTACAATTCATTAAATCCCATTCCAAGTGCAAAATTTCACCATATACATATGAAGTAATTCACTAGGTTATTAAATCATCATGATCAACATCATTTCTCATCAAATATATGCACAATTATTTCATCAAATACATGACTCCATGGCTGTCCAAAATGAACACAACAATAACTCTTCAAACTCAAAAATTTTCTTCACAAATCCAACACCCATAACATGTACACAAAGTTTAACAAAGAAATCTTCAAAAATGTAAACTTACCTTATGGTTGGAACTTGCCAAACCTTGATTAAACTTCTTAAATTTGGTATCAAACTCTTCCTTGTGATGTGTAGACAATCTTTAATGAAGAAAGGTGTGGGAAAAGGAGGCTTGATCATGGGGTTGTGAAGGTTTGAAGGTGGGCGGCCATGGGAGCTTTTTTTGGAGAATTTCTTCACTTTGGCAATGGTGAGACGTGAGGTTGAAGATGAAGCTTTTAAGTGCTGCCCACTTTGTCCACTTAATCCATTTTATATTTCTTAGTGGTCCACTCACATTAATTAAACCATTTTATAAACTTAATTCTCATTTATCCCACATTAACCCATGATTTTAGCTATTTACTTTAGGTACCACTAAATTAATTTTTCATTTTATTTTCTAAGTGTAATATTATTTATTTTTAGTGGACATTTAGGTCAAAAGACAATTCGGGATGTCAAATGACCATAATGCCCCTGTTCGGGTTGCATTCCCGATTTTTCGGTAATACCGGGTTTTGTTTGTTTTTCGATTTCTCACTTTTCTTTGTACTAATTATTTAATTTCTCCTTGATATTTTTAATGATATTTATACTTCAATAAATATTTATTAGAGTCCTAAAAATATTTTCCAGGGTTCCCCGCAGTGCAGGGCTAGTCAACGGTCCACGCCATGACTTCCCAGTGCGGTCACCCATCGTTAGGTTTCCCGGCTCGTTTAACTTGATCACATTTCTTTGCTATTATTTTTCCTTTGTTTTTCTTGTATTTTCTTTTCTTTTATTTCATTATTTTATGTCTCCCCACTCATATTGAAGTGTAGTTCTAGGCATCCTAGCTGTCCGGACAACACTGGTCACCGGAGCAGCAGAATGCACTACCGAACTTAGGGGTGTTACAATTCTCCCCCCCTTAAATAAATTTCGTCTCGAAATTTTACCTGGCATTAGTCTCTAAATAGCTGTGGGTGCTGTCTCCTCATATCCTCTTCACGTTCCCAAGTAGCTTCCTGGCCTGAATGATGGTTCCACAGCATTTTAACTAGGTATATCTGTTTGTTCCTCAGCTGCTTCACCTCATAAGCTAGAATTTTTATGGGTTCTTTATCATATGAGAGGTCTGGATTTATCTCAATCTCTTCAACTGATAGTACATGAGATGGGTCTGATCTGTACCTCCTTAACATGGACACATGGAAGACACTGTGTATCCTTGCTAGCTCTGGAGGTAATGCCAACCGATATGCCAAAGGACCCACTTTTTCCAGAACTTCATATGGTCCGATGAAACGATAGGCACTTATAAATGATAAGTAGGCCGAACCAGTGACACTTATGACAAGCACATGGAGTTTACTCTTGTCAATGTTTTGTCATAAATCATATCAGTGCATGTAATCTTTAGACCTGAGATAGCATAGTTATCTTGTATATAGGTAGTTTGAGTTTGATACTGCTTTCATACTTGTATTATGTATGGGTATATGGGCATGTGTTGGCTCCTACTAGTTATATATGGAGGTAGGTGTTGATCAAGATGGAATCTGTTCCTCTAAGTAAATAGAGATAAAATCCTATGTTCATTTAATTGTTCTTGATGTTTCAAGTTCCTGGCCAGAATAGATAGATTTATTCAAAAAAGAGTTTCTGATGAGAAAATCTTTTTAATCAAGAACTGGAATTAAAAGAGAACATAATATTCATAGCAAATGGAGTTTGACATAAACCATGACTCCAGCTTGAGTTGGGATTTTGTAACAGAGAGATTCTAGTGCATGGTAACATATGATTATAGGTTCATTTAAGGTAAACCTTATTACTAATTGGGTGGCCATGGCATGCTATGCTAGGTGTTAACCATGGTCTATGAGGTTCATAAAATGATTTAGAGAAATCATTTATGGTAAGAAAGAGTTCTGATGATATTAAGAGTTGATATCATTTCTCATTGCCAATTAGTGATGAGCCTAGTAAGTCACACACATACACAAGTTATCACCTAATTAAATATGATTTAATTAATTAATTAAAGAGTTTAATTCATTAATTAAATAGGTTTGGTTTGCAATTAGATTGCAAAGTCCCTAGCATGACTTGAAACCAAATCTAGATTATTGGATGTATAATATAAGTTAAATTTATATTTAAAGTGTTTAAATATGAATTTAATTAATGAGAAATTAATTAATAGAGATTAATTAATTAATTTATATTTGATATAAATTAATTAGAAGAAGAAAAATAATTATTTTGGGTTGAGAACTCAAAATTAAGACATAGGGGCATTTTGGTCATTTTTGCAGTGTGACACGTGGCATCATGAGATGGTGACACATGGCATAACACATAAGCTTGCCAATTTTTTTTAATCATGTAAGATGATTAAAATCAAGATTAAATATAGGTTTGACACTTGGCACAATTTGATTGGGTCACTTAAACCTAGAGCTAATCAAAGGGTGACATGTGGCAAGGGATTAATGTGTTAACCTAGCTATTTAAGTGTGGTTATGAAAAGAAAAAAATAACCAGCAGCCTCTCCTCTCATTTGTCACGCCACTTTGAGCCTCTCCAGCTATTTCTCTTCATCTCTCATCAATTCAAAGAGATTAGCCATCAATCTCTTGAATTAAGAACACTAGAAATTGTTTCTAGTGTCCTGTTTACATCTCTAATCTCTTAAAAGGCAGACACTTGAATTTCTAATTAATAGAAAAGGCTTTAGAAGCTGTTCAAGGGCTGCCATAGGTGTTCTTGGTGTGGACAAGCTAGAGGGACAACATCTGGTGTCCTGAAGACGAATCTCAAAGGCGCAGACACGCTGTAGCACATCAAGAGGTTAGTGTAATCATTCTTGATTTAATCTAGGGTTCTAAAATTAATCTGATTAATTTTAAAATCTTAAATGGCAAATACAGATCCAAAAACATATTAAAAGAGTTTTAATATGTTGTTTATCATTGAAATCAGATAGATAAAAATAAATCTTGCATGATACATGTGACCCTAGGTGAAAATTTTTGAATTCAATGGTATAAACTTGTGTTTTTCACGCTTCCGTTCCTTCATATTTTATATCTTTAACCTGTGTTAATTCTGTTTGACCCAGGCCAGCATCATTGGTTATATTGCTGTTCCTTGTATGAAAATGGACTTTGAGGTATTAGTAACCAGTCCATTAGGACAAGAGGTTAGGGTCAATAGAATGTATAAGGATTGTCCTTTGGTGATCCAAGGACACACATTCTTATCTGATTTGATTGAGATGCCTTTCAGAGATTATGATATTATCTTGGCCATGGATTGGTTAGCCAGGCACCATGCAATTATTGACTATAGATTGAAGACAATCACTTTTGGTCTCCCTTACTATAGTGATGTGGTTATACAAGGGGAGAGGCAGTTACTACCATCAAACCTTATTTCTACTGCACTTGCCAGAAACATGATCCGAAAAGGGTGTGAAGCTTATTTGGCCCATGTGATAAACACCCAAGTAAGAAGTCCAGCATTGAGGGACATTCCTACAGTATGTGACTTTCCGGATGTGTTTTCTGAAGAATTGCCAGGATTACCTCCAAAAAGAGAAGTGCAGTTTGAAATAGAGGTTATGCTTTGTGTGGAGCCAATCTCTATTACTCTGTATAGAATGGCACCTGCTGAATTGAAGGAGTTAAAGGTGCAGTTGCAAGAGTTGCTTGATAAGGGCTTCATCCTCCCTAGTGTGTCACCTTGGGGAGCACCAGCGTTATTTGTTAAGAAGAAAAAAGACTCTCCACCTGTGTATTTACTACAAATAGTTGAATAGGGTGACAATAAAGAACAGATATCCATTGCCCCGTAAAGATGATTTGTTTGATCAGTTGAAGGGTGCAGCTATGTTCTCCAAAATTGACTTGAGATCGGGATATTATCAGTTAAGAGTGCAAGAGCAGAGTTTTCCAAAAACTGCTTTTAGAACTCAATATAGCCATTATGAGTTTCTGGTTATGCCATTCGGATCAACTAATGCTCCAGCTTCTTTTATAGTCCTAATGAACACTATCTTCAGGCCATATTTATATCAATTTGTTGTGGTATTTATTAATGACATATTGGTATATTCAAAGAATGCATAGGAGCATGATAAGCACCTGTGAATTGTGCTACAGACTTTAAGGGAGAAACAACTGTATGCCAAGCTATCGAAGTTTGAAGCTGGAAGAAATCTCCTTCTTGGGGGATATTGTGTCAGTTGAGGGTATTGAGGTGGATCCCAACAAGGTGGAAGCTATCCTCAATTGGAAGTTGCCTAGCAATGTTACAGAAGTTCACAGTTTTCTGGGTTTAGCTGGATACTACCGCCGTTTTGTTAAAGGATTTTCTATGTTGGCATCTCCACTAACCAAGCTACATCATAAAGATGTGAAATTTCAGTGAACTAACAAATGCCAGCAGAGTTTTGATGAATTGAAGGGATGTTTGACTAAAGCTTCAGTCCTGACTTTACCTACTCCGGGTAAAGAATACATTGTTTATAGCTATGCTTCTGATAATGGGTTAGGCTGTGTATTGATGCAAGATCAAAATGTCATTGCTTATGCATCACGCCAGCTGAAACCACATGAGCGAAACTATCCTACACATGACTTGGAGCTTGCTACCATAGTATTTGCTCTGAAGATCTGGAGACACTATTTGTATGCGGAGAAATGTTATATCTACATAGATCACAAGAGCTGGAAGTATTTGGGCACCTAGAAAGAACTGAATTTGAGGCAAAGGAGGTGGTTAGAATTAATTAAAGACTATGACTGTTTGATAGATTATCAGCCAGGAAAAGCAAATGTGGTAGCAGATGCCTTAAGTCGCAAGACTATGGCTAGTTTAAAAGTTTCTCCTTTGTCTATGGTGCATGAATTAAAAGCACTGCACGCTAGTTTGGAGATAGATAATGAGGGACAGATGAGAGCTACATGGCAAGTGAAACCAGTACTAATTGATCAGATTAAAATGGCTGCACAAAATGATAAAAAGTATCAGAAATTGATGGAGAAAGCTCGGGATGGCTAGAAACCTGGATTTTCAGTGAATGATAATGGCTTACTGCTACACTAGGGCAGAATGTGTGTTCCTAGTGATGTGGAATTGAGACAAATCATTATGAAGGAAGTACATGAATCTCCTTTTGCTATGCACCCTGGTGGGACTAAAATGTGTAGAACAATAAAAGAACATTATTGGTGGAATGTGATGAAGAAAGATATAGCTGAGTATGTAGCCAAATGCCTAACTTGTCAGCAAGTAAAGGTAGAAAATCAAGTGCTAGCTAGTTTACTACTGCCATTGCCAGTTTCTGAGCGAAAATGGGAAAGAATCAGGATGGATTTTATGATGGGACTTCTAAGAACACAGAAGAGTCATGATGCAGAATGGGTCATTGTGGACAGATTAACTAAGTCTGCTCACTTTCTGCTTGTGAGGATGGATTATAGACTCATATTGGCTAAACTGTATCTTCATGAGATAGTGAGACTTTATGGAGTGCCGGTATCGATTTTGTTAGATAGAGATCCAAGGTTCACTTCTAGATTTTAGGGAAGTTTGCAAAGAGCCCTAGGAACTAGATTAAACTTCAGTACGGCATTCCATCTATAGACAGACGGCCAGTCTGAGAGGGTGATTCAGATATTGGAGGATATGCTACGGGCTTGTGTGATTGAATTTGAAGGTAGTTGGGACACACAATTTCCTTTGATTGAGTTTGCTTATAACAACAGCTACCAATTAAGCATAGGGATGCCTCCATATGAAGCTCTATATGGCAGGAAGTGCAGAACTCCTCTATGTTGGGATGAAGTGGGTGAAAGGAAGTTGATTGGCCCCAAAATTATTCAGCAGACAAAGGAGAAGATTAAATTTATCAGAGATTGACTCAAGGCTGCATCAGACCTGCAGAAATCCTATATTGATTTGAAAAGGAGAGATATTGAATATGCAGTGGGTGACAAGGTATTTCTCAACGTTTCTCCTTGGAAGAAAATTATGAGATTTGGCAAAAAGGGGAAACTGAGTCCTCGCTTTATTGGACCGTATGAGGTTTTGGAAAGAGTGGGTCCTTTGGCGTATTGTAACACCCTCACTTTAGCCTGACCATACGTTCTACTGGTCTGGTGACCAAGGTTTGTCCGGATAGATAGAATGTCTAGAATTGTATTTAGACTAGAGTGAAGAGCCATAAATAATTCAAATAAGTATAAGAAAAATTAAGGAAAAA
Organism: Hevea brasiliensis; assembly: GCF_030052815.1. NCBI lineage: Eukaryota > Viridiplantae > Streptophyta > Magnoliopsida > Malpighiales > Euphorbiaceae > Hevea > Hevea brasiliensis. The sequence goes on from NC_079497.1 coordinate 94,204,175, forward strand.
TTTTAGAAATAAAATACAATAAAGTTAAATGAGCCGGTGCCCCGGTGATGGGTGACTCTAATGGGAAGTTGCTGTCTTCGCAGCTAGTAGCCCTAAACTAGAGGAAAATTTCGTAAAATAATTTTTGAGACTCTAGAGAAGAGTCATTGAGGTTTCGATGGCATTAGAATGCTAAGAAAATGCTTAGAAAAGTTTTTAGATTGGTGTAGACAATTTTAGTCTGTTAAGCAAAACGAAGGGTATTTTGATCATTTCGTCTTCAGATATGATTTTTGACCAATTTGTCCAATTAAATAAATAAATTATATTATAGAAAATATGAATAAAAATTGATGAAGATTAAATTAAAAACGAGTAGAAAAGAAAAGGAAAGAAAAATTAGTTAAATGGGACTTATGACATCATTATGAGGTCATTAAAATGCGTCCACCCAATCACATTGTGACACCTATTTATAAACCCTATTAAAAGAGTTAAATGGGTAGAAAATTAACAAAGAAATTCTATCATCTTCCTCTCTAACCCAGCCAGCAGCCCTCTTCCCCATGTTCACCATTGTTAACCTTCACACCACTTTACTAACTTGAATTTTACACTATAAAACCTCATTCTTCCTTCATTAAAATTAACCCTTACCACTAGATCAAGCTTGGGGCAGCCGTTAGAAGGAAAAATATTGAAGAATTACAAGCTCAAGTTGGGACTCAAGTAAGGTTAGTGACCAATTCTTCTCTCTCTCTCTTAATTTATAGTTAGGCAAATAAATTGAGTAGAAAACTGTAAGAAAATTGCATGAGAAGCCCTTGTATGCTTCCCCCCAAATTTTGGCAGCCATGGTTATCTTAAGGTTGTGATGATTTTTCTTGATTTAAATGAGTGTATAGGCTTCCCTTGATATGAATGTATCACTTACAACATTAAATTATGAGTTTGCTGCAAGAATTAGAACTTTGGAAATTTAGGGCTAGGGTTTGAAACTTAAATTTGGGGGTTGATGTAATTGAACACAAATTGATGTTATAATGGTCAATTAATGACCATTTGGTGTAGTTTGAACTGAAATTGGAGTGACTTGTGACATTAATTAAGGTAAAGGTGAGGCTGCCTCATGAGTGCATTTTGGACCCTTTGAGTCCAGTGTGTTCTTGGGGTTATAACTCAAGCTAGGTAACTCTAATTGGTTCAAGGACAATCGAAGGTTAAACTAGACACAAAATGCAACAACTTTGATGAAGAAACTTATCCCAGAAAACCAAACTAAGTGGCCCTAAAAATTGACCTAATCTGGGTAACACACATTCTGTCCTGGGTAAAATAACCAAATGAACAGTGTCTATTCATTTGGTCATAACTTAGTATAGAAAGGTCCAATTGACCTAAAATTTATATTAATATAAAGCTTAGATAATTTATGACAACTTTTATGCGGAACACAACTTCAAAGTTTGACCAAAACCTGATGAAATTGCCTAGCAAAAATCAGGACACCAAGCTGCCAGAGTGGAATTCTGCCCAGAAATTTTGGGTAGATACTAATCCTGCCAACATTGCCAAAATTAGCATATCTTGAGGTAGAAAACTCCAAATGGAGGGATTCAAAAAGAGAATTAAAGAAGACATATAAAGGAACAACTTTCAAGAAGAAAATTTTGTCAAATTCTTACTGTACGGATGACCAATAGATGAAGGAACCCTGTCCAGAAACTAAACTTAGGATGCGCTAAAAATTGACAAAATCCGGGTAGCATCAATTCTGCTAGGGCAAAATGACAAAATGAACAGTATTCATTCATTTGGTCATAACTCAGTCTAGAAAGGTCCAATTGACCTGAACTTTATATCAATGGAAAGCTGAGGCAATTTAGAACAACTTTCATTTAGAGCACAAACTCAAATTCTGGACTTAACTAAATAAAATTGCTAGCCAAATTTGAACTACCAAATCTGGAAGAAATAAAATTGCCCAAAAATTCTAAGTAAAGGCAATCCGACTAGTTATGGTGAAATAGCCATAACTTGAGCTAGAAAACTCCAAATGAGGTGATTCAAAGTGAAATGTAACTAGACACAATAAGGAACAACTTTCATGCAGAAAGATTTGTCAAATTTTTACTGTAGCAAGGTCCAATGGAACAGTGAATTTGGTCCTCAAATTCTAAAAATTTGAAATAAAACCTAGGAGGCTAGGAATTGAGTTTGGCAATCAATGCCAACAAAAATAAAATGCAAAATATGGTATCTTGGTGAACTTAGGCTCCACAAATTTATTATAAATCAAAAAGTCTACTTTTGAATGGAGATGGTCAAATGAATAGTAACCACTAAAATATGTGAAGTAAAAGGACAAACCATAAGAACTATTGTAGTCAATAATATAGGAAAGTGTATAATAAATTAGAAAGCTATTGCAATGGTTAATATATAGATAATATAAATAGTTGATTTAAATTTTTGGAATTGAGTGACACTAGGATTTAAGGAAACTTAGCTAAATTTGAAATCCATGAAACATTCATAGACTACTTGAAATATGAATGATAATGTACCTAAATCATGAAAAAAAATAGATAGTTAGGGCTCATGCCTCTTTTTGTAGCTAAAAATTTATACTTTGCATAATTAATGGCATATGAGAAATAAAAAGAATGTTTTGAGTACAATGGTACATGAACACCATTATTGTCAATTGAGATCCAAAATGAATGATGTAAGGAATGCATGAATTATGATGAATGTATAAACTGTACAGAATTGTGATTTAGAAATTTATACTTCTGCTAGGAACAAAATTAAAACGTTATAAATTATAATTGGGACTTATAATGAAATAAGAAGACATATTAATATTTAATGGTACTTATGTGCCCATGTAGTGCTTAGACACATGTGTCAGATTGGATAGATTGGCATGCCAATAGGGTATTGTTTCAGTAGTACTGCGAAATGCTTTATGCCTGTATTCATTACTTTATGCCCGTATTCATGGCTTTATGCCAGCACTCATGGCTTTTTAGCCATTCTGATTGCATACGTGGTTGATGTTCCGCGTCCCATGGTATGACGGCCGGAGGCACCGCGGTGTCCAGTGCCAATGACCCATTATCCAACTTAGTCAGCCTGTCATAGTTTACTTGGGCTGTGAAATTTATTGAAGTAAGTTAAGAATATTAGCAACTAAAAATATTAGCAGTTAAATAAATGAGTAAGAATATTTAAAATAAATTAGTTTAGTATTTAGCAAAAAGAATTGAGCGCTTCTGAAGAGGAATACATTTGAACAAAGGATAGTTAATACTAGAAGTATTATATGAAATTAGATTAAATTCCAGAGAATCCAAATTTTGATCCATTTCTTTTTTTTCATTGTATATTATTTTCTTGTTATATTATTGCACCACTAAGCAGCAATGCTTAGCGCGATGGATTTGTTTCTTCGCGCAGGTACTGAAGGTAAAGCCTAATGAATATTAAACAGAGATTTTGGAGTTCTGATCTGTAGAAGTGTCTGAAGTATTCAAGGTTGTCACCTCCTCAGCAATGCATGTAGATAGGGCCCATATAGGTCATAATTTGTATGTTGTATAAAATGCTTACTTATAGTATTGTAATGTAAATTATGAAAATGTAATTAATAGGTATGTGATGTAAATTAATAAATCGATTAATTCATATGTGATTAAATTGTATATCATGTACATTAATGAAGATTGAAAATTTTCATACATGAGTTGAGCATGAATGGGAATGTATAGAAATGGATATGAATGAAATTGTATAGATTTGAACACAGAATTAAAATATATAGATGATGCATGAAATGATGAGATTTTTAATTTAAAATATTATTGAAATTTTCAAATAGGTGAATAGTGAAACACGTCAAATGTTAATAAAATAGGGAAAACTCTATTAGTTTCTCCATTGAAAAATAATTGATATTAAAAGATAATAACTTGAAAATGATTAAAGGAATAAAGTAAGATAAGATAGGATGCTCCGGCACCGAATGTAGCACACCTTGCTCGGCTACACTGTAGTCGGGTGAGGGATGTTACACACCTAATAACATGTAAATTGCTTAATAAATTTACTTAGGGAAAGATGGTAAATTAAAATAAAGATTTGCATGATAAAGACATGGGATGCATGTTTAGGGGTATGTTCTTAATTGTCTTCAATATGTGCTAATCAACCCAAAGTCATAAAATGAATTAGAAACATATTAATAAAGCAATAAGGTAAATATGGCAACAGTCTCTAACATAGAAACCAAGCATGACTTAGGGCTGCTTAATTGCATATTTAATGGGTGTTAAGTGTTTAGATGATCAAAGTGTGCATGTTAAACTTAGAAATGCATCTTTAATAAATAAGAAGTTTAATAAAGAAACACAAAGACAAGCTATAAGAAACACAAATGGAGGCCAGCCCTTGTTTTAAGGTAATTGTAGGCAGAAAGGGTGCCTACCACTTTCCCTCTTCCATACCGACTATCTCAAACCTAGGCCATTGGGCACCTGGTAAGAGAAGGGTAGTGGACCTTTACAAGGGGTAGAGTTGTCATCATGTCCCTTCTAAAGTATTTGTTCTGGTTATCATCTGGGTGGCGACTCCATTCAATCCTCTAACTATTGATACGTTTATATCTAAGCCTCATGGTAGTATTTTGGGAAGATGGTGCTAAACTAGCTTAGAGTAGGAAACTCGCTACCCACAATGATGACTCCACTAGGGATTAGGGATAGTTACTTTGTTGTGGATCTTATAGCCTTTTTTTTTCTTTATTAAAGTTCTTTTTATTGCATGAACACAAGCATCCACCCTACTTCCATAACCCTAATGTGATGTAGCCCCACTTTACTTCCATTCGAGTTAGAGAAAACTGACTGCACTTAGTGACTCATAGCATGTACCTTTAGGTATAAAAAGGACATGAACCCTATCATTTCTACCTCTCACTTTCTTAAGGCCAATAAAAGATATAATGGTTAAGGCCTTACTTATAGGAGCTTATTGAACCAATAAGAGCAATAAGGATGGAATTCAATCCCAAGCTAAGCCTTATAAACATATGGTCCTAGGACCCTTATTACATGCAATGTGTTGAGTTTGCAAACTTATGTGTTGAATATAAAGTTTTAAAGGTTAGTGGAATGGATTTAGGCTAAGAATGAGTCCCTTTGTTGTCTATTTTAAAATGTTAGGCCCAAAGACATTTTATTCACCTATGGGGATAAGTGGATGCCCACTAATATATTAGACTTTCGGGTTTGTAAGTTCTTCTATTTATGATGGAATGATCATTTTGGGCTCAACCCCTACTCATAAAACCAATGTACTAACACCTAAGGATAGCTATATGGACCTGCCTTTACTTTTAAACATACGTGTTAGTGTTTAGGAGCTATAAAATGATGAATCCTTTGATTTTGAAGTTTATGGTTTAACTTATTTCTTTTTTTTTTTTTAATTGTTCATTATCCAAACAGTTTTTTTAAAAAGTTGTTCATAGTCAAACTTTTTACTTTCTTTTTTTTTTTCCCCTCCAAAATTTCACATCTTTCTTTTCAAAGTTTAAAGTCATTCATGGTCCAAAATTTTCATTAAAGATGTTGTTGACCCCATGAGCTCAAAAGAGCATGAGTTTTGATGATAACAAAACTCAACTAGGATCAAATTAACTTTTTCTTAAATGTTGTATCTTCCTAAGGATGAAGTCAAACAATCAGGAGCTTGTAGACTTATGTTTCAAAGAAAGGATGACATCCTAGGATAACACAAGATGAATGAAACACAAAGAAGACAGAAAGAAAAGGTTACCTTTCAAGCTACGTTGAAGATCAAAATAAAGGTACAAAGTTGAGAAGTTAGTTTAAACTTTTAGGATTGCTTGTGAAAGGAATTGAGGAGTAAAAACCAATGATACTTATTTTTAATCCCTCAAATTTTTATCTAAGTTTTCAAAACTTATTTTGAATTATTAATGGCCTAAAAGTATTTTATTATAATTTGGTGTAAAGTTTTTGTGACACCCCTTACCCATCTATAGTGTAGCTGAGCAAGATATGCCACACAGTGTGCCAAAGCACCAAATCATATTTCAATTCAATTTACCCATTTTACTTATTTATTTACAATTTTTGAGTAATCTAAATTTTTTTGCAAAATTTTATAGAAAATCCGGCAGAGTGCCGGCTGTAAATTGGAAAAACAGTTCTTCTGAATCTGTTAAAAACACTTCCAATGAAATCATCACATCATTCTCAGTCAACCACCAATATATTCTCAACAATTTCTCAAATGACTTCAGTAGCTTAAAATGAAATTCAATTCATATCACAGTCAATTCAATGAGAAATGCTCACATTTATTACTGAACATAGTTTATAGATAATTACATCAAAAGCATAATTACTTGAGTTTATAATATACATTACAGAAGTTGACAAAATACAAAATACCAAAATACCAAAAAGCCAAAAGTGGCCTAATGTCCTACCAAATGCATTGCAATGTGAGGTGACTCTGGACTCAGTATGCAGCTCTGAAAGTTTACCCTGTCTGATGTCTATTGGGCTCCCCAGCTATGTCTCCAGTACCTGCGCGCGGCAAAAGCGACGTGCTAAGCAATTATGCTTAGTGGTGACAATATCAAATAAAATAACTAAAATAAAGTAAATATGCAGAATGTATGTTTACATTTTTTGTAGACTAAATTTTTGATATTTATTGTAGTATTATTCGATTAAAATTTGGTAAGATTTATTATCATTGCCTGAGTAACCCATGCTAGTTGACTGGACTGGATAAATGGGTAAACTAGCACTAGGTACTAAGTACCTCGGACCATCATACCATCGGTCACATTGTGTCTCCCAGTGTGCAACAGAAGAACTAATGAGCTGTAATAATCATCAAGGATATAATTCAAGTATAATAACTCAATTACCATAGCCAAAGGCTATTTTATCACAGAATGGCATGGGAGGCCATGAAACACAGAATGGCATGAAGCCATATGCAGTACTGCTAACAGAGCCCTATTGGCATGCCAATCTATCCAAACCAATCTTGCTAGGTATATTAGGGCATATTACACTTTTAAGTTTCACAATTCTTGAAATTCAAGTTTTGGGTTACTATTCAATTCACTAGTCAACAAAATGTTGACTTTTACATGGACAATAGGTACATTGGTTTTAATACTCCCAACATACCACATATTGCATTTTAAAATTGTTAGTATTAGTTACCAATACCATTTCTAAGCTTAATGTTAATTGTTCAAAATTTTTAGATTTCAAGCTTTGTGTTTACTATTCCATTAGTCATTTTTGCAGTGGGAATTTGGCAAAATGATCAATATGAAAGTTGTTCTTTATTTTGTCTAGTTACATTTCCTTTTTTGCCCTCCATTTGGAGTTTTGTAGCTCAAGTTATGGCCCAAAAACCACAACTGGTCGGATTATAATTTTTCTAGAATTTCTGGATTGACTAAATCTACAGTGTTTTGAGCAGTAAATGCATGTCACTTTTTAAATATGTTATGGTCATAATTTAGGTTAGATTTCTTCATGAAAGTTGTAGGTCTATATCTCATCTTGTTGCTGGTAAAATTTCAGGTCAATTGGACCTTTCTACACTGAGTTATGACTAAATGACTAAACACTGTTCATTTAGTCATTTTGCCCAAGCAGAATGCAGGTCACCTGGATTAGGGCAATCTTTAGGTTAATTTGGTTTGGTTTTCTGGGCATGGTTTCTTCACTAAAGTTGTGCCATTATGTGTCTAGTTTCATGTCAAATTTGCCTTGCACCAACTGAACCTTTACAACTCCAGTTATTGCTGCCCAAACCTGCTGGACTCATGCCCAGTCCTGCAAGTCACCAAGAGCAGCCACACCAAACTCAATTCCCACTACACAACCCACTTCATTTTTTATTCACACATAGCCAAATGGTCAATAATTGACCATTAAAACTCTCTTTCACCAAATACATGAACAAGTCTCAATTTCAAGCTCAAACCCTAGCTCAACCATTTCAAAACTTGCATTCACTTACCTTTCACTATCCTAACCAATAAATTAATGTTAAGGGCAGCCACTATACCACTTTAATTCTAAGAATTCTTCAAAACACTACCAAGTTCAAGGCTACTTGAATTTAGAGCAAGACATACACATAATATTTACTAAATTTTCTTTCAAATTTGCATCAATTACCACTCCTTCAACATGAATTTAAAGAGAAAAACAAGTTTAAGTCACTAACCTCCAATGGAGTGAAATTCCAACTTGCTAGGGTTATTCTTTTTCACTTCTTTTTGCTCCCAAAAGATGTACCAAGATGAAAGAATAAGTCTTTGTACTGGGAACATAGGGTTTAGTTGGGTAAAAACCAAGCAAATCAAGCTTTGTAAAGCTTGAAAATGGTGGACAATGGGAGAGGAGGGAGACGGCAAGGAAGAAAGGGATAAGGCTTTCTGATTTTTTTTCTTTTGTTTTCAGTCCATTAAGTCTTTTCAAACATATTAGTGCCATGTGTCAACATTTGATTGTGTGGGAGAATAGTAATGACATCATAATGATGTCAAAATCCTCATTTTTTCTCAATTTTTATCCTTTTCTTGTCTATTTAATTTCAATTAAATTTTTAATAACATTTATTCGTATTTTATGTCATATAAATTATTTATTTAACTGGACAAGTTGGCCAAAAATCATCTCTGAAGACGAAATGACCAAAATACCCTCCGTTTGGCTTAACGAGCCAAAATTGTGTGTACCGATAGAAAAAAATTTTTAAGCATTTTCTTGGCATTCTAATGCCATAAGAACCTCAATGACCCTTCTTTAGAGTCTCAAAAATTATTTTATAATTTTTCCCCTGGGTCTAGGGTTGTTAACGGCCTTCACTATCACTTCCCCTTCTAGTTACTCATCACTGGGGTTTCGGCTCGTTTAACCTTAGTATATTTTGTTTCTAAAAATTTTTCTTGATTTTTATGAGCATTATTTAGTTTCTTTATAACTCCTCACTTTAGTTTAATTATAAATTTCAAACATTCTAGCTGCCCGGATAAACATTGGTCACCGGAACAGTAGACTGTATGGACTAGCTAAAGTGAGGATGTTACAACTCTTCCCCTCTAATAAAAAATTTCGTCCTTGAAATTTACCTAATACAAACAGTTGAGGGAACTGTTGCCTCATTGACTCTTCACTTTCCCAAGTTGCCTTTTCAGTGTTGTGGTGCCTCCAAAGCACTTTCACTCGTGGAATTTGTTTATTTCTCAGTCCCTTCACTTCTCAAGCTAGGATCTGTATAGGTTCTTCTGTATATGTCAAGTCCGATTGGATTTCAATCTCTTCCATGGAAATGACATGTGAAGGGTCTGAGCGATATCTTCTCAGCATAGAAACATGGAATACATTATGGATTTTATCCAGTTCTGGTGGTAAAGCTAGCCGATAGGCCACTGGTCCCACACGTTCAATGACTTCATATGGGCTAATAAACCTAGGGCTTAACTTACCCTTTCTTCCAAACCTCAGTACTTTCTTCAACGGTGAGACTTTGAGAAACACTTTATCGCCAACTGCATACTCTACCTCTTTTCTCTTCAAGTCGGCATAAGATTTCTGTCTATCTGAGGCAACCTTCAAGTTAGCTTTGATTATCTTCACTTTCTCCTTAGTCTGTTTCACCAGGTCTGGTCCTACCAGCTTATCTTCGCCCAATTCAGTCCAACACACTGGGGTTCTACATTTCCTCCCATACAGTGCTTCATACAGAGCCATTTGAATGCTAGCTTGGTAGCTATTATTATATGCAAATTCTGCCAGTGAGAGATATCTATCCCAACTCCCCTCAAAATCCATGACACAACTCCTTAGCATATCCTTCAAGATCTATTGCATAATTCACATTGTTACTATCATTTCAATTTATTATTTGTGAAAATTCAATTAGTTCTTAGGTTTACCTGGATTACTCATTCTGACTATCCATCCGTCTGAGGATGAAAAGCCATGCTAACCTAAGGCTTCTTGCAACTTTTTCCAGAATCTCAATGTAAACCTTGGGTCTCGGTCAGATATGATGGAAAGTGGGATTCCATGCAATCTAACTATCTCACTGATATACAATTCTGCTAGCTCCTTCAATGAGTAGTTAGTCCTAACTGGCAGAAAATATGCTGACTTCGTCAATCTATCCACTATCACCCATTCTGCATCATGCTTCTTCAGGGTGAGAGGTAGACCACTAACAAAAATCCATAGTGACCCGATCCCATTTCCATTCAGGTATGCTTATAGGCTGTAGCAATCCTGATGGAACTTGATGTTCTGCTTTAACTTGCTGACATGTCAAACACTTAGTCACATAGTCAGCTATATCCCTCTTCATACTAGGCCACCACTAATGAGGCTTCAAATCATTATACATTTTTGTGCTTCTCGGGTGCATAGCATAAACACTAGTGTGTGCTTCTTTCAAAATACTAGTCTTCAGTTTCCCATCATTTGGTACACACACTCTTCCTCTGTAGTACAGACACCCATCTGCTTTCACCTCATAATCAGTTTCCTTTCCCTCTAGAATTTTACCCACAATGGCCATTAATTTTTCATCTGCCCTCTGCCCATCTTGTATCTGCTGTAGCAGGTTTGGCCTCACTTGTAACTCAGCCAAAATAGTTCCATCTTGAGCTAAGGATAGACGGGCATTTAGTGATCTTAAAGCTATGATGGACTTCCTGCTTAAAGCATCAGCAGCTACATTTGCCTTCCCAGGATGATAATCTATCACACAATCATAGTCCTTTAGGAACTCAATCCATCACCTCTATCTAAGATTGAGCTCCTTCTGGGTTGGCAAATATTTTAGACTCTTGTGATCTGTATTGATGTAGCATTTTTCACCATATAAATAATGCCTCCATATCTTCAGTGTGAAGATAATTGCTGCTAACTCCAGGTCATGAGTAGGGTAGTTCTGTTCATGTGGCCTGAACTGCCTGGAAGCATAGGCGACCACTTTCCCCTCTTGCATCAATACACACCCTAGCCCATTATGTGAGGCATCACTGTAGACCACAAAGTCTTTTCTTGACACTGGTTGTGTTAACACTGGTGCTTCTGTCAACATAGCCTTCAGCCTCTCACAACTGGCTTGGCACTTGTCGTTCTAGCCAAATTTCACATTCTTGTGCAACAACTTAGTCATTGGAGCAGTTATAAGAGAGAACCCCTTCACAAATCTTTTGTAGTACCCAGCTAGCCCCAAGAAACTTCTGACCTCAGTTGTATTTCTGGGAGGCTTCCATTCCATCGCTGCTTCTATCTTTTTGGGATCCACTTTAATCCCCTCAGCTGATATTATATGTCCAAGAAAGGAGATTTTACTCATCCAGAAGTCACACTTGGACAACTTAGCATACAGCTTCTTTTCTCACAGGGTTTGCATAAGAATCCTCAAATGTTCATTATGTTCTTCCCTAGTATTGGAATACACCAGAATATCATCAATAATGACCACTACAAACCGAACTAAGTATGGTGGAAGACACGGTTCATAAGGTTCATAAATGCTGCTGGTGCATTTGTTAACCCAAACAGCATCACTAAAAACTCATAATGCCCATACCGGGTTCTGAATGCAGTTTTTGACACATCTGCATCCTTTACCCTCAACTGATGATACCCTGATCTGAGATCAATTTTTGAAAATATACCGGCTCCCTTCAACTGATCAAACAGATCATCAATTCTGGGCAATGAATATTTATTCTTCACAGTTACCTTATTCAACTGCCGGTAATTAATACACAATCTCAAGGTTCCATCCTTCTTCTTCACAAACAGCACCGAAGCTCCCCATGGTGACACACTGGGGCGTATGAACCCCTTCTCAAGCAACTCTTGTAACTGAATTTTCAACTCTCTCAATTCAGTGGGTGCCATCCTATAAGGAGCAATAGAAACTGGTGCTATACCTGGCATTACCTCAATAGCAAACTCGACTTCCCTTTCTGGTGGCAAACTAAGCAATTCTTCAGGAAATACATATGGGAAGTCTTTTACTATGGGTATATCACATAGGTTCGGCTTTGCCTACCTAGTATCAACCACGTGTGCTAGGTAAGCTTCACAGCATTTTCTCATCAATCTTCTTACAACTGTGGCTGAGATAACATTGGACAGGAAATCTGTCCTTTCACCCACAACAGTAATCTCATTACCCTCAGAAGTTTTCAGAGAAATCCTCTTCAATTTGTAATCAACTATTGCCTGATGATGTGACAACTAGTCTATTCCCAAAATCATGTCAAATTCAATTAGGTCTGCCGAGAATTCATACCCCTGAATCCTCAACGGGCAACCTTTATACACCTTATTCACTACCACACTGTGGCCCAGTGGATTTTGTGACCAGAATGTCTTGATCACTCTCCTCTACTGGAACTCCCCTCTCTACCAGTAGTTTGATGTAGATGTATGAATGAGTGGATCCTGGATCCACCAATGCATGCACAAAAGTGTTGTAGAGGGAGAACGTACCCCTGATGACATCCGGGGCATCTTGCTCCTCCTGAGCTCTAATGGCATAGGCCCTGGCAGGTACTCTAGTCTCTGGCCTCTCAGTTGGCTCGGATGCAGGCCTTAGCGATGGACCGCCTTAGTGATGGACCAGCTGCCTCAGATTTACCGGACTTCCTACCCCTTTGTGATGCAGGAACAGGTCTGTCAGCTTGTGTTGGAGCAACTGTAGTAGCACTCTTCGGACAATTCTTGATCTGATGTTCTGTAGATCCACACCGTAAGCATGTACCAGTCACTCGCCAACAGTCCCCCTTATGCCACTTTTGGCAGTACGGACAGGCAGAAGTTGCTGGGGCTGGTCCCCTGAACACTGTCCCTAGAGAGCTGCCCACTGATGGCGTGGACTGACCTCTCCTAGGTGTGAACTGTGGTCTGGGCCCCAAGGACTGACCCTGACCTTGTGGTTGTCCTTAACCCTGACTAGGAGGACCTTTACTCTTCTTACTGGGAGTAAAAATTGAACTGGACTAGCCCGAACCCCTCTTCTGCTGTCTTTCCCTTCTATTTTGTTCATTTATTCGAACTCTTTCTACTTTCATTGCAGCATCAACTAGCTTAACAAAATTTGTAATCTCCAATGCTGTTATCATGACTTTGATATTGTCATTGATCCTTCTTCGAACCTTTTACACCTCTCTGCCTCTATAGGGACCATATTCCTCCCATACCGGCTCAGTTTGACAAACTCACGCTCATACTCTACCACTGATAATTGCCTCTGTGTCAGACTCATAAATTCTCTTCTTCTCTCTTCTAAATATACTTTACTGACATATTTCTTCCTGAACTTTGTGAGGAAGAATTCCCTTGTGATCCATTCTGGTTGCACCTCACTGGTTACTGTCTCCCACCACCGATATGCATCATCCTGAAGTAGGGACACAGCACCCTCTAGGTTTTGCTCGGGGGTGCAATTAAGCTATTTCAGCACTCTGATTGTTCTGTCCAACCAGTTTTCTACTGTCATGGGATCATCCTCCTTCTTCCCAAAGAAATCCACAGCCCCATGTTTTCGCAGTTTCTCCAGATGGGACTTCTATGGTGCTAAAGGAGGTTGTGGTTGTGGTTGTGGTGGTGGAATTGCCCCCATCATTTACCGGTAAAACTCAGTCATTTGCTAAAATAGTGCAAACTGAGGTTGGGCAGGTGCCTCAACTGTTGGTGGAGCAGATTCTCCCCTGCCCCCAGATTCAGCTCTTTGTGGAGCACGACTCTCCACCTCTTCATCAACTGCTCTTTGAGCAGCAGGATCCATGTCCTATTTAAAATAAGAAAACAAACAGATCTGCATCAGTATCACCTCAACACTTACAAATGCAATGCAATGGTATGCACTCTATCTAGGCCCAGAAACGCCTAAACCTGGCTCTGATACCACTAAATGTGACACCCCTTACCCATCTACAGTGTAGCTGAGCAAGATATGCCACATAGTGTGCCGGAGCACCAAATGATATTTCAATTCAATTTACCCTTTTTACTTATTTATTTACAATTTTTGAGTAATCTAAATTTTTCTGTAAAATTTTATAGAAAATCTGACAGAGTGCCGGCTGTAAATTGGAAAAATAGTTCTTTTAAATCTGTTAAAACACTTTCAATAAAATCATCACAACATTCTCAGTCCACTACCAATATATTCTCAACAATTTTTCAAATGACTTCAGTAGCTCAAAATGAAATTTAATTCATATCACAGTCAATTCAATGAGAAATGCTCACATTTATTACTGAACATAGTTCATAGATAATTACTTCAAAAGCATAATTACATGAGTTTATAATATACATTACAGAAGTTGACAAAATACAAAATACCAAAATACCAAAATGCCAAAAGTGGCCTAATGTCTTACCAAATGCACTGCAATGTGAGGTGACTTTGGACTCAGTATGCAGCTCTGAAAGTTTACCCTGTCTGATGTCTTATGGGCTCCCCAGTTATGTCTCCAATACCTGCGTGTGGTAAAAGTGACGCACTAAGCAATTCTGCTTAGTGGTGATAATATAAAATAAAATAACTAAAATAAAGTAAATATGCAGAATGTATATTTACATTTTTTTATATACTTAATTTCTGGCATTTATTTCAGTATAAGTTGATTAAAATTTTGCAAAATTCATTATCATTGCCCGAGTAACCCATACTAGACGACTGGAATGGATAAAGAGGTAAACTGGCACTGGGTACTAAGTACCTCCGACCATCACACCATCGGTCACATTGTGTCTCTCGGTGTGCAACAGAATAACTAATAAGCTGTAATAATCATCAAGGATATAATTCAAGTATAATGACTCAATTAACATAGCCAAAGGCTTTTATGTCACAGAATGGCATGTGAGGCCATAAAACACAGAATGGCATAAAGCAATATGCAGTACTGCTAACAGAACCCTATTGGCATGCCAACCTATCCAAACTAATCTTGCTAGGTATACTAGGGCATATTACACTTTTAAGTTTCACAATTCTTGAAATTCAAGTTTTGGTGTTACTATTTAATTCATTAGTCAACAAAAAATGTTGACTTTTACATGGACAATAGGTACATTGGTTTTAATATTCCCAACATACCACATTTTGCATTCTAAAATTGTTGGTATTGGTTGCCAATGCCATTTCTAAGCTTAATGTTAATTATTCAAAATTTTTAGATTTCAAGCTTTGTGTTTACTATTCCATTAGTCATTTTTGCAGTGGGAATTTGGCAAAGTTGTCTTCATGAAAGGTTGTTCCTTATTTTTTCTAGTTACATTTCCTTTTTTGAATCACTCCAATTGGAGTTTTGTAGCTCAATTTATGGCCCAAAAATCACAACTGACCGGATTATAATTTTTTCAGAATTTCTGGACTGACCAAATCTACAGTAATTTGAGCAGTGATTGCAAGTCACTTTTTGAATATGTTGTGGTCATAATTTGGGTTAAGTTTCTTCATGAAAGTTGTAGGTCTATATCTCAGCTTGTTGTTGGTAACATTTCAGGTCAATAAGTTCAATGAAGGGCATTTTAATCATTTCAACCTCAGTGTTGAATTTTGACCTAAATGCCAAGTGAAAAGAGAGAGAATAAAATATTAAAAATAAATTAAAATTATGAATTATGGAATGGAAAAAGAGAAAAGAAAAGGGAAAGAAAGAAATAAAAAAAAAATTAAATGAATTATGATGTAAGCAAGACATAAGATGACATAATTAAAAATTTTAAACCAATTATATTTAAACATATATATATAAGAGACAAAGAAATTAATTTAACCTAATCACTTTTCTTCTTCTTCTTTTTTTTAGCTTGGCCGACTTCCGTGGGAGAGAGAGAGCTCCCTCCATTATCAAGCTCCCATGCTTGATTTCTCCTTCTTTTCCACCCCGAAACCCAGACCTCTCTTCACTAAAAATTGTCCCCACACCTTGAGGAAGATAGTGGCAGCCAAGAAGTGAAGGAAACTTGAAGTTTTTCAAGATCACACTTGGCTCCAAAGAGATTAGTGCACTATACATACCCTTGCTCTTCTTTAATTAGTATAAGCATTCTAAATTAGGTTGAAATTTAATGAAATCAAAAGAAAACCATTAACAAGTAGGAACCCTAAAATTTGGTTGCCATGAATTGAGTTGAGGTTTGATGATTTTGATGAAATTAATTAAGTTTATTAGTGTTATTGATGAGTATATATGATGATTAAATTGATTGGCATGTATTTGCAAGAGATTGTGAATTTGAGTTAGGGTTTTTTACCTAACTTTGGGGAAATTTGTATATGACTTGAAATTGATGATGTTGAGACCAGTTGTTGACTATTAGAAGTGCTATGAATGTGAATTGAAGTTTGGAAGTTGGGTGGATTTGAAATTGGGAGTGCTGATTTTCATGTAGGATTTTCAGACCCATGAGTCCAGTGTAGTTTTTAAGCTATAAGTAGAGTTTTGTTGCTCCAATTGGTGTGAGTCTAATTGAAGATGAAACTAGGGTCATATTGCCTCATTTTTCATGAAGAGACTATGTCCAAAAAATGTCCCTAAACAGACCTAAAAACTGCTTGAATCAAGGTAACCTTAATTTGGAATCAGAAAAATGACTAAATGAACATTTAATGTTCAAATGGTCATAACTTACTCTAGAAAAGTCAGAATGACCTGATTTTTAAACCATTTGAAATGTTAGACATAGGAGTACATTTTTCATGAAGAATATAGAGCCTAATTGTAACATCCTCACTTTAGCTAGTTCGTACAATCTACTGTTCCGGTGGCCAATGTCAGTCCGAGCAGCTAGAATATTTCAAATGATAAATAGACTAGAGTGAGGAGTTATAAATAAAATAATGCTCGTAACAATTAAGGAAAATTTATAGAAATGAAATACACTAAGGTTAAACAAGCCGAAACCTCAGTGATGAGTAACCCGAAGGGGAAGTGACGGTTAAGACCGTTAACAACCCTAGACCCAGTGGAAAAATTATAAAATAATTTTTGGGACTCCAAATAAGGGTCATTGAGGTTCTTATGGCATTAGAATACCAAGAAAATGCTTAGAAAAATTTTTCTATTGGTACACACAATTTTGGCTCGTTAAGCCAAACGGAGGGCATTTTGGTCATTTCTTCTTCAGAGATGATTTTTGGCCAACTTGTCCAGTTAAATAAATAATTTATATGACATAAAATATGAATAAATGTTGTTAAAAATTTAATTGAAATTAAATAGACAAGAAAAAGATAGAAAATGAGAAAAAATTAGGATTTTGACATCATTATGATGTCATTACTATCCTCACACCCAATCAAATATTGACACATGGAACTAATATGTTTAAAAAGACTTAATGGACAGAAAACAAAAGAAAAAAAGTCAGAAAGCATTATCCCTTTTTTCCTTGCCGTCTCCCTCCTCTCCCATTGTCCACCATTTTCAAGCTTTACAAAGCTTGATTTGCTTGGTTTTTACCCAACTAAACCCTATGTTCCCAACACAAAAACTTGTTCTTTCATCTTGGTAAATCTTTTGGGAGCAAAAAGAAGTGAAAAAGAAGAACCCTAGAAAGTTAGAATTTCACTCCATTAGAGGTTAGTGACTTAAACTTGTTTTTCTCTTTAAATTCATGTTGAAAGAGTGGTAATTGATGCAAATTTGCAAGAAAATTTAGTATACATTATGTGTATGTCTTGCTCTAAATTCCAACAGCCTTGAACTTGATAGTGTTTTGAAGAATTCTTAGAATTAAAGTGGTATAGTGGCTGCCCTTAACATTAATTTATAGGTTAGGATAGTGAAAGGTAAGTGAATGCAAGTTTTGAGATGGTTGAGCTAGGGTTTGAACTTGAAATTGAGACTTGTTCAAGTATTTGGTGAAAGAGAATTTTAATGGTCAATTATTGACCATTTGGTTGTGTGTGAATAAAAAATTAAATAGTTTGTGTAGTGGGAATTGAGTTTGGTGTGGCTGCCCTTGGTGACCTGCAGGACTGGGCATGAGTCTAGCAGGTTTGGGCAGCAATAACTGGAGTTTTAGAGGTTCAATTGGTGCAAGGACAATTGGACATGAAACTAGACACGTAATGGCACAACTTTGGTGAAGAAACTATGCCCAGAAAATCAAACCAAGTTGACCTAAAGATTGCCCTAATCTGGGTGACCTGCAATCTGCCTGGGTAAAATGACCAAATGAACAATGTTTAGTCATTTGGTCATAACTTAGTGTAGAAAGGTCCAATTGACCTGAAATTTTAAAAACAATAATTTGAGATATATAGCTACAACTTTCATGAAGAAACTTAACCCAAATTATGACACAACATATTCAAAAAGTGACTTGCATTCATTGCTCAAATTACTGTAGATTTGGTCAGTCCAGAAATTTTGGAAAAATTATAATCTGGCCAGTTGTGGTTTTTGGGCCATAACTTGAGCTACAAAACTCCAAATGGAGTGATTCAAAAAAGGAAATGTAACTAGACAAAATAAGGAACAACCTTTCATGAAGACAACTTTGCCAAATTCTCATTGCAAAAATGACTAATGGAATAGTAAACACAAAGCTTGAAATCTGAAAATTTTGAACAATTAACATTAAGCTTAGAAATGGTATTGGCAACCAATACCAACAATTTTAGAATGCAAAATGTGGTATGTTGGGAATATTAAAACCAATGTAACTATTGTCCATGTAAAAGTCAACATTTTTGTTGACTAATGAATTGAATAGTAACACCAAAACTTGAATTTCAAGAATTGTGAAACTTAAAAGTGTAATATGCCCTAGTATACCTAGCAAGATTGGTTTGGATAGGTTGACATGCCAATAGGGTTCTATTAGTAGTACTGCATATGGCTTCATGCCATTCTGTGTTTTATGGCCTTACGTGCCATTCTGTGACATAAAACCCTTTGGCTATGTTAATTAAGTCATTATACTTGAATTATATCCTTGATGATTATTACAGCTTATTAGCTGTTCTGTTGTACACTGGGAGACACAATGTGACTGATGGTGTGATGGTCTGAGGTACTTAGTGCCCAGTGCCAGTTTACCCGTTTATCCATTCCAGTCGTCTAATATGGGTTACTCGAGCAATGATAATGAATTTTGCAAAATTTTAATCAACTTATACTGAAATAAATGCCAGAAATTAAGTCTATAAAAAAATGTAAACATACATTCTGCATATTTACTTTATTTTAGTTATTTTATTTTATATTGTCACCACTAAGTAGAATTGCTTAGCGCGTCACTTTTGCCACGCGTAGGTACTACAGACATAGTTGGGGAGCTCAGCAGGCATCAGACAGGGTAAACTTACAGAGCTGCATATTGAGTTCAGAGTCACCTCACATTGCAATGCATTTGGTAAGACATTATGCCACTTTTGATATTTTGGTATTTTGTTATTTTGTATTTTGTCAACTTCTGTAATGTATATTATAAACTCATGTAATTATGCTTTTGATGTAATTATCTATGAATTATGTTCAGTAATAAATGTGAGCATTTCTCATTGAGTTGACTGTGATATGAAATGAATGGAATTTTGAGATACTGAAGTCATTTGAGAAATTGTTGACAATATATTGGTGGTTGACTGAGAATGATGTGATGATTTTATTGGAAGTTTTTTTAATAGATTCAGAAGAACTGTTTTTCCAATTTACAATCGGCACTCTGCCGGATTTTCTATAAAATTTGCGAAAAATTCAAATTAATCAAAAAATTGTAAATAAAAAAGTAAAAAGGGTAAATTGAATTAAAATATGATTTAGTGCTCTGGTACACTGTGTGGCATATCTTGCTCGGCTATACTGTAGACGGGTAAGGGTTGTCACATTTAGTGGTATCAGAGCATCGATTGAGGCATTTGTAGGCCTAGATAGAGTGCATACCATTGCATTGTATTTGTAAGTGTTGAGGTGACACTGATGCAGATCTGTTTGTTTTCTTATTTTGAATAGGATATGGATCCTGCTTCTCAAAGAGCAGTTGATGAAAAGGTGGAGAGTTGTGCTCCACCAAGGGCTGAATCTGGGGGCAAGGGAGAATCTGCTCCACCAAGGGCTGAGGCACCTGCCCAACCTCAGCTATCGGCAAATGACCGAATTCTATCGGCAAATGATTAGGGCAATTCCACCACCACAACTACAGCTACAACTTCCACCAGCACCACAGAAGTCCCAT
The DNA here is from genome assembly GCF_030052815.1 of Hevea brasiliensis. Taxonomy (NCBI): domain Eukaryota; kingdom Viridiplantae; phylum Streptophyta; class Magnoliopsida; order Malpighiales; family Euphorbiaceae; genus Hevea; species Hevea brasiliensis. The sequence goes on from NC_079497.1 coordinate 94,224,454, forward strand.
CTGGAGAAACTGCGAAAACATGGGGTTGTGGTTTCTTTCGGAAGAAGGAGGATGATCCCATCACAGCAGAAAACTAGTTGGATAGAACAATCAGAGTGCTGAAACAACTTAATTGTACCCCCGAGCATAACCTGGAGGGTGCTGTGTCCCTACTTCAGGATGATGCATATCAGTTGTGGGACACAAGAACGATGAGGTGCAAGCGGATCACACAGGAATTCTTCCTCACAGAGTTTAGAAAAAAATATGTTAGCAAAGTGTATTTAAAAGAGCGAAGAAGATAATTTATCAGTCTGAGACACAGACAATTATCAGTGGAGTCTGAGTGTGAGTTTATCAGACTGAGCCGGTATGGCTCTAGTGCTTATTCTATCTGTTAGTAGTATGCCCTAGAGCATATCATTTAGTATGTATCTTGTACATATTTTTATTAATAAAAGGCATTTCCACTTTTCCATTTACATAATATATTTATGTGTAATAGAAAACGTCCATTGATATTTTGTTAGAAATATTATTCTTAAGTTGTTAAGAATATGAGTGACAATATTTCCAGCACAAAGTATCATAAATAGGTTCACAATCGAGGATACTTCATAATAAGGACATGACTTATCCAGAAAGATTGTATTCATATTTGTTCCCAAGTTATTTATATGAGATATAAATAAGATGGAATGGTGAGTCTCATGCCATATAACAAACATGATAGGCACTTATAAATGATAAGTAGGCCGAACCAGTGACACTTATGATAAGCACATGGAGTTTACTCTTGTCAATGTTTTGTCATAAATCATATTAGTGCATATAATCTTTAGACCTGAGATAGCACAGTTATCTTGTATATAGGTAGTTTGAGTTTGATAGTACTTTCATACTTGTACTATGTATGGGTATATGGGCATCTGTTGGCTCCTACTAGTTATATATGGAGGTAGGTGTTGATCAAGATGGAATCTATTCCTCTAAGTAAATAGAGTTAAAATCCTATGTTCATTTAATTGTTCTTGATGTTTCAAATTCCTGACCAGGACAGATAGATTTATTCAGAAAAGAGTTTCTGATGAAAAAATCTTTTTAATCAAGAACTGGAATTAAAAGAGAACATAATGTTCATAGCAAATGGAGTTTGACATAAACCATGACTCTAGCTTGAGTTGGGATTTTGTAACAGAGAGATTCCAGTGCATGGTAACATATGATTATAGGTTCATTTAAGGTAAACCTTATTACTAATTGGGTGGCCATGGCATGCTATGCTAGGTGTTAACCATGGTCTATGAGGTTCATAAAATGATTTAGAGAAATCATTTATGGTAAGAAAGAGTTCTGATGATATTAAGAGTTGATATCATGTCTCATTGCCAATTAGTGATGAGCCTAGTAAGTCACACACATACACAAGTTATCACCTATTTAAATATGATTTAATTAATTAATTAAAGAGTTTAATTAATTAATTAAATAGGTTTGGTTTTCAATTAAATCGCAAAGTCCCTAGCATGACTTGAAACCAAATCTAGATTATTGGATGTATAGTATAAGTTAAATTTATATTTAAAGTGTTTAAATATGAATTTAATTAATGAGAAATTAATTAATAGAGATTAATTAATTAATTTATATTTGATATAAATTAGAAGAAGAAAAAATAATTATTTTTGGTTAAGAACTCAAAATTAAGACACAGGGGCATTTTGGTCATTTCACTGTGTGACACGTGGCACCATGAGATGGTGACACATGGGATTACACATAAGCTTGCCAAATGTTTTTAATCATGTAAGATGATTAAAATCAAGATTAAATATAGGTTTGACACTTGGCACAATGTGATTGGGTCACTTAAACCTAGAGCTAATCAAAGGGTGACATGTGGCAAGGGTTTAATGTGTTAACCTAGCTATATAAGTATTGTTATGAAAAAGAAAAACAACCAGCAGCCACTCCTCTCTTTTATCACGCCATTTTGAGGCTCTCCATCTATTCTTCTTCATCTCTCATCAATTCAAAGAGATTAGCCATCAATCTCTTGAATTATGAACAGTAGAAATTATTTCTAGTGTCCTGTTTACATCTCTAATCTCTTAAAAGGCAGAACTTGAATTTCTAATTAATAGAAAAAGCTTTAGAAGCTGTTCAAGGGCTGCCATAGGTGTTGTTGGTTTGGAAAAACTAGAGGGACAACATCTGGTATCCTGAAGACAAATCTCAAAGGCGCAGACACGCTGCAGTGCATCAAGAGGTTAGTGTAATCGTTCTTGATTTAATCTAGGGTTCTAAAATTAATCTGATTAATTTTAAAATCATAAATGGCAAATACAGATCCAAAAACATATTAAAAGAGTTTTAATATGTTGTTTATCATTGAAATCAAATAGATAAAAATAAATCTTGCATGATGCATGTGACACTAGGTGAACTACTCAAACTTGTGAATCTTGCCTCTAGGGCAAAATGACTAGATCACCCTTTGTTGGACAAGGGCTAAGGGCTAAAAATATTTTGGAGCTAATACATAGTGACGTATGTGGTCCATTCAAGGAAATAGCTAGAGGCGGTTTTCATTACTTTATTACCTTTACTGATGATAAATCAAGGTTTGGCTATTTGTATTTGATGAAATACAAACATCAATCCTCTGAAAAGTTCAAAAAATTTAAATCTGAAGTAGAAAACCAAACAGAAAAGAGTATTAAAGCTCTTCGATCAGATCGTGGAGGTAAATGTTTGAGTACTGAATTTGATGAATACTTGAGAGAGCACGGCATTGTTTCCCAGCTGACTCCTCCAGGAACACCACAGCTGAAGGGTGTATCTGAAAGGAGAAATCGGACCCTATTGGATATGGTACGTAGTATGATGAGCTATATTGATATGCCAATCTCCTTTTGGGGATTTGCATTAGAATCAGCTTTGTATATTCTGAATAGGATTCCATCAAAATCAGTTTCTTCCACACCATATGAAATATGGCATGGAAGAAAACAAAGTCTTAAGCATGTTAAGATTTAGGGTTGTCCAGCTTATATCAAAAAGCTGAACACTGATAAATTGGAAAGCAGATCAAAAAAAGGTCGATTTGTTGGATATCCAAAAGATAGTTTTGGATATTATTTTTATTTGCATACATCACAAAAGGTTGTGGTAAGTAAAGATGCTACATTTCTTGAACAACAGTTTGTTCAATAAGGAGGCAAAGGAAGGCAAATAGAGTTAGAATTGGAGAATTCTGACCAACAAACAGATCAGATGGATATAGATCCATCTAGTCAACTTACACCCATTGATGAAACATCTACAGCTGTTCCTCGTAGAACAACCAGGGTATCTCACCCGCCAGTGAGATATGGTTTCCTTCATGAAGAAGAACAAGAGTTGTCTACTCATGAAGAAGGAGATCATGGAGATGATCCACTTTCCTATGAATAAGCTATATCAGATATAGACTCTTCAAAATGGATTGATGCTATGAGATCCGAAATTGATTCCATGTATAAGAATCAAGTTTGAGATCTTGTTAACCCACCTGAAGGTATTGTACCTATAGGGAACAAATGGGTTTTCAAGAAGAAAATTAGTTCTGATGGAAAGGTAGAGACCTATAAGGCAAGGCTAGTAGTGAAAGGGTTTCGCCAAAGGCAACGAATCAACTATGAGGAGACTTTCTTGCCTGTTGCCATGCTTAAATCAATTAGGATTCTAATAGCAATAGCTGCATACTATGATTATGAGATTTGGCAGATGGATGTCAAAACAGCTTTTCTCAATGGATACATTGAAGAAAACATTTTCATGGAATAACGTAGGGGTTTTGAATTCCAAGATGGTTCCAAGGTATGCAAGCTAAAGCGATCCATTTATGGGTTCAAGCAATCTTCGAGGAGTTGGAACATCCGTTTTGATGAAGCCATTAAATCATTTGGTTTTATCAAAAATGAGGATGAGCCATGCGTATATAAGAAGGTTAGTGACAGTGTTATCACTTTCCTTGTCTTATATGTGGATGATATACTATTGATGGGTAATGACACAAGTATGTTAACAAGTGTAAAGGTATGGTTGTCAAATACATTCTCCATGAAAGACTTAAGGGAGGCAACCTATATTCTTGGGATTCGCATCTATAGAGATAGAGCAAACAGAATAATTGGTTTATCCCAAAGTCTATACTTGGAAAAGGTGTTAAAGAGGTTTAACATGCTTGATTCCAAGAGAGTATTGTTACTAGTGAGACATGGTATCCATCTTTCCAAAGAGATGTCTACAAAGACACCTGAAAGAAGAGATAAAATAGACAGGATTCCATATGCTTCGGCTATTGGAAGTTTAATGTATGCAATGTTGTATACTAGGTTGGATATCGCGTATGCTGTTAGTTTGACTAGCAAGTATCAATCCAATCGAGGTTTAGAATACTGGATAGCTATCAAGAATATCCTTAAGTACTTGAGAAGAACTAAGGACTTATTCTTGATCTATGGAGGTGGAGACTTGCAATTGGATGGTTATACTGATTTTGATTTCAATCAGATATCAATGATAAAAAGTCTACCTCTGGATATGTGTTCATTTGTAATGGAGGTGCAGTCAATTGGAAGATTTCCAAATAGAGCATGACTGCAGATTCCACTACCGAGGCTGAGTATATTGCTGCATCAGATGCTGCAAAGGAAGCTGTTTGGATATAAGGAACCCGGTCTCACTAGAAATCCAAAAACATAGAAAGGCGCTACCACATTATCAGAGAAATAGTTGAGCAAGGCGATGTAACCATGCAGAAAATAGCATCAGCTGAAAATCCAGCTGATTCATTCATTAAGCCTTTATCACAAGCTCAGTTAGACTGACATCTTGAGAAGATGGGTCTAAGGTATTGTAATGAATGGCTCTAGTGCTAGTGGGAGATTGTTAATAGTATGCCCTAGAGCATATTATTTAGTATGTATGTTATACATATTTTTATTAATAAAAGGCATTTCCACTTTTCCTTTTAAATAATATATTTATGTGTAATAGAAAAGGTCCATTGATATTTTATTAGAAATATTATTCTTAAGTTGTTAAGAATATGAGTGATAGTATTTCTAGCACAAAGTATCATAAATAGGTTCACAATCGAGGATACTTCATAATAAGGACATGACTTATCCAGAAAGATTGTATTCATGTTTGTTCCCAAGTTATTTATATGAGATATAAATAAGATGGAATGGTGAGTCTCATGCCATATAACAAACATGATAGGCACTTATAAATAATAAGTAGGCTGAACCAGTGACACTTTTGACAAGCACATGGAGTTTACTCTTATTAATGCGTTATCATAAATCATATAAGTGCATATAATCTTTAGACCTGAGATAGCACAGTTATCTTATATATAGGTGGTTTGAGTTTGATACTACTTTCATACTTGTACTATGTATGGGTGTATGGGCATGTGTTGGCTCCTACTAGTTATATATGGAGGTAGGTGTTGATCAAGATGGAATCTGTTCCTCTAAGTAAATAGGGATAAAATCCTATATTCTTTTAATTGTTCTTGATATTTCAAGTTCCTGGCCAGGACAGATAGATTTAATCAGAAAAGAGTTTCTGATGAGAAAATCTTTTAATCAAGAACTGGAATTAAAAGAGAACATAATATTCTTAGCAAATGGAGTTTGACATAAACAATAACTCTAGCTTGAGTTGGGATTTTGTAACAAAGAGATTCTAGTGCATGGTAACATATGATTATAGGTTCATTTAAGGTAAACCTTATTACTAATTAGGTGTTCATGGCATGCTATGCTAGGTGTTAACCATGGTCTATGAAGTACATAAAATGATTTAGAGAAATCATTTATGGTAAGAAAGAGTTCTGATGATATTAAGAGTTGATATCATGTCTCATTGCCAATTAGTGATGAGCCTAGTAAGTAACACACATACACAAGTTATCACCTAATTAAAAATGATTTAATTAATTAATTAAAGAGTTTAATTGATTAATTAAATAGGTTTGGTTTGCAATTAGATTGCAAAGTCCCTAGCATGACTTGAAACCAAATCTAGATTATTGGATGCATAATATAAGTTAAATTTATATTTAAAGTGTTTAAATATGAATTTAATTAATGAGAAATTAATTAATAAAGATTAATTAATTTACTTATATTTGATATAAATTGATTAGAAGAAGAGAAATAATTATTTTGGGTTGAGAACTCAAAATTAAGACACAGGGGTATTTTGGTTATTTCACAGGATGACATGTGGCACCATGAGATGGTGACACATGGAATTACACATAAGCTTGCCAAATGTCTTTTAATCATATAAGATGATTAAAATCAAGATTAAATATAGGTTTGACACTTGGCACAATGTGATTGGGTCAATTAAACCTAGAGCTAATCAAAAGGTGACATGTGGCAAGGGTTTTAAGTGGTGACCTAGCTATATAAGGGAAAGGACGAAAAGAAAAATACCTAGCTGCTATTTTTTTCATTGGTGCCACCCCAAAGAACCTCTCCCTCTCTTCTTTTTCATCTCTCATCAATTCAAAGAGATTAGCCATCAATCTCTTGAATTAAAAATACTAGAAATTATTTCTAGTGTTCTGTTTACATCTTTAATCACTTAAAAGGCAGAACTTGATTTTCTAAATAATAGAAAAAGCTTTAGAAGATGTTCAAGGGCTGCCATAGGTGTTCTTGGTGTGGACAAGCTAGAGGGACAACATCTGGTGTCCTGAAGATGAATCTCAAAGGCGCAAATACACTGCAGTGCATCAAGAGGTTAATGTGTTTGTTCTTGATTTAATCTAGGGTTCTATAATTAATCTAATTAATTTTAAATTCTTAAATGGCAAATACAGATCCAAAAACATATTAAAAGAGTTTTAATATGTTGCTTATCATTGAAATCAAATAGATAAAAATAAATCTTGCATGACGCATGTGACCCTAGGTGAAAATTTTTGAATTCAATGGTATAAACTTGTGTTTTTTATGCTTCCGCTCCTTCAGCAGCTAAGGCCACATGAACAGAATTACCCTACCCATGATCTAGAACTTACAGCAATTATCTTCACACTGAAGATATGGAGGCACTACTTATATGATAAAAAGTGTTACATTTACACAGACCACAAAAGTCTGAAATACTTGCCAACCCAGAAGGAGCTCAACCTTAGACAGAGGCGATGGATTGAGTTTCTGAAGGACTATGATTGTGTGATTGATTACCATCCTGGGAAGGCAAATGTAGTTGCTGATGCTTTGAGCAGAAAATCCATCACAGCTTTGAGATCATTGAATGCCCGTCTATCCTTGGCTCGAGATGGAGCTATTTGGGCTGAATCGCAAGTGAGGCCAAACCTGCTACAGCAAATTTTAGATGGGCAAAAGGTAGATGAGAAATTAATGACTACTGTGAGTAAAATCTCAAAAGGGAAAGTAACTAACTATGAGGTAAAAGCAGATGGGTGTCTGTACTACAAAGGAAGAGTATGTGTACCAGATGATGGGGAATTGAAAGCCAATATCCTGAAAGAGGCACACACCAGTGTTTATGCTATGCACCCAGAAAGTACAAAAATGTATCATGATTTGAAACTTCAGTATTGGTAGCCCGGTATGAAGAAGGACATAGCTGACTATGTGACTAAATGCTTGACATGTCAGCAAGTCAAGGCAGAACATCAAGTTCCATCGGGTTTGCTACAACCTATACGCATACCTAAATGGAAATGGGATCGGGTTACCATGGATTTTGTAAGTGGTCTACCTCCCACCCAGAAGAAGCATGATGCAGTATGGGTGATAGTAGATAGATTGACAAAGTTAGCACACTTTCTGTCAGTTAGGACTGCCTACTCACTGGAGAAGTTAGCAGAATTGTATATCAGTGAGATAGTTAGACTACATGGAATTCCACTTTCCATCATATCTGATCAAGACCCAAGGTTTACATCAAGATTTTGGAAGAAGTTGCATGAATCCTTGGGTACACAACTCCACTTCAGCACAGCTTTCCATCCTCAGACGGATGGGCAATCAGAAAGAGTAATCCAGGTAAACAATTGAAACCAATTGAACTAATACAAATATTGAACTGAAATGATAATAATAACATGAAATATATGTCAAGTCCTTGAGGATATGCTGAGGAGTTGTGTCATTGAGTTTGAGGGAAGTTGGGATAGATAACTCCCACTAGCAGAATTTGCATACAACAATAGCTACCAAGCTAGCATCCAAATTGTAACACCCTCCCGGTAGCAACTCCGTACATTCTACTGTTCCGGTGACCGGTGTCGGTCCGGACAGCTAGAACGTCCGAAAAAATATTTAAACTAAAGTCAGGAACCATAATTAACTCAAATATTAATAAGAGAAATTTAGGAAAAATTTTAGAAATAAAATACAACCAAGTCAAATGAGCCGATACTCAAGCGATGGGTAACCAGAGGTAAGTTGCGGTTCTCGCAGCGAGGAGCCCTAGACCCGGGGAAAAATTCATAAAATAATTTTTGGAACTCCAGAGAAGGGTCAATGAGGTTCCTATAGCATTAGAGTGCCATGCAATTTTGACCTGTTAAGCTAAACGGAGGGCATTTTGGTCATTTCGCCTTCAGAGACGATTTTTGGCCGACTTGTCCAGTTAAGTAAATAATTATTATGATCTAAAATATGAATAAATATTGCTAAAAATTGAATTGAAAATAAGTAGAAAAGAAAAGAAAAGAAAAATGAAAGTAAATGCTTAAATATGCCATCATGCTTAAGTAAGCATGATGCAATTAAATTTTCCCACCAATTGGAATTTGACAAGCACACACTAAAACAATTAAGAAAGGAAAAAAATGGACAGAAAATCAGTTTTCTTCTTCATTTTTTCAGCTTGCCGAATCCTTCCATGGAAGCTTTCATCTCCTTCTCCACTCAAGCTTAAAAAATCTCTTCAACCTTACCTCAAATTTCCTAAGTCCTTTCACTAAAAACTTGTCTATACCTCTTGGTAAGTGTTTGGCAGCCTAGAAAGTGAAAGAAAGTGAAGATTAAACTTGGGAAAAATCTGCCACTTAAAGGTTAGTGCATATTTGTATATAAACCTCTTTTAATCCATGATGGTGACTTGAAATAAGTGAGATTTTGTAACTTAAATGAATAAAATTTGAGTGTATGCACCCCATGGATTTCGGCTGCCCTAGGGAAAGAATAGAATTCGGTGTTTTTGATTGACTTGGAATGAACTACAAATCAAGTTTAAAGTATATAAACATAAGGATATTGATTTAGTTAGTTAACTAGGGTAGTTTGTACAAAACTATAAATTTGAGCTAGGGTTTAGGAGAGAAAACTTGACTTGGCTTATGAAATTGTTAAAGAACACTCTAATGGTCAATTAGTGACCATTTTAGGTAAGTTGACCACAATTTGAACTGAAATATAGCTTGGCAAAGTGAATGTGTAGGCTGCCTAAAGACAGCAGCAAGGTGACTGAGATTTCAGTCCACTTAGACAGCCATAACTTTGGCTGTGTAGGTCCAATTGGTGTTTGGCCAATTGGACATGAAACTATGCTTATAATGGCACATTTTTGCTGAAGAAACCATTCCCAAAATACCAAAGCAAGAGGACCAAAAGTTGGCCCCAATCCGGACACCCTGCAACAGCACCTGCAGAAATGACCAAATGAACAGTAACTGTTCATTTGGCCATAACTTACTGTAGATATGGTCAATTGACCTGAAATTTTTACAGAAACAAGTTAAGACATAGGCAAACAACTTTCTTGAAGAAACCTACCCCAAATTATGGCCAGAACCTATTCAAACATGCACTCACACTCACTGTTCATGTTACTGTAGATATGGTAATTTCTGCAGAATGGAAATCCGGCCAGCTGTGGCTTTTGGACCATATCTGGAGCTAAAAAACTCCAAATGGAGTGATTCAAAAAATGAAATTCAACTAGACAAAATAAGGAACAACTTTCATGTTTACCATTTTTTCAAATTCCCACTGCAACAGTGTCCAATGGAACATAAAATTTGAGTTACAAAAACTGAAAATTCTGCTTCCCTTGGTTTAAACATTGAAATGGTATAAATGCTTAATGCCAACAAGTTTTGAATGCCAAATGCGGTATATTGGGAGTGCCAAAGTCAATGTACATATTTTCTATCCAAAAGTCAACATTTTTGTTAACCAATGAGGTGAATAGTGACACCAAAATTTGAAATTCAAAATTTGAAGAATTTAAAAGTATCAAATGCCCTAGTATACCTAACTAGATTGGTTTGGATAGTTTTGCATGCCAATAGGGTATTGTGTTAGCAGTACTGCAAAAAGCTTTGTGCCCGTATTCATGGCTGTTATGCCCGTATTCATGGCTTTTATGCCCGATTATGTGATATCATGGCTTTTTAGCCATACTGACTGCATACATGGTTGACGTTCTGCGTCCCATGGTATGACGGCCCGAGGCACCGCGGTGTCCAGAGCCAACGACCCGTTATCCAGTCCAGTCATCCAGTATAGGTTACTTGGGCAACCAAATGAATGAAAATGGACAAAGTTAACGAAATAAATGAATATAACAAATACAAAACAAATAATATATATACATTCAATGCCTATCTATTTTCTGCTATTTTCTTTTACTTTATTATTGCACCACTAAGCATTATTGCTTAGCACGTTGCTTTTGCCACGCGTAGGTTCTGGAGATACAGATCGTGAGCCCAGTAGACCGTAGACTGGGTGAGTCCATCTTGCAGTTCTGCACAGTATCCGTGTCACCTCACTACCTGCAGTGCATTAGTAGGGCACTAGGTATCATTTTGTCATTTTGTAATTAAATTTTTATTTTCTCATATGTATTTGGATTTATGTAATGCATTTTGAGGTTCATGTAAATAATAAAGATTTATGGTTATGTATGGAAGTAATTTGAGTATTTAATTATTGTTTATATATGAGAACCCTGAGAAATGATGATTGAGAACTGAAACTGAAAAATGTGAGATTTTGATATTGAGACTCTATTGATGAATTGAAGTTGGGATTGTTTGGAAATTATTTGGAAGTGTTTTTAACAGGTTCTGAAGAACTGTTTTCTCCATTTTTAGCCGGTACTCTGCCGGATTTTCTTTAAAATTTTCGGAACCTCAAATAAATAATAATTTTGATAAATGGCTTGAATTAATTATATTTCATAAATTATATTCAAAAGCATGATATAAATTAATTAAGGTATATTAGAGTGTACCGGTACACCGTGTGGCATTACTTATTCGGGTATACTGTACACGGGTAATGGGTGTCACATTTAGTGATATCAGAGCACGGTTTAGGCGTTTCTGGGCCTAGATTGAGTCCATACCATGCATTGCATTTGTAAGAGTCGAGGTGACACTAATGCAGATCTGTTTGTCTTTCTTATTTTGAATAGGATATGGACCCTTCATCACAGAGAGCAGTCGAGGAGGAAGTGGGGAGTCATGCTCCACCTGCAGCAGCTGAGACTGGGGGCATGGGAGAACCTGCTCCGCCAGCTCAAGCAGAGCCTGCTCAGCCTCCACAGGCCATGTTCCATCAAATGGTCGATTTCTTTAGACAAATGGCCAGAGTAATGCCAGCACCACCACCACCACCACCAGCTCCACAACAGAAATCACACCTGGAAAGGCTAAGAAAGTTTGGAGCTATGGACTTCTATGGCAAGAGAGAAGATGACTCTGTTGCAGCCGAGAATTGGTTGAACAGAACGGGCAGAGTTCTAAAACAACTCCACTGCAGTCCAGAGCAAAACCTGGAAGCTGCCATATCTTTGTTGCAAGATGATGCCTACGAATGGTGGGACATGGTGTTCAGTGAAGTGCAGCCAGAAGCTGTAACTTGGGACTTCTTTCTCTCCGAATTCAAGAAGAAATATGTGGGTACTGTATACCTGGAAGAGAGAAGAAGAGAGTTTATTAACCTGAGGCAGAGACACCGTCGGTGGCGAATATGAGAAGGAATTTGTTCGATTAAGCCGCTATGGAAGGGAGATACTCCCTAATGAGGCCGAAAGGTGCAAGAGATTTGAAGAGGGATTGAACGACAATATAAAGCTCATGATCACTGCCTTGGGAATCACTGACTTCACCAAGTTAGTGGAAGCTGCATTAAAAGTGGAGAAAGTGAGAATAAATGAACAAAATAGGAAAGACAGGCAGCGTAAGAGGGAATTTGGACCAGGACAGTCAGGTATAACAACTGATAGTAAGAAGTTTAAGGGTTCTAGTTCACAAGATCAGACACAGGGCCACAGAGGCCATATTGGAATATCTATAGCTAGTTCTCCGGGCGCAATAACAAGGGGATCAACCCCAGTGCCTGAATGTATGCATTGTGGTAGAAGACACAGAGGGGAGTGTCGACTGTTAACTGGGGAGTGTTTCAAGTGTGGGGCTACGGATCATTTCATAAGAGATTGCCCTCAGAGGAGTGGTTCAATAGCTCCGGTACAAGTTGATAGACCTTCCCCTATAGTTCAAAGGGGTAAAAGATCGGGTAGAGCAGAAACAGCTGACATTACACAGAAGATTGTTCCTAAGACAGTTGAAAAGCACGAAGTCAGGGTGGCACCACAAGTATATGCTATGGAAGCTCAGGAAGAGCCAAACCCAGACACTGATGAGGCGATACAAGAAAGTGAAGAAACAAGAAGGTAGCAACTCCCCGATTACTTAAGTCAGGTAAATTTTGAGGACGAAATTTAAATAAGAGGGGAAGAGTTGTAACACCCTCCCGGTAGTAACTCCGTACATTCTCTTTATTCGGACCAGTGTCGGTCCGACAACTAGAACGTCTGGAAAAATATTTAAACTAAAGTCAGAACCATAATTAACTCAAATATTAATAAGAAAAATTTAGGAAAAATTTTAGAAATAAAATACAACCAAGTCAAATGAGCGGTGCTCAGCGAGGGTAACAGAGGTAAGTTGCGGTTCTATAGCGAGAGCCCTAGACCCAGGGAAAAATTCATAAAATAATTTTTGGAACTCCAGAGAAGAGTCATTGAGGTTCCTATGGCATTAGAATGCCAAGAAAATATTTAGAAAAATTTTTCAATCGGTACAGACAATTTTGACCCGTTAAGCCAAACGGAGGGCATTTTGGTCATTTCGCCTTCAGAGACGATTTTTGGCCGACTTGTCCAGTCAAGTAAATAATTATTATGATCTAAAATATGAATAAATATTGCTAAAAATTGATTTGAAAATAAGTAGAAAAGAAAAGAAAAGAAAAATGAAAGTAAATGCTTAAATATGCCATCATGCTTAAGTAAGCATGATGCAATTAAATTTTCCCACCAATTGGAATTTGACAAGCACACACTAAAACAATTAAGAAAGGAAAAAAATGGACAGAAAATCAGTTTTCTTCTTCATTTTTTTAGCTTGCCGAATCCTTCCATGGAAGCTTTCATCTCCTTCTCCACTCAAGCTTGAAAAATCTCTTCAACCTTACCTCAAATTCCCTAAGTCCTTTCACTAAAAACTTGTCTATACCTCTTGGGAAGTGTTTGGCAGCCTAGGAAGTGAAAGAAAGTGAAGATTTAACTTGGGAAAAATCTGCCACTTAAAGGTTAGTGCATATTTGTATATAAACCTCTTTTAATCCATGATGGTGACTTGAAATAAGTGAGATTTTGTAACTTAAATGAATAAAATTTGAGTGTATGCACCCCATGGATTTCGGCTGCCCTAGGGAAGGAATAGAATTGGGTGTTTTTGATTGACTTGGAATGAACTACAAATCAAGTTTAAAGTATATAAACATAAGGATATTGATTTAGTTAGTTAACTAGGGTAGTTTGTACAAAACTATAAATTTGAGCTAGGGTTTAGGAGAGAAAACTTGACTTGGCTTATGAAATTGTTAAAGAACACTCTAATGGTCAATTAGTGACCATTTTAGGTAAGTTGACCACAATTTGAACTGAAATATAGCTTGGCAAAGTGAATGTGTAGGCTGCCTAAAGACAAAGACAAGGTGGTGAGATTTCAGTCCACTTAGACAGCCATAACTTTGGCTGTGTAGGTCCAATTGGTGTTTGGCCAATTGGACATAAAACTATGCTTATAATGGCACATTTTTGCTGAAGAAACCATGCCCAAAAGACTAAAGCAAGAGGACCAAAAGTTGGCCCCAATCCAGACACCCTGCAACAGCACCTGCAAAAATGACCAAATGTTCATTTGGCCATAACTTACTGTAGATATGGTCAATTGACCTGAAATTTTGCAGCAACAAGTTAAGACATAGACAAAAAACTTTCATGAAGAAACCTACCCCAAATTATGGCCAGAACCTATTCAAACATGCACTCATAGTCACTGTTCATGTTACTGTAGATATGGTAATTTCTGCATAATGGAAATCCGGCCAGCTGTGGCTTTTGGACCATATCTGGAGCTACAAAACTCCAAATGGAGTGATTCAAAAAATGAAATTCAACTAGACAAAATAAGGAACAACTTTCATGTTTACCATTTCTTCAAATTCCCACTGCAACAGTGTCCAATGGAACAGAAAAGTTGAGTTACAAAAACTGAAAATTCTGCTTCCCTTGGTTTAAACTTTGAAATGGTATAAATGCTTAATGCCAACAAGTTTTGAATGCCAAATGTGGTATATTAGGAGTGCCAAAGTCAATGTACATATTTTTTGTCCAAAAGTCAACATTTTTGTTGACCAATGAGGTGAATAGTGACACCAAAATTTGAAATTCAAAATTTGAAGAATTTAAAAGTATCAAATGCCCTAGTATACCTAACTAGATTGGTTTGGATAGTTTGGCATGCCAATAGGGTATTGTGTTAGCAGTACTGCGAAAGGCTTTGTGCCCGTATTCATGGCTGTTATGCCCGTATTCATGGCTTTTATGCCCGATTATGTGATATCATGGCTTTTTAGCCATACTGACTGCATACATGGTTGACGTTCTGCGTCCCATGGTATGACGGCCCGAGGCACCGCGGTGTCCAGAGCCAACGACCCGTTATCCAGTCCAGTCGTCCAGTATAGGTTACTTGGGCAACCAAATGAATGAAAATGGACAAAGTTAACGAAATAAATGAATATAACAAATACAAAACAAATAATATATATACATTCAATGCCTATCTATTTTATGCTATTTTCTTTTACTTTATTATTGCACCACTGAGCATTATTGCTTAGCGCGTTGCTTTTGCCATGCGTAGGTTCTGGAGATACAGATCGTGAGCCCAGTAGACCGCAGACTGGGTGAGTCCATCTTGCAGTTCTGCACAGTGTCCGTGTCACCTCACTACCTGCAGTGCATTGGTAGGGCACTAGGTGTCATTTTGTCATTTTGTAATTAAATTTTTATTTTCTCATATGTATTTGGATTTATGTAATGCATTTTGAGGTTCATGTAAATAATAAAGATTTATGGTTATGTATGGAAGTAATTTGAGTATTTAATTGTTGTTTATATATGAGAACCCTGAGAAATGATGATTGAGAACTGAAACTGAAAAATGTGAGATTTTGATATTGAGACTCTATTGATGAATTGAAGTTGGGATTGTTTGGAAATTATTTGGAAGTGTTTTTAACAGGTTCCGAAGAACTGTTTTCTCCATTTTTAGCCGGTACTCTGCCGGATTTTCTTTAAAATTTTCGGAACCTCAAATAAATAATAATTTTGATAAATGGCTTGAATAAATTATATTTCATAAATTATATTCAAAAGCATGATATAAATTAATTAAGGTATATTAGAGTGTGCCGGTACACCGTGTGGCATTACCTATTCGGGTATACTGTACACGGGTAAGGGGTGTCACACAAATGGCCTCGTATGAAGCACTGTATGGGAGGAAATATAGAACTCCCATGTGCTGGACTGAATTAGGCGAAGATAAACTAGTAGGGCCAGACCTGGTGAAACAGACTGAGGAGAAGGTAAAACTAATTAAAGCCAATCTAAAGGTTGCCTCAGACAGACAAAAATCTTATGACGACCTGAAGAAAAAGAAATAGAATATGCAGTTGGCGATAAACTGTTCCTCAAGGTGTCACCGTGGAAGAAGGTACTGAGGTTTGGAAGAAAAGGTAAGTTAAGCCCTAGGTTCATTGGCCCATATGAAGTCATTGAACGTGTGGGTCCAGTGGCCTACAGGTTAGCTTTACCACCAGAGCTGGACAAGATCCATAATGTGTTCCACGTATCTATGCTAAGAAGATACCGCTCAGATCCTTCACATGTCATCTCCATGGAAGAAATTAAAGTACAACCGGATTTGACATATGAAGAAGAACCCATACGGATCCTGGCTAGGGAAGTGAAAGAGTTAAGGAATAAGCAGATTCCAATGGTGAAAGTGCTTTGCAGGCACCACAACACCGTGGAGGCAACTTGGGAAAGTGAAGAGACGATGAGGCAACAGTTCCCTCAATTGTTTGCATCAGGTAAATTTCGAAGATGAAGTTTAAATTAGAGGGGAAGAGTTGTAACACCCTTCCTGTAGCAACTCCGTACATTCTATTATTCTGGTGACCGGTGTCGGTCCGGACAGTTAGAACGTCTGCAAGAATATTTAAACTAAAGTGATGAACCATAATTAGCTCAAACATTAATAAGAAAAATTTAGGAAAAATTTTAGAAATAAAATACAACCAAGTTAAATGAGCCAGTGCCCTAGTGATGGGTAACCTAGTGGGAAGTTGCAGCTCATAAAATAATTTTTGAGACTTCAGAGAAGGGTCATTGAGGTTTCTATGGCATTAGAATGCCAATAAAATGTTTAAAAAAATTTTTCAATCAGTACAGACAATTTTTGTCTGTTAAGATAAAAGGAGGGCATTTTGGTCATTTCGCCTTCAGAGGTAATTTTTGGCCGACTTTTCTAGTTAAGTAAATAATTATTATGACATAAAATGTGAATAAATATTGCTAAAAATTAAATTGAAATTAAGTAGACAAGAAAAGGAAAGAAAATGAAAGAAATTGGAATTATGACATCACCATGATGTCATTAAACACTTACCACCAATTACAATTAATCAAGCCCATTTAAAATAAATAAAATGAGATAAGAATACAGCAAAAAATCAAAAAACTCAGCAGCCATCACCTTCACTCAAACCAGCCGCCCCATACCCATTCCATTGTTCTCCATTACCAAGTTTTCAAAGCTTGGTTTCCTTGGTTTTTCTTCCACTAAACCCTAAATTCCCAACACAAAAACTTAATAGTTCATATTAGTGAAGCTTTTGGGAGCAAAAAGAAGTAAAAAATAAGAGCTCTTGCAAGATTGGAATTAACACCACTCAAGGTGAGTGACCAAACTTCATGTTTCTTTTTAGTTTCATGTTGAGGAAGTGAGATTAAGTAGAAATCTATAAGAAAATTGGATAAAAATTATGGGTGTACATCCCCAAAAATTTTGGTAGCCTTGTACTTGGTAGGGTTATGAAGTTTTCATTGAGGTAAAATGGTATCATGGCTGCCTTCAATATTAACTTCATGATTAGGATAATGAAATGCAAGTTAAATGCATGATTTGAGATGGTTGAGTTAGGGTTTGGGTATGACATTGAGACTTTGTTCATGTGTTGGTGAATAAAAATTTAAATGGTCAATTAGTGACCATTTGGCTGTGTATAATGAGGAAATAAAGTGAGTTGTGGCTTGGCATTTGAGTTTGGGTGAGCTGCCTTGGCTAACCTGCAGGACTGAGTGTGAGTCCAGCAGGTTTAAGCAGCTATAAATGGAGTTGTAGAGATTCAATTGGTGCAAAGCCAATTGGACATGAAACTAGACACATAATGGCACAACTTTGGTATAGAAACCCTGCCTAGAAAACTAAACCAAGTTGACCTAAAAATTGCCCTAATCCGGGTGACTTGCATTGTGCTTGGGCAAAATGACTAAATGAACAGTATTTGTTCATTTGGTCATAACTCAGTGTAGAAAGGTCCAATTAACCTGAAATTTTACCAACAGAAAGCTGAGATATAGACCTACAACTTTTGTGAAGAACGCAAATCCAAATTCTGACCATAACCTAGTCAAATTGCCAACCAAACTTAGGTTACCAAATCTGGTAGAACCAATTTTGCCCAGAATTTTAGATTCTGTCCAATCGGGCCAGTTATAGTGTTTAGGCCATAACTTGAGCTACAAAACTCCAAATGGAGTGACTTGAAAAAAGAAATGTAACTAGATACAATAAGGAACAACTTTCATGAAGAAAATTTTGCCAAATTCCAACTGTATAAATGACTAATGGAATAGTAAATTTAGTGCTTAAAATCTGAAAATTGTGAATAACTAACACTATGCTTAGAAATGGTATTGGCAACCAATAACAACAATTTTAGAATGCAAAATGTGGTATGTTGGGAATATTAGGACCAATAAACCTATTGTCTATGCAAAAGTCAATATTTTAGTTGACTAATGAAATGAATAGTAATACTTAAACTTCAATTTCAAGAATTGTAAAGTTTAAAAGTGTAACATGCTCTAGTACACCTAGCAAGATTGGCTTCGATAGGTTGGCATGCCAATAGGGTTTAGTTAGCAGTACTGCACATGGTATTATGCCATTCTGTGATTTCATGGCTTTTAGCCGTTCTGACATTGTGTTGAGACTTGGCCTTGTACCTAATGTTATTACAGCTTATTAGCTATTCTGTTGCATACTGGGAGACACATATGTGACCGATGGTGTGACGGCCCGAGGTACTTGATACCCAGTGCCAGTTTACCCGTTTATCCAGTCCAGTCGTCCTGTATAGGTTACTTGGGCAACCAAAAATGAAAGTGGATAAATTTAATGAAATTATGAATATAACAAGTACGTAATAAATAAGATTACCAATAATGATCGAAAAATGGTCTGCATAAGACACTAGAACATGCATTGCATATTTATTTTCTGTTATTTTTTTTATTCTATTATTGGCACCACTAAGCATTATTGCTTAGCGTGTTGCTTTTGCCACGCGTAGGTTCTGGAGAGACCGATAGAGAGCCCAGTAGACCAAAAACTGGGTGAGATCATCTGCAACTTTACATAGTGTTCGTGTCACCTCACCGACGTCAGTTCATTAGTAGGACACTAGGTTTCATTTTGGGTATTTTGTAATTAACTTTTATTTTCTCATATGTAATTGAAACTTATATAATGTATTGTAGTATTAATGTAAATACTGGAAATTGTGTTTATGAATGAAAAAGTGACTATTTATTTATGACTTTTACATAAATATCATTTGAGATGAATGATTGAGAAATGAAAATGTTGTTGAAAAATATTGAGATTTTGTTGATGAAATAGAGTTTGGGATTGATTGAAAATTTTGGAAGTGTTTTTCACAGGTTTTGAAGAACTGTTTCTCCATTTTTAACCAGTACTCTGCCAGATTTTCTATAAAATTTGTGGAACCTCAAATAAATTAATGTTTTCCATAAATGACTTACATAAATTATACTTCACCAATTGTACTTCATAACTATGAAAAAATAAATAAGGGAGGATAAAAATAATTGAAATAAAATATGGTGTTCCGGTACACTGTGTGGCATATTTTGCTCGACTACACTGTAGACGGGTAAGGGGTGTCACAAATGTAGGAAATTAAAATTATGAAAAATAGATTGAAAGTGAAGAGTTGTATAGAAGAAAAGAACAAAAGAAAAGAAAATTCAAAAATTAAAGTGATTATGACATCATCCTTGTGTAAGCATGACACAATAAAAATTTATAATTTAATTTAATTATTTTGGATAAGCATATAATGGGATAAATACAAAAAAAAAAAAATATTGGGCCTTCTTCTTCTCTAAATTGTCGTCCCTCTCTCTCTCATTATCTCTAAAAAATTCTACCATTGATGAACCTAGCAAGCTTTTAAAACCCTAGTTTCTTCCATTAAATTTCACACTTAATTGAACAAAAGCTTGTTATTGCATCTTGACTTGAAGATAAAAAGGAAGAAACTCAAGAAATATTGAAAGGAAGTGAAGTTTGGGACAAGCTTAGAGGTAAGTGTTTTATTAGTTCAAATTAATTATATATGCATGAATTTAAGTTGAAATTGATGGATTTATATGAAGAAACATGAAAAATCATGCATGTTAGGGAGAGATGAATTTTTAGCCAGCCATGGTGTAGTGAAGCTTTGTTATGTTTTAATCCAATTAAACATGTATTTAAGCTTAAATGAGTAAGAATAAGTATGTAGTATGCTTGAATTTGCATGAATTAGGGAATTGGAAATTTAGGGTTTATGGTGATTAGGGTTTTGAATGAAATTAGGGATTTTTCAGAATTGTTAACCAATTGATGTCCATAGTACTCAATTTTGATCAATTAGTGTGCTTAGAATTGAAAATTGATGAATGGAATTGAGATAAGTTGAGGTAGGTTGAGTTGCTGATTTCTCGACCAATGAGTCCAACAAGTTCAAACAGCCACAAGTTGAAGTGTGTGGCTCCAATTGGTGTGAGGCTAATTGGAGATAAAATTAGGGTCATAATGCTACATTTTTTGTGGAGAAACTTTGCCCAAAAGCTGAGCACAAGTTGGTCTAAAATTAGGTTGAATCTAGAATTGGTGCCCTAATTCTATGCAGAATTGACCAAATGAATAGTACATGTTCAAATGGTCATAACTTTGTGTAGAGAGGTCCAAATGACCTGATTTTTGAACCATTAGAAAGCTTAGACATAGTAGAACAACTTTAATTGAGAATAGAAACTCAAATTTTGACCATAAACTAATCAAATTGCTAAACAAAATTAGGTCATCAAAACTACCAAAACCAGAATTTGCCCAGAAATTCTAGATATTGACCAATCCGGCCAGTTATGGTAAAAATACCATAACTTGAGCTACAAAACTCCAAATGGAGTGATTCAAAAGGAAAATTAAAGTAGAGACATTAAGAAACAACTTTAATGGAGAAAGTTTAGCCAAATTTCCATTGTAGATTGGTCCAATGAAACAGTAAACATTAGTAATAAAAACTGAAAATTTGAAATTTCTCTTAATAAGCCTTGAATTTCAATTGGCAACCAATGCCAACAAAATTGTAGCCCAAAATGTGGTAGGACCATATGTTTAGAAATTGTATACCTATTAATTATGAAAAACTCAATATTTTGAATAAATAGTAATGTGAATAGTAACCACAATAATATCAAATGCAAAGAACTCAACCCTTATGAGAATTTATACGTAAAATTAAGTATGCAAAATTCAATTTATTGGATTAATTAGTAGAGATAATTTGGGTGATATTGAAACACTTTAATTATGTGTTTCAGTTGGTAAGGAGTCATCAAAGAAAGGAGAAAAAGTTAGATCAAGTCAAGATTAGCTAAAGAGATTTGTTCACAATAACTAATTTCTTTTATTTTTCACATTGAATTTTGTACTTAATGAATTTTGAAAATAGTTTATGAACTTTATTTCATTAAATATCTTGATTGAAAAATTATGGGTTGTTAGCCATTTTTGGGAAATTAATTTGAATAAAATAAGAATGTGAATTGATGAATACTTTTGATGCTTGGAAAACTTTTGAAATAGTTTGCAACTGCAGTTGACATGAGTATGTATTTTGAATTCGTCACTAGTTTGCCTAGTGGGATGAATTGGATTGTATTCCCTTTCTAGCTGAAGTGTTAAGGTGTATGCCAGTTGAGGACGAATTGAATGAGTGCTCATATATATCTGCTAGCTAGCCTTTGCATTCCCCATTAACCTTTGGTTATTGGAACGAATTGGATATTCATGCCATTATCAAAACTATGTGACTTTTCGAAATTTTTGTTTTATGATTTATGGAATAAAATTTGTTTTTGTTAAGTGACTCTCTGGCTTTAGAAATGAAGCATGATTTTTTATGCGTTAACATTTCAATTGATTTAGTTTTGAAGGTTGTGATTTATATTAATGTGTAAATTATTATTATTATTATTATTATTATTATTATTATTATTATTATTATTATTATTATTATTATTATTATTATTATTATTATTATTATTATTATTATTTTAAAGTTGTGCACCACTAAGTCTTTGGCTCAGCGATATCTTATTTACGCTATCGTAGGTAAAGAGGCAGATAAAGCAGTAGAGTAGACTGCTTATAACATGGAATGATGAACATTTTGGAGTCATTACTGGGTATATAGATTATACCCTTATAGATTTTCTTTTAATGTATATGTATCTGTGTGTATGTACATAACAGACATGAGCAATTGTATAAAGATTTTGGAATTTTATTTTTTATCAGTGTAAATATTTGTAATGTAAACCTATTATTTCTTATTAATGAAATGCTTAAGTTCTTTTGAATTTTTCAAATAATGAATCGCTATTTTTACTTGAGTTGATGGGATTGAATTGTGTTGAAATTACTGAAATTGTGGTTAAAATGTATATTCAGACTGTTTTTAACAGGTTTTGAAGAACTGTTTTCTCAATTTATAGACGAAACTCTGTCAAAATTTTCGTAAAAATTTTAGAAATTTCGAAAAGACCAAAAATTATTATTATGATATAAACCCCAAATAAAAAGTTCTTTAATGGTTATTTATCATCTCTTTCCACTTTAAAAAGAATTGAAATTATTCAAAATCCATTGTTTAATGGATTATTGGTAGGCGGAGTTCGGTAATTCATTGGATATATTACATGATCATGTCATGCCTTATGTAAGGATAAGGTGTGACATGTTTTAGTGGTATCAGAGCTAGTTTTCAAAGCATGTTTTGAACTATGAACTTGAATATTTTTCTTAATAAGTACAACTGCTTAATATCATTGATTAATACATACAGTGCATTACATTATAAATATGAACTGACAGAGGGAAATCTCCTTGTGTTGTTTGTTCAGGAGATAGAATACTCTCTAATTGAATATGGAAGAAGGAGATCCCTTAGTTGAGCAGTCAGTTGAGGCTGAGGCACAGGGGGAAGCCCCAGCTCTTCAAAAGGTTAGTGGGTCAGCTGCACCAGCTCCACCCATACCGCAGTTTCCTACTCAGTTCGCTCAGCAGATGGCTGCCTTATTCCAATAGATGGCTAGAAATATGCCAACACAATCCCCAATTGAAGCACTAGCAGTGCAACCCTAGCCTCTAGCCAGGCAGTGGTTAGAAATATTGGAAAGGGTGTTTAAAAAGCTGCATTGCATGGAAGAATTAAAGTTTGAATACTCAATCTCACTAATACAGGGAGATGCATATGATTGGTGGAAAACCATCCCCCATAGTTTGGTGGAACCCCCGGTGTTGACATGGGATGATTTCCTTAGAGAGTTCAGACAGAAATACATCCCTGACACTTATGTGAAAATGAAACTGTAGGAATTTTTAAGTCTAAAATAGGGGAGCCGAATAGTGGCCGAGTATGAAAGGGAATTCTCTTGCCTGAGCCACTACGCCAGGAGCTTACTTACTACTAGTAGAGAAAGATGAAAATGGTTTGAGGCTGGGTTGAAGCCTAGCTTGCAAGTGGTCTAATTCTAGCATGAACAACTTTTCTAAACTGATATCTCAAGCTCTAGAGCTATAGAGGATAGAATCAGAAGGGGAACCCGTGAAAGAGAAGATAGAAAATGAAAAGAGTGAGAAATCAGTGGATCAGAGTTCCAGTGGTAATACTAGTAAGAGGAAGAACTTAAGGGGACAGAGTAGAAAAAAATCTAGTAGGAGAAGATTTTTGGGACAGAGACCACCTCGATCTGGTCGGCAGATGACTAGGAGTTCTTTCCTTCCCGATCCATGTGACATATGTGGTAAGAACCACGGAGGGATTTGTTACAAAGCCACCGGGGCCTGATTTAATTGTGGTGGTGCAGGGCATTTTGCGAAGGATTGTTCCAATCCTCGCAGATCTGGGCCATCTACCACCACTGAAGGGTTAGTCCAAGGCTCTGTTATAAGAGGTTCACAACCAACTAGTAAAGGCAGAGGCAGAACTAGGGGCAGTACCTCAGGCAGTCAAGGAACAGTTAATCAGTCAAAGCAAGGTAGTGCTCCAGCTAGGGTATACACTATGTGGTAGAGAAAAGAGACAGAGACATCTGATATTGTAGCTGGTACATTTTCTATCTTTGAACAAGATGTGTATGTGCTATTTGATCCCGAGTCTACTCACTCTAATATTAGTGCCAGCATTACTTGTTTTACTACTGTTCCTTATGTGAAAATGGATTTTGAGGTGCTAGTAACTAGTCCGTTAGGACAGGAGGTTAGGGTAAACAAAATGTATAAGGATTGTCCTTTGGTGATCCAAGGACATACTTTCCTATATGATTTGATTGAAATGCCCTTCAGAGATTATGACATCACCTTGGGCATCGATTGGTTAGCCAGTCATCATGCCATGATTGACTGTAGATTGAAGACAGTCACTTTTGGTCTCCCTCAGTATGGTGATGTAGTAATACATGGGAAGAGGCAATTATTGCCATCAAATCTCATTTCAGCTGCACTTGCTAAAAAAATGATTTGGAAGGGGCGTGAAGGCTCACGTGATAGACACCCAAGTAGGGAGCCCAGCATTGAGGGACAGTCCTACTGTATGTGACTTTCTGGATGTGTTCCCTAAAGAATTGCCAGGATTACCTCCAGAAAGAGAGGTGCAGTTTGAAATAAAGATTATGCCTGGAACCAATTTCCATTAGTCCATACAGAATGGCACCTGCTGAGTCGAAGGAATTGAAGGTACAGTTGCAAGAATTGCTTGATCAGGTCTTCATTCACCCCAGTGTGTCACCTTGGGGAGCGCTAGTTTTATTTGTTAAGAAGAAAGATGGTACTCTCCATCTATGCATCGACTACTAACAATTGAATAAGGTGACCATAAAGAATAGATATTCGTTGCCCCACATAGATGATTTTTTTTTATCAGTTGAAAGGTGCAGCTGTGTTCTCCACAATTTACATGAGATCGGGGAATTATCAGTAGAAGGTGCAAGAGCAGAGCATTCCTAAAACTGCCTTCAGAACTCGATATGGACACTATGAGTCTTTGACAATGCCATTCGGGTTAACCAATGCTCTAGCTGCTTTTATAGACCTAATGAACACTATCTTCAAACCATATTACGATCAGTTTGTTGTGGTATTCATCGACGAAATCTTGGTGTATTAGAAGAGTGCAGAGGAGCATAATAAGCACCTGAGGATTGTGCTTCAGACCCTAAGGGAGAAACAGTTGTATGCCAAGCTATCAAAGTGTGAATTTTGGCTGAAGCAAAATTTCTTTCTTGGGGCATATTGTATCAGCTGAAGGCATTAAGGTAGACCCCAGCAAGGTAGAAGCTATCCTTAATTAGAAGCGACCAAAAAATGTTACAGAAGTTTGTAGTTTTCTAGGCTTAACTGGTTACTACCGCTGTTTTGTAAAGGGATTTTCTATGTTAGCATATCCACTGACCAAGTTGCTATGGAAAGATGTAAAATTTTAGTGGACTGATAAATGCCAGCACAACTTCGATGAGTTGAAAATGTAACACCCTCACTGCAGCAATTACGTACATTCTACTTTTCTGGTGACCGGTGTCAGTCTGGACAGCTAGAACGTCTGGAAAAATATTTAGACTAGAGTGATGAGTCATATATAACTCAAATAATAGTAAGAAAAATCTAAGAAAAATTTTAGAAATAAAATACAACCAAGTTAAATGAGCCGGTGCTCTAGCGATGGGTAACCTGACAAGAAGTTGCTGTTTTCACAGCTATAAGCCCTAAACCCGGGGGAAAAATTCGTGAAATAATTTTTGGGACTTCAGAGAAGAGTCATTAAGGTTTTGATGGCATTAGAATGCCAAGAAAATGCTTAGAAAATTTTTTAGATTAGTACAGACGATTTTGGCTCAATAAGCCAAACGGAGGGCATTTTGGTCATTTTATCTTCAGAGATAATTTTTGATCAACTTGTCCAGTTAAATAAATAATTTATATGAAAATGTGAATAAATATTGCTAAAAATTGAATTGAAAATGGGTAGAAAAGAAAAGAAAAGAAAAGAAAATGCATGAAAACTTGAATTATGACATCATTATGATGTCATTAAAAGGCTTCCACCAATGGCATTTCAGCAAGCACTCTTAAACTAATTAAAAAGGAAAGAAAAGAGGTAAAAATGAAATAAAATTTATGTTCTTATTCTTCCATAATTTGGCAGCCTCTCTCTATTCTCTCTTAAACTCCATTAAAGCTCCCTTGTGAGCTTGATTTCCCCCTTCACCCCACCATAAAACCCTATCATCCCTTCATAAAAACTGGTCTTCACCATTAGAGCAATACTTGGCAGCAAAAAGAAGTGAAAATAAAGGAGTTTTTCAAGCTTGGGTTGGCACACAACAAGGTTAGTGTCAATTAAATCTTTTAAATTTTGTGTAGGCATCATTAGGAGTGTAAGTGGAGTATGAATTTGAGAGAAATTAAACAAATTGTGCATGTTGAAAATCCTTCAAATTTCAGAGCCTTGAGATAACATAGGGTTTCAATGATTTAAGTAAATTATAATTGTGAATTGATGCCATTGAACATGAATTTGATGATTAGAACACTTGATTGTATGTTGTTTGAGCAAATTGGAATTATGGAGTTAGGGTTTAGGGAAAACCTAGGATTTTGCTCATGTGTTGGTGAATGAAAGTTCTAATGGTCAATTACTGACCATTTGGCTATGTATGATGAGGAATTGAAGTGAATTATGGCTTTGGATTTGAGGTTGGGTATGCTGCCTCATAGGACTTGTAGGGCTGGATGTGAGTCCAACAAGTTTGGGCAGCAATAACTTGAGTTGTGTTGGTCCAATTAGTGCAAGGTCAATTGGACATGAAATTAGATACATAATGGCACAACTTTGATGAAGGAACCCTTCCCAGAAAACCACAATAGACTAACCTAAAAATTGACCAAATCCAGGTATCATTCATTCTGCCTGGGCAAAATGACCAAATGAACAGTATTCATTCATTTGGTCATAACTTAGTGTGGAAAAGTCCAATTCACCTGAAATTTATGTCAATGAAAATATTAGACAATTTAAAACAACTTTCATGTAGAACACAAACTCTAATTCTGGACTTAACTAAAGGAAATTGTTGGCTAAAATTGAGCTACTAAATCTGACAGAATGGGATTCTGCCCAAAAATTCTAAGCAGATACCATTCCGGCCAGCCTTGTTCAAATTGGCATAGCTTAAGCTAAAAAACTCCAAATAGAGTGATTCAAAAATGGAATTAAAGAAGACACATAAAGGAACAACTTTCATGAAGACAATTTTGTCAAATTCCTAATGTACATATGACCAATAGAACAGTAAACTTAGTGCTTGAAATCTGAAAATTGTAAATAACCAACACTAAGCTTTGAAATGGTATTGGCAACCAATACCAACAACTTTAGAATGCAAAATGTGACATTTTGGGGATATTAGAACCAATATACCTATTGTCTATAAAAAGTCAACATTTTAGTTAACTAATGAAATAAATAGTAACAATTAAACTTCAATTTCAAAGAATTGTAAAATTTCATAGTGTAGCATGCCCTACTAGGCCTAGTGTGATTAGTTTGGATAGTTTGGCATGCCAATAGGGTTCTGTTAGCAGTACTGTATATGGCTTCATGCCATTCTATAATTCATGGCTTAAATGGCCATTCTGGGATTTTATGGCTTTTAGCCATTCGGACCTTATTGAGATACTTGGCCTTGTGCCTAATATTTATTACAGCTTGTTAGCTGTTCTATTGCACACCAGGAGACACTATGTGACCAATGGTGTGACGGCCTAAGGTACTTGGTACCCAGTGCTAGTTTACCTGTTTATCCAGTTCAATCACTGGTATAGGTTACTTGGGTGACCAAAAAAAATATTGATAAATTTTAATCAAGTATTAAAGTAAAAAGTACCAAATGAATAATACTACAAATAATTACTAAAAAAATTTGTTCGTATGAGAAATCAACATATACACTGCATGTTTATTTCTTTTTAGTTCTTTTTATTTTATTATTGGCACCACTAAGCAGTATTACTTAGTGCGTCGCTTTTGCCACACGTAGATACTGGAGATATAGAGCGTGATCCTAGTAGACCTCAGTCTGGGTGAAGATTAGATCTGCGAGTGTCTTATGTCACTTCTCAGGCTACAGTACATTTGGTAGGACACCAGGTTACATTTTGTATTTGGTAATTTTTGTAAAATTTGTAATTAAACTTTTATTTTATTATGTATATTTAAAACTTCTGTAATGTAATTTTGTATTAATGTGATTACCTGTAAATTTGTGTTTATGGATAAAATTTAAGTATTTATTCATAATCTGAGTATGATTTTGATATGAAATAACTGAATGACAAATTGAGGAATTGTTGAGAATTTGATGAGAAATTTATTGAGAAATAATGATTATTTGGAGTTGTAGGTTGAGAAAATTATTGGAAGTGTTTTCTACAGGTTCTAAATAATTGTTTCCTCCATTTATAGCTTGCACTCTGTTATTATCTACAAAATTTACGGAAATTTAAATTAATCAAATAAATCTAAAAAAAAAAAGAAAAAAAAAGGACTTTTGTATTTGCATTTTTCATAAAAGGCGTTTTAATTAATAAAATCAAGAACGAAAATAAATTAAGATAAAGGGAGTGCTTCGACACACTATGTGGCATGTTTTACTCGGCTACACTGTAGATGGGTAAAAGGTGTCACATTTAGTGGTATTAGAGCACGGTTTAGGCATTTCTGGGTTTAGATAGAGTCCATACCATGCATTGTATTTGTAAGAGTTGAGGTGACACTAATGCAGATCTGTTTATTTTCTTATTTTGATTAGGATGTGGACCCCACATCACAGAGAGCAGTCAATGAGGAGGTAAAGAGTCATGCTCCACTAGTGGTTGAAGTTAGAGGCAGGGGGGAACCTACTCCACCAGCACCAAAGGTGCCCGTACAGCCTCCACAAGCCATGTTTCAACAAATGATCGAGTTTTTCAGACAAATGGCCGGAGTTATGCCACCGCCACCACCTCCACAGTAGAAGTCACATTTAGAAAAGCTCATAAAATTCAGAGCTGTGGATTTTATGGGTAAGAAAGAAGATGACTCGATAGTAGGTGAGAATTGGCTAGACCGAACCATAAGGGTACTGAAGCAACTCCATTGCACCCCAGAGCAGAACCTGGAGGGTGTTGTGTCCCTGCTCTAAGACGATGCCTATTAGTGGAGGGATTAGCCCCAGCATCTTCTGCCTGTCCACATTGCTTGAAGTGGCATAAGGGGGAGTGTTGGAGAGTGATGGGTGCTTGTCTAAAGTGTGGGTTTACAGAGCATCAGTTAAGAAACTATCCATGCAGAACTATTACAGCTACTCCAGCCCAAGCAGACAGGCCTGCCCCTGCACCTCAAAGGGTAAGAAGGTCTGGTAAATCTGAGGCAGCTGGTCCATCATAGTGACCTGAATCTCAGACAACCGAGAGGCCAGAGGTCCGGGTACCTGCCAGGGCTTATGTCATGAGAGTTCAGGAGGAGCAAGATGCCCCATATGTCATCAGGGGTACGTTCTTCCTCTACACCTTCCCTGTGCATGCATTTGTGGATTCAGGATCTACCCATTCATATATCTGCATCAACCTACCCGTAGAAAGGGGATATTAGCAAAGGAGAATGATCAAGACATTTTGGTCACTAATCCATTAGGCCATAGTGTATTGGTGAATAAGGTATATAAAGGTTGTCCGTTAAGGATTCAGGGGTACAAATTCTTGGCAGACCTGATTGAATTGCCTTTCCACGAGTTTGACATGATTTTGGGAATGGACTGGTTGTCACGTCATTAGGCAATGGTTGACTATAAATTAAAGAGGATTTATTTAAAAACTGCAGAGGGTAATGAGATCGCAATTGTGGGTGAAAGGATAGATTTCCTGTCCAATGTCATCTCAGCCACAGATTTCCTGTCCAATGTCATCTCAGCCACAGTTGTAAGAAAACTGATGAGAAAGGGCTGTGAAGCCTACCTAGTACACGTGGTTGATACTAGGTAGGCTAAGCCAAATCTGTGTAATATACCCACAGTAAGAGACTTCCTAGATGTGTTCCTTGAAGAATTGCCTGGTTTGCCACCAGAAAGGGAAGTCGAATTTGCCATTGAGTTACTATCGGGTACAACACCAATTTCCATTGCTCCTTATAGGATAGCACCTACAGAATTGAAGGAGCTGAAAATCCAATTACAGGAGTTACTGGACAAGGGGTTTATACGCTCCAGTGTTTCACCATGGGGAGCTCCAGTGCTATTTGTAAAGAAGAAGGATGGGACTTTAAGGCTATGCATTGATTACCGGCAGTTAAATAAAGTGACTGTAAAGAACAAGTATCTGTTGCCTAGAATTGATGATCTGTTTGATTAATTGAAGGGAGCAGGAGTATTTTCCAAAATTGATCTCATATGAGGGTATCATTAGCTGAGGGTAAAGGATGCAGATGTGCCAAAGACTTCATTCAGGACCCGATATGGGCATTATGAGTTCCTGGTGATGCCCTTTGGCCTAACAAATGCACCAGCAGCATTCATGGATCATATGAACCGTATCTTCCATCCATATTTAAATCGGTTCGTAATGGTCTTTATAGATGATATTTTGGTGTATTCCAAGACCAGGGAAGAACATGATGAACATTTGAGGATTGTTCTGCAAACCCTGAGAGAAAAGAAGCTATATGCTAAGCTGTCCAAGTGTGACTTCTAGTTAAGTGAAATTGCATTCCTTGGACACATAGTGTCAGTTGATGGGATTAGAGTGGATCCCAAGAAGATAAAAGTAGTGATGAAATGGAAACCTCCCAGAAATACAACTGGGGTCAGAAGCTTCTTGGGGCTAGCTGGTTACTACAGAAGATTTGTGAAGGGATTTTCTCTAATAGCTGCTCCAATGACCAATTCGTTACACAAGAATGTTAGATTTGACTAGAATGACCAGTGTCAAGCCAGTTTTGAAAGGCTGAAGACTATGTTGACAGAGGTACCAGTGTTAACACAGCCAATATCAGGAAAGGACTTTGTGGTCTACAGTGATGCCTCTCATAATGGGTTAGGGTGTATATTAATGCAAGAGGGGAAGGTGGTTGCTTATCCTTCCAGGCTGTTGAGGCCATATGAACAGAACTACCCTACCCATGATTTGGAACTTGCAGCAATTATCTTCGCACTGAAGATATGGAGGCACTACTTGTATGGGGAAAAGTGTTATATTTACAAAAACTGCTAAAGTCTAAAATACTTGCCAACCCAGAAGGAGCTCAACCTTAGACAGAGGCGATGAATTGAATTCCTAAAAGACTATGACTGTGTGATTGATTATCATCCTAGGAAGGCAAACGTAGTTGCTAATGCTTTAAGTAGAAAGTCCATCACAGCTTTGAGATCACTAAATGCCCGTCTGTCCTTGGCTCGAGATAGAGCTATTTTGGCTGAGTTACAAGTGAAGCCAAACCTGCTATGGTAAATACAAGATGGACAGAAGGTAGATCAGAAGCTAATGGCTATTATGGGTAAAATCTCATAAGGGAAGGAAACTAACTATGTGATAAAAGTAGACGGGTGCTTATACTACAAAGGAAGAGTATGTGTACCAGATGATGGGGAATTGAAGACCAGTATTCTGAAAGAGGCACACACTAGTGCTTATGCTATTCATCCGGGAAGCACAAAAATGTCTCATGATCTAAAATCTCACTATTAGTGGCCTAGTATGAAGAAAGTTATAGCTGACTATGTTACCAGGTGCTTGACATGTCAGCAAGTCAACGCAGAACATCAAGTTCCATCAGGGTTGCTACAGCCTATAAGCATACCTGAATGGAAATGGGACCGAGTCACTATGGATTTTGTAGGTGGTCTACCTCTCATCCAGAATAAGCATGATGCAGTATGGGTGATAGTGGATAGATTGACGAAGTTAGCACACTTTCTACCAATTAGGAATGACTACTCACTGGAGAAACTAGCAGAATTATATATCAGTGAGATAGTTAGACTGCATGGAATTCCACTTTCCATCATATCTGATCGAGACCCAAGTTTTACATTGAGATTTTGGAAGAAGTGGCAAGAATCCTTGGGCACACAACTCCACTTTAGCACAGCTTTTCATCCTCAGATGGATGGGCAATCAGAATGAGTAATCCAGGTAATATTGAAACCAATTGAATTAGTATAAATATTGAACTGAAATGATAATAATAACATGAAATATATGGTAGGTCCTTAAAGATATGTTGAGGAGTTGTGTCATCGAGTTTGAGGGAAGTTGGGATAGATACCTCCCACTGGCAGAATTCGCATACAACAATAGCTATCAAGCTAACATCCAAATGGCTCCGTATGAGGCACTGTATGGGAGGAAATGCAGAACCCCAGTGTGTTGGACTGAATTGGGTGAAGACAAGCTGGTAGGGCCAGACCTAGTGAAACAGACTGAGGAGAAGGTTAAATTGATAAAATCTAATTTGAAGGTTTCCTCAGACAGACAGAAATCCTATGCTGACTTGAAGAGAAAAGAGATAGAATATGCAGTTGGCGATAAAGTGTTCCTCAAAGTATCACCGTGGAAGAAGGTACTGAGGTTTAAAAGAAAGGGTAAGTTAAGCCCTAGGTTCATTGGCCCATATGAAGTCATTGAACGTGTGGGACCAATGGCCCACAGGCTAGCTTTACCATCAGAGCTGGACAATATCCACAATGTGTTTCATGTATCCATACTGGGAAGATATAGATTAGACCCTTCACATGTCATCTCCATGGAAGAGATTAAAATTCAATCGGACTTGACATATGAAGAAGAACCCATACGGATCCTGGCTCGGGAAGTGAAGGAATTGAGGAACAAACAAATTCCACTGGTAAAAGTGCTTTGGAGGCACCACAACACTGAGGAGGCAGCCAGAGAAAGTGAAGAGATGAGGAGGCAATAGTTCCCTCAACTATTTGCATCAGGTAAATTTTGAGGATGAAATTTAAATTAGAGAGGAAGAGTTGTAACACCCTTACTGTAGCAATTTCATACATTCTACTGTTTTGGTGATCGGTGTCGATTCGGACAGCTAGAATGTCTGGAAAAATATTTATACTAGAGTGAGGAGTCATAAATAACTCAAATAATAGTAAGAAAAATCTAAGAAAAATTTTAGAAATAAAATAAAACCAAGTTAAATGAGCCGGTGCCCAAGCGATGGGTAACCTGATGGGAAGTTATTGTTTTCACAGCTAAAAGCCCTAAACTCAGGGGAAAAATTCGTAAAATAATTTTTGGGACTTTAGAAAAGAGTTATTAAGGTTTTGATGGCATTAGAATGCCAAGAAAATGCTTAGAAAATTTTTTAGATCGGTACAGACGATTTTGGCTTAATAAGCCAAATAAAGGGCATTTTGGCCATTTCATCTTTAGAGATAATTTTTGGCTAACTTATCCAGTTAACTAAATAATTTATATGACATAAAATTTGAATAACTATTGCTAAAAATTGAATTGAAAATGGGTAGAAAAGAAAAGAAAAGAAAATGCATGAAAACTTTAATTACGACATCATTATGATGTCATTAAAAAGGCTTCCACCAATGGCATTTCAACAAGCACTCTTAAAGTAATTAAAAAAGAAAGAAAAGAGGTAAAAATGAAACAAAATTTCTATTCTTCTTCTTCCATAATTCGGCAGTCTCTCTCTCT
Source organism: Hevea brasiliensis (assembly GCF_030052815.1). NCBI lineage: Eukaryota > Viridiplantae > Streptophyta > Magnoliopsida > Malpighiales > Euphorbiaceae > Hevea > Hevea brasiliensis. Next base: position 94,258,247 of record NC_079497.1, read on the forward strand.
TCTCTCTTAACCTCCATTAAAGCTCCCTTGTGAGCTTGATTTCCCCCTTCATCCCACCATAAAACCCTATCATCCCTACACAAAAATTGGTCTTCACCATTAGGGCAATACTTGGCCAGCAAAAGGAAGTGAAAATAAAGGAGTTTGTCAAGCTTGGAATGGCACACAACAAGGTTAGTGTCAATTAAACCTTTTAAATTTTGTGTAGCCATCATTAGGAGTGTAAATTGAGTATGAATTTGAGAGAAATTAAACAAATTGTGCATGTTTGAAATCCTTCAAATTTTGGCAGCCTTGAGATACCATAGGGTTTCAATGATTCAAGTGAATTATAATTGTGAATTGATGCCATTTAACATGAATTTGATGATTAGAACACTTGATTGTATGTTGTTTGAGCAAATTAGGGTTTGGGGAAAACCTAGTGTTTTGCTCATGTATTAGTGAATGGAAGTTCTAATAGTCAATTAGTGACTATTTGGCTGTGTATGATGAGGAATTGAAGTGAATTATGGCTTTGGATTTGAGGTTGGGTATGCTGCCTCATAGGACCTGCAGGGTTGGATGTGAGTCCAGCAAGTTCAAGTAGCTATAACTTGAGTTGTGTAGATTCAATTGGTGCAAGGCCAATTGGACATGAAATTAGATACATAATGGCACAACTTTAATGAAGGAACCTTACCCAGAAAACCACAATAGACTGACCTAAAAATTCATTCTGCTAGGGTAAAATGATTAAATGAATAGTATTCATTCTTTTAGTCATAATTCAGTTTAGAAAAGTCTAATTGACCTGAAATTTATATCAATGAAAAGCTTAGACAATTTAGAACAACTTTCATGTGGAACACAAACTCTAATTCTGGACTTAACCAAATGAAATTGTTGGCCAAAGTTGAGCTACTAAATCTGGCAGAATGGGATTCTGCCCAGAAATTCTAGGCTGATACCATTCCGGCTAGCCTTGTTCAAATTTGCATAGCTTGAGCTAAAAAAGTCCAAATGGAGTGATTCAAAAAGGGAATCAAAGAGGACACATAAAGGAACAACTTTCATGAAGACAATTTTATCAAATTCCTACTGTACAAATGACTAATAGAATAGTAAACTTAATGCTTGAAATCTGAAAATTGTAAATAACCAACACTAAGCTTTGAAATGGTATTGGCAACCAATACTAAAAACTTTAGAATGCAAAATGTGGTATGTTGGGATATTAGAACCAATATACCTATTATCAATGAAAAATTCAACATTTTAGTTGACTAATGAAATGAATAGTAACAATTAAACTTCAATTTCAAAGAATTGTAAAATTTAAAAGTGTAACATGCTCTAGTAGGCCTAGTGTGATTGGTTTGGATAGGTTGACATGCCAATAGGGTTCTGTTAGCAGTACTGCATATGGCTTCATGCCATTCTGTAATTCATTGCTTAAATGGCCATTCTGTGATTTTATGACTTTTAGCCATTTGGACCTTATTGAGATACTTGGCCTTGTGCTTAATATTTATTATAGCTTGTTAGCTGTTCGGTTGCACACCAGGAGACAATATGTGACCAATGGTGTGACGGCCCGAGGTACTTGGTACCCAGTGCCAGTTTACCCGTTTATCCAGTTCAATCACTGGTATAGGTTACTTGGGCAACCAAAAATAAATATTGATAAATTTTAATCAAGTATTAAAGTAAAAAGTACCAAATAAATAATATTATAAATAATTACCAAAAAAATTTGTCCGTATGACAAATCAACATATACACTGGATTTTTATTTTTTTTAGTTCTTTTTTTTTATTGGCACCACTAAGCAATATTGCTTAGCTCGTTGCTTTTGCCATGCGTAGATACTGGAGATAAAGAGCGTGATCCCAGTAGACCTTAGTCCGGGTGAGGATCAGATCTGTGAGTGTCTTGTGTCACTTCTCAGGCTACAGTGCATTTAGTAAGACACTAGGTTATATTTTGTATTTTGTAATTTAGTTAACTTTGTAATTAAACTTTTATTTTATTATGAATATTTAAAAATTTTGTAATGTAATTTTGTATTAATGTGATTATCTGTAAATTTGTGTTTATGGATAAAATTTGAGTATTTATTCATAATCTGAGTATGATTTTGATATGAAATGAGTGAATGAAAAATTGAGGAACTATTGAGAATTTGATGAGAAATTTATTGAGAAATGATGATTATTTGGAGTTGTGGGTTCAGAAAATTATTGGAAGTGTTTTCTACAGGTTCTGAAAAGCTGTTTTCTCCATTTATGGCCGACACTTTGCTGGATTTTCCACAAAATTTATAGAAATTTAAATTAATGAAATAAATTTAAAAAAAAAAAAGAAAAAAAGTAAAGGGCTTATGTATTTGCATTTTTCATAAAAGGAATTTTAATTAATAAAATCAAGAACAAAAATAAATTGAGATAAAGGGAGTGCTCCGGCACATTATGTGGCATGTTTTACTCGGCTACACTGTAGACGGGTAAAGGGTGTTATAGAAAAGATGTTTGACTGAAGCTCCAGTCCTTACTTTTCCTACACTAGGTAAAGAATATATTATCTACAGTGATGTTTCTCACAATGGGCTAGGCTGTGTACTGATGCAAAACCAATATTTCATTGCTTATGCATCACGTCAGCTAAAACCCCATGAGAGAAAATACTCTACACATGACTTGGAGCTAGCAGCCATAGTATTTGCTCTGAAGATCTGGAGACACTATTTGTATAGGGAGAAATGTTACATCTACACAGATCAAAAGAGCTTGAAATATCTGGGCACACAAAAGGAGTTGAATTTGAGACAAAGGAGGTGGCTAGAATTCATCAAAGACTATGACTACTTAATATATTATCAACCAAGGAAAGCAAATGTGGTAGCTATTGCCTTAAGTCGCAAGACTATGGCTAGTTTAAAAGTTTCTCCTTTGTCTATGGTGCATGAGTTGAGGACACTGCCTGCTAATCTGGAGATAGATGATGAGGGGTAAATGATAGCTACCTGGCAAGTGAAGCCAATGTTGATTGATCAGATAAAAATGGCAGCATTGATGATAAAAAGTATTAGAAATTGATAGAGGAAACTCGGGATGGCAAGAAACTTGGATTTTTAGTGAATGATGATGGCTTATTGCTACACTAGGGCAGAATGTGCATTCCAAATGATGGGGAATTAAGGCAAATCATTATGAAGGAAGCACATGACTCTCCTTTTGCTATGCACTCTGGTGGAACTAAAATGCATAAAATGGTAAAAGAGCACTATTGGTGGATGGGTATGGAGAAGGACATAGCTAAATATGTATCCAAATGCCTAACTTGTCAACAAGTAAAGGCTGAACACCAAGTGCCAGCTAGTTTGCTATAGCCATTGCCAGTTCCCGAGTGGAAATGGGAGAGGATCACGATGGATTTTGTAATGAGACTTCCTAGAACACAGAAAAACCATGATGCAGTATAGGTCATTGTGGATAGATTGACCAAATCTAACCACTTTCTGCTAGTGAAGAAGGACTATAGCCTGGACAGATTGGCTAAACTGTACATTAATGAGATTGTGAGACTTCCTAGAGTGCTACTATCGACTGTGTGAGACAGAGATCCAATGTTCATTTCTAAATTATAGGGTAGTTTGCAAAAAACACTAGGAACTAGATTGAACTTTAGTACTACATTCCATCCACAGACAGATGGCTAGTCTAAGAGGGTAATTCAGATTTTAGAGGATATGCTTCGGGCTTGTGTGATTGAATTTGAAGATAGTTAGGATACACACTTGCCTTTGATTGGATTTGCCTACAATAATGCTCCATATGAAGCCTTGTATGGTAGGAAGTGCAGAACTCCTTTGTGTTGGGATAAAGTGGGTGAAAGGAAACTGATTAGCCCAGAAATTATTCAACAGACAGAGGAGAAGATTAAGCTTATTAGAGATAGACTCAAGCCTGCATCATGTGACACCCCTTACCCGTGTACAGTATATCCGGGTAAGATATGTCACACGGTGTACCGGCACACTCTATTTTACCTTAATTAATTTTTGTCATAGTTTTGAATATAACTTGTGAAATATTATTTATTTAAGTCATTTATTGAAATTATAATTTATTTGAGGTTCCGAAAATTTATAGAAAATCCGGCAGAGTACCGGCTAAAAATGGAGAAAACAGTTCTTCGGAACCTGTAAAAAACACTTCCAATAGCCATGTTCAATCATCTCAAACTCCAATATCAAAATCTCAACAACATTCTTCAATTTCAGTTCTCAATCATCCATCACATGTGATAATCAAGTATAAATCACAATTAGATATTTACTTTTCCATTCACAAATACAATTTTCATAATTTACATGAACATCAAAATACATTACATAATTCTAAATACATATGAGAAAATAAAAATTTAGTTACAAAATGACAAAATGACACCTAGTGCCCTACCAATGCACTGCAGGTGGTGAGGTGACACGGACACTGTGCAGAACTGCAGGATGGACTCACCCAGTCTGCGGTCTACTGGGCTCACGATCAGTATCTCCAATACCTACGCGTGGCAAAAGCAACGCGCTAAGCAATAATGCTTAGTGGTGCAATAATAAAATAAAAGAAAATAGCAGAAAATAAATATGTAGTTTAATGTATATGTTTTATTTGTTTTGAATTTGTATATCATTAACTTTGTCCACTTTCATTCATTTTTTTGCCCAAGTAACCTACACTAGATGAATGGATTGGATAAACGGGTAAACTGGCACTGGGTATCAAGTACCTCGGGCCGTCACACCATCGGTCACATATGCATCTCCCGGTGTGCAACAGAATAGCTAACAAGCTGTGATAACATCAGGCACAAGGCCAAATCTCAATACAAGGTCAGAATGGCTAAAAGCCATAAAATCACATAATGGTATATTGCCATGTGCAGTACTGCTAACTGAACCCTATTGGCATGCCAAACTATCCAAACCAATCTTGTTAGGTATACTAGGGCATTTGAAACTTTTAAATTCTTCAATTTGTGAATTTCAAGTTTTTGTGTCACTATTCACCCCATTGGTCAAAAAAAAAGTTGACTTTTGGATAGAAAATAGGTATATTGGTTGTGAAACTCCCAACATACCACATTTTGCATTTAAAACTTGTTGGAATTAACCCCTAAATCCATTTCCAAACCTAAAACCTAGAGAGCAGAATTTTCAGTTTTTGTGACCCAACTTTACTGTTCCATTGGGCCCTGTTGTAGTGGGAATTTGAGGAAATGGTAAACATGAAAGTTGTTTCTTATTTTGTCTAGTTGAATTTCCTGTTTTGAATCCCTCCATTTGGAGTTTTTTAGCTCCAGATATGGTCCAAAAACCACAGCTGGCCGGATTGCCAAAACTGCAGAATTACCAAATCTACAGTATCATGAACAGTGACTGTGACTGCCATTTGGGTTAGGTTCTGGTCATAATTTGGGGTAGGTTTCTTCATGAAAGTTGTTTTTCTATGTCTTAACTTGTTTCTGTAAAAATTTCAGGTCAATTGACCATATCTACAATGAGTTATGGCCAAATGAACAGTTACTGTTCATTTGGTCATTTCTGCAAGTGCTGTTGCAGGGTATCCGGATTGGGGCCAACTTTTGGTCCTCTTGCTTTGGTCTTTTGGGCATGGTTTCTTCAGAGAAAATGTGACATTATAAGCCTAGTTTCATGTCCAATTGGCCAAACACCAATTGGACCAACACAGCCAAAGATATGGCAGTCCAAGTGGGCTGGAATCACAGCCTCATTGCTGCTGTCACTAGGCAGCCTACACATTTCACTTTGCCATGTTATATTCCAGTCCAAATTATGGTCAACTAACCTCAAATGGTCACTAATTAACCATTAGAATGTTCTTTAACAATTTCATAAGCCATGTCAAATTTTCACCCCCAAACCCTAGCTCAAAGTTAAGGTTTTCACAAATTTCCTTAGTTAACTCTTTCATTCCTTATATATATATATATACATACACTTTAAACATAATCTCTAATTCACTCTAAGTCCATTAAAACAATCAAACTCATTCCTTCCTTAGGGCTGCCGAAATTCATGGTATACATACACATGGATTCTTTTCATTTAATTTACAAATTCTTGTTCACTTTAAGTCCTTAACATGGAATGAAAGGGATTTAGGTATAATTATGCACTAACCTCTTGTAGGGCAAAATTTTCCCAAGCTTAACTTCACTTTCTTTCTTCTTCTTGGCTGCCAAAAGGTTATGCAAGGTGCAAGGATGAATTTTTGTGAAAAGAGTAGGAGGATTTATGGTGAAAAGATGAGAGAAATGAAGCTTTGGTTGAAATCAATGGAGGGAGATGGGGAGAAGGGTTTCGGCTGGTTGGTCCAAGGGAAGAAGATGAATTTTTTTTTCTTCTATTTTCAGCCTCTTTTATTGGTCTTAAGTGTATTGGTTGTATGGTGATTGGTGGACAATTTTAAATGACATCACAATGATGTCATAAATTGCATATATTGTATTTTTCTTTTCTTTTCTTTTCTTTTCTACTAACTTTAAATTAATTTTTCATCAATATTAATTCATATTTTATGTCATAATAATTATTTACTCAACTGGACAAGTCGGCCAAAAATCACCTCTGAAGGCGAAATGACCAAAATGCCCTCCATTTGGCTTAACGGGTCAAAATTGTCTGTACCGATTGAAAAATTTTTCTAAATATTTTCTTGGCATTATAATGCCATAGAAACCTCAATGACCCTTCTCTGGAGTCCCAAAAATTATTTTATAATTTTTTCCCCGGGTCTAGGGCTCCTAGTTGCGAGAACCGCAACTTCCCTCTGGGTTACCCATCGCTAGGGCACCAGCTCGTTTAACTTGGTTGTATTTTATTTCTAAAATTTTTACTAAAATTTTCTTATTAATATTTGAGTTAATTATGATTCCTCACTTTAGTTTAAATATTTTCCCGAACGTTTTAGCTGTCCGGACCGACACTGGTCACCGGAACAGTAGAATGTACGGAGTTGCTACCGGGAGGGTGTTACAACTCTTCCCCTCTAATTTAAATTTCTTCCTCGAAATTTACCTGATGCAAACAGTTGAGGGAACTGTTGCCTCATCGTCTCTTCATTTTCCCATGTTGCCTCTTTGGTGTTGTGGTCCCTCCAAAGCACTTTCACCAGTGGAATCTGCTTGTTCCTCAATTCTTTTACTTCCCGAGCCAGGATCCGTAGAGGTTCTTCTTCATATGTCAAATCCAGTTGTATTTCAATTTCTTCCCTGGAGATGACATGTGAAGGATCTGAGCGGTATCTTCTGAGCATTGACACGTGGAACACATTGTGGATCTTGTCCAGCTCTGGTGGTAAAGCTAGCCTATAAGCCACTGGACCCACACGTTCAATGACTTCATATGGGCCAATGAACATAGGGCTCAACTTACCTTTTCTTCCAAACCTCAATGCCTTCTTCCACGGTGACACCTTGAGGAACACTTTGTCGCCAACCACATATTCTATTTCTTTTCTCTTTAGGTCGGCATAAGATTTCTGTCTGTCTGAGGCAACCTTCAAGTTAGCTTTGATTAGTTTCACTTTCTCCTCAGTCTGTTTTACCAGGTCTGGCCCCACCAATTTATCTTCGCCCAATTTAGTCCAGCACACTGGAGTTCTACATTTCCTCCCATACAGTGCTTCATATGGGGCCATTTGGATACTAGCTTGGTAGCTATTGTTGTATGCAAATTCTGCCAGTGGGAGTTATCTATCCCAACTCCCCTCAAATTCAATGACACAACTCCTCAGCATATCCTCAAGGACCTAACATATATTTCATGTTATTATTATCATTTTAATTCAATATTTGTATCAATTCCATTGGTTTCAATTGTTTACCTGGATTACTCTTTCTGATTGCCCATCAGTCTGAGGATGGAAAGCTGTGCTGAAGTGGAGTTGTGTACCCAAGGATTCATGCAACTTCTTCCAAAATCTCGATGTAAACCTTGGGTCTCGATCAGATATGATGGAAAGTGGAATTGCATGCAGTCTAACTATCTCACTGATATAAAATTCTGCTAACTTCTCCAGTGAGTAGTCAGTCCTAACTGGAAGAAAGTGTGCTGACTTCGTCAATCTATCTACTATCACCCATACTGCATCATGTTTCTTCTGGGTGAGAGGTAGACCACTTACAAAATCTATGGTGACCCGATCCCATTTCCATTCAGGTATGCGTATAGGCTGTAGCAAACCCGATGGAACTTGATGTTCTGCCTTGACTTGCTGATATGTCAAGCATTTAGTCACATAGTCAGCTATGTCCTTCTTCATATCAGGCCACCAATACTGAAGCTTCAGATCATGATACATCTTTGTACTTCCTGGGTGCATAGCATATACACTGGTGTGTGCCTCTTTCAGAATACTGGCCCTCAATTCCCCATTATCTGGTACACACAGTCTTCCTTTGTAGTACAGACACCCATCTGCTTTCACCTCATAGTCAGTTACTTTTCCCTCTGAGATTTTACTCATAATAGCCATTAGCTTCTCATATGCCTTTTGCCCATCTAAAATCTGCTGTAGCAGGTTTGGCCTCACTTGCAACTCAGCCAAAATAGCTCCATCTCGAATCAAAGTTAGACGGGCATTCAATGATCTTAAAGCTATGATGGACTTTCTGCTCAAAGCATCAGCAACTACATTTGCCTTCCCAGGATGGTAGTCAATTACACAATGATAATCCTTCAGGAACTCAATCCATCGCCTCTGTCTAAGGTTGAGCTCCTTCTGGGTTGGCAAGTATTTCAGGCTTTTGTGGTCTGTGTAAATGTAGCACTTTTCCCCATATAAGTAATGCCTCCATATCTTCAGTGCAAAGATAATTGCTGCAAGCTCTAGATCATGGGTAGGGTAATTTTGTTCATGTGGCCTTAGCTGCCTGGAAGCATAGGCGACCACCTTCCCCTCTTGCATCAATACACACCCTAACCCATTATGAGAGGCATCACTGTAGACAACGAAGTCCTTTCACGACCTTTGGGTTAACACCGGTGCCTCTGTCAACATAGCCTTCAACTTCTCAAAGCCCAGTCGACACTTGTCATTCCAGTCAAATCTGACATTCTTGTGTAACAATTTGGTCATTGGAGCAGCTATTAAGGAAAATCCCTTCACAAATCTTCTGTAATACCCAGCTAGCCCCAAGAAGCTTCTGACCTCAGTTGTATTCCTGGGAGGCTTCCTTTCCATCACTGCTTCTATTTTCTTGGGATCCACCCTAATCCCATCAGCTGACACTATGTGTCCAAGGAATGCAATCTCATTCAACCAAAAGTCACACTTGGACAACTTAGCGTACAGCTTCTTTTCTCTCAGGGTTTGCAGAACAATCCTCAAATGCTCATCATGTTCTTCCCTGGTCTTGGAATACACCAAAATATCATCAATAAAGACCACTACGAGCGGATCTAAGTGTGGATGGAAGATACGGTTCATAAGGTCCATGAATGCCGCTGGTGCATTTGTTAGGCCAAAGGGCATTACCAGAAACTCATAATGCCCATACCGGGTCCTGAATGCAGTCTTGGGCACATCTACATCCTTCACCCTCAACTGATGATACCCCGATCTGAGATCAATTTTGGAAAATACTCCTGCTCCCTTCAACTGATCAAACAGATCATCAATTCTAGGCAACGGATATTTATTCTTCACAGTCACTTTATTCAACTGCCGGTAATCGATGCAAAGCCTCAAAGTCCCATCCTTCTTTTTCACAAAAAGCACTGGAGCTCCCCATGGTGACACACTGGGGCGTATAAACCCCTTATCTAGCAACTCTTGCAACTGAGTTTTCAACTCCCTCAATTCTGTGGGTGCCATCCTATAAGGAGCAATAGAAATGGGTGCTGTACCCGGCAGTGTCTCAATAGCAAATTCAACTTCCCTTTCTGGTGGCAAACCTGGCAATTCTTCAGGAAATACCTCTAGGAAGTCTCTTACTGTGGGTATATCATTCAGGTTTGGCTTAGCCTGCTTAGTATCCACCACATGTGCTAGGTAGGCTTCACAGCCTTTTCTCATCATTCTTCTTGCAACTGTGGCTGAGATGACATTGGACAAGAAATCTGTCCTTTCCCCCACAACTGTAATCTCATTACCCTCAGAAGTTTTCAAAGAAACTCTCTTCAATTTGCAATCAACTATTGCCTGATGACGTGAAAACCAGTCCATTGCCAAAATCACGTCAAACTCGTGGAAGGGCAACTCAATCAGGTCTGCCAAGAATTCATACCCCTGAATCCTTAACGGGCAACCCTTGTATACTTTGTTCACCACTACACTGTGGCCCAATGGATTTGTGACCAGAATGTCTTGGTCACTCTCCCCTACTAGTATCCCCCTTTCTACAGGTAGGTTGATGCAGATATATGAATGAGTGGATCCTGGATCCACCAATGCATGCACAGGTGTAGTGTAGAGGGAGAACGTACCCCTGATGACGTCCGGGGCATCTTGCTCCTCCTGAGCTCTAATAGCATAAGCTCTTGCTGGTGGTCTGCTGTCAGGCCTCTCTGCTGGCTCAGATGCAGGCCTCTGTGATGGTCCAACAGTCAGTTACAGATTTTCTACCTCTGCGTAGTGCGGGAGCAGTGCATGCGCTTGTGTTGGAGCAGCTGTAGTAGTTCTGCGTGGACAGTTCCTTAACTGATGCTCTGTCGACCCACACCTTAAGCAGGCACCAGTCACTCTCCAACACTCCCCCTTATGCCATTTCAGGCAGTGTGGACATGCAGAAGATGTTGGGGCTGGTCCCCTGAACCCCATCCACGAGAGGCGCCCGATGGTGTGGTGATCTCTCCTAGGGGTAAAGCGTGGTGCAGGCCCTCAGGATCGACCACTGTGGCTAACCGAACTCTGTGCGAGATGGACCTCTGAACTTCTTCCCAAGTGCGGGAGATGAGCTAGGCGACTGGTCCCCTCTTCTGTGTCTCTCCCTTACAGTGCGCTCCGATTCTTACTTTTTCAACCTTTATTGCAGCTTCCACTAACTTGGTAAATTCCGTGATTCCTAAGGCAGTGAGCTAGATCTTTATGTTGTCATTTAGTCCCTCTTCAAATCTCTTACACCTTTCAGCTTCATTAGGGACTATCTCCCTTCCATAGCAGCTCAATCAGACAAATTCCTTCTCATATTTGGCCACTGACAGCTGTCTCTGCCTCAGGTTAATGAATTCCCTTCTTCTCTCTTCTAGGTATACAGTACCCACATATTTCTTCTTAAATTCGGAGAGGAAGAAGTCCCAAGTTATAGCTTCTGGCTGCAGTTCACTGGATACCGTGTCCCACCATTCATAGGCATCGTCTTGCAGCAGAGATACGGCAGCTTCTAGATTTTGCTCTGGAGTGCAGTGGAGTTGTTTTAAAACTCTGCCTGTTCTGTTCAACCAATTTTCGGCTGCAACAGAATCATCTTCTCTCTTGCCAAAGAAATCCACTGCTCCAAACTTTCTTAATCTTTCCAGGTGTGATTTTGGTTGTGGAGGTGGTGGTGGTGGTGCTGCTGCTGGCATTACCCCAGCCATTTATCTGAAGAATTCGGCCATTTGCTAGAACATGGCCTGTGGAGGCTGAGTAGGCTCTGCTTGAGCTGGCGGAGCAGGTTCTCCCATACCCCCAGTCTCAGCTGCTGCAGGTGAAGCATCACTCTCCACTTCCTCCTCAACTGCCCTCTGAGATGTAGGGTCCATATCCTATTCAAAATAAGAAAGACAAACAGATCTGCATTAGTGTCACCTCGACTCTTACAAATGCAATGCGTGGTATGGACTCAATCTAGGCCCAAAAATGCCTAAACCGTACTCTGATACCACTAAATAAGACACCCCTTACTCGTGTACAGTATATGCGAGTAAGATATGACACACGGTGTACCGGCACACTCTATTTTACCTTAATTAATTTTTGTCATAGTTTTGAATATAACTTGTGAAATATTATTTATTTAAGTCATTTATTGAAATTATAATTTATTTGAGGTTCCGAAAATTTTATAGAAAATCCGGCGGAGTACGGGCTAAAAATGGAGAAAACAGTTCTTCGGAACCTGTGAAAAACACTTCCAATAGCCATGTTCAATCATCTCAAACTCCAATATCAAAATCTCAACAACATTCTTCAATTTCAGTTCTCAATCATCCATCACATGTGATAATCAAGTATAAATCACAATTAGATATTTACTTTTCCATTCACAAATACAATTTTCATAATTTACATGAACATCAAAATACATTACATAATTCTAAATACATATGAGAAAATAAAAATTTAGTTACAAAATGACAAAATGACACCTAGTGCCCTACCAATGCACTGCAGGTGGTGAGGTGACACGGACATGCGAGAATGCGGGATGGACTCACCCGATCTGCGATCTCTGGGCTCACAATCAGTATCTCCAGTACCTACGCGTGGCAAAAGCAACGCCCTAAGCAATAATGCTTAGTGGTGCAATAATAAAATAAAAGAAAATAGCAGAAAATAAATATGTAGTTTAATGTATATGTTTTATTTGTTTTGAATTTGTATATCATTAACTTTGTCCACTTTCATTCATTTGTTTGCCCAAGTAACCTACACTAGATGACTGGACTGGATAAACGGGTAAACTGGCACTGGGTATCAAGTACCTCGGGCCGTCACACCATCGGTCACATATGCATCTCCCGGTGTGCAACAGAACATCTAACAAGCTGTGATAACATCAGGCACAAGGCCAAATCTCAATACAAGGTCAGAATGGCTAAAAGCCATAAAATCACAGAATGGCATATTGCCATGTGCAGTACTGCTAATTGAACCCTATTGGCATGCCAAACTATCCAAACAAATCTTGTTAGGTATACTAGGGCATTTGAAACTTTTAAATTCTTCAATTTGTGAATTTCAAGTTTTGGTGCCACTATTCACCCCATTGGTCAAAAAAAATGTTGACTTTTGGATAGAAAATAGGTATATTGGTTGTGACACTCCCAACATACCACATTTTGCATTTAAAACTTGTTGGAATTAACCCCTAAATCCATTTCCAAACCTAAAACCTAGAGAGCAGAATTTTCAGTTTTTGTGACCCAAATTTACTGTTCCATTGGGCCCTGTTGCAGTGGGAATGTGAGGAAATGGTAAACATGAAAGTTGTTCCTTATTTTGTCTAGTTGAATTTTATTTTTTGAATCTCTCCATTTGGAGTTTTTTAGCTCCAGATATGATCCAAAAACCACAGCTGGCCGGATTGCCAAAATTGCAGAATTACCAAATCTACAGTACCAGGAACAGTGACTGTAATTGCCATTTGGGTTAGGTTCTGGTCATAATTTGGGGTAGGTTTCTTCATGAAAGTTGTTTGTCTATGTCTTAAATTGTTGCTGTAACAATTTCAGGTCAATTGACCATATCCACAGTGAGTTATGGCCAAATGAACAGTTACTTTTCATTTGGTCATTTCTGCAGGTGCTGTTGCAGGGTATCCGGATTGGGGCCAACTTTTGGTCCTCTTGCTTTGGTCTTTTGGGCATGGTTTCTTCAGCAAAAATGTGCCATTATAAGCCTAGTTTCATGTCCAATTGGCCAAACACCAATTGGACCAACACAGCCAAAGATATGGCAGTCCAAGTGGGCTGGAATCACAGCCTCATTGCTGCTGTCACTAGGCAGCCTACACATTTCACTTTGCCATGTTATATTCCAGTCCAAATTATGGTCAACTAACCTCAAATGGTCACTAATTGACCATTAGAATTTTATTTAACAATTTCATAAGCCAAGTCAAATTTTCACCCCCAAACCCTAGCTCAAAGTCAAGGTTTTCACAAATTTCCTTAGTTAACTCTTTCATTCCTTATATATATATATACATACACTTTAAACATAATCTCTAATTCAATCTAAGTCCATTAAAACAATCAAACTCTTTCCTTCCTTAGGGCTGCCGAAATTCATGGTATACATACATATGGATTCTTTTCATTTAATTTACAAATTCTTGTTCACTTTAAGTCCTTAACATGGAATGAAAGGGATTTAGGTATAGTTATGCACTAACCTCTTGTAGGGAAAAATTTTCCCAAGCTTAACTTCACTTTCTTTCTTCTTCTTGGCTGCCAAAAGGTTATGCAAGGTGCAAGGATGAATTTTTGTGAAAAGAGTAGGAGGATTTATGGTGAAAAGATGAGAGAAATGAAGCTTTGGTTGAAATCAATGGAGGGAGATGGGGAGAAGGGTTTCGGCTGGTTGGTCCAAGGGAAGAAGATGAATTTTTTTCTTCTATTTTCAGCCTCTTTTATTGGTCTTAAGTGTATTGGTTGTATGGTGATTGGTGGACAATTTTAAATGACATCACAATGATGTCATAAATTGCATATATTGTATTTTTCTTTTCTTTTCTTTTCTTTTCTACTAACTTTAAATTAATTTTTCATCAATATTAATTCATATTTTATGTCATAATAATTATTTACTCAACTGGACAAGTCGGCCAAAAATCACCTCTGAAGGCGAAATGACCAAAATGCCCTCCGTTTGGCTTAACGGGTCAAAATTGTCTGTACCGATTGAAAAATTTTTCTAAATATTTTCTTGGCATTATAATGCCATAGGAACCTCAATAACCCTTCTTTGGAGTCCTAAAAATTATTTTATAATTTTTCCCCCGGGTCTAGGGCTCCTAGTTGCGAGAACCGCAACTTCCCTCTGGGTTACCCATCGCTAGGGCACCGGCTCGTTTAACTTGGTTGTATTTTATTTCTAAAATTTTTACTAAATTTTTCTTATTAATATTTGAGTTAATTATGATTCCTCACTTTAGTTTAAATATTTTTTCGAATGTTCTAGCTGTCCGGACCGACACTGGTCACCGAAACAGTAGAATGTACGGAGTTGCTACCGGGAGGGTGTTACACATCAGATCGTCAAAAGTCCTACATTGATCTGAAAAGAAGAGACGTTGAGTATGCAGAGGGTGATAAGGTATTCATTAAGGTTTCCCCTTAGAAGAAGATTATGAGATTTGGCATATAGGGGAAACTGAGTCCTCGCTTTATCGGGCCGTATGAGGTTTTAGAAAGAGTGGGTCCTTTGGCATATAGATTGGCATTAAGTCTAGAGCTAGAAAGGATTCATAATGTCTTCCATGTGTCTATGTTTAGGAGGTACAGATTAGACCCCTCTCATGTTCTATCAGTAGAAGAAATTAAGGTGAATCCAGACCTCACTTATGAGGAAGAGCCCATAGAGATCTTGGCATATGAGGTGAAGCAGCTAAGGAACAAGCAGATACCGGTGGTCAAGATGTTGTGGAACCATCATTCAGGCTAGGAGGCTACTTAGGAGCGCAAAGAGGACATGAGGAGATAACACCCACAGCTGTTCAGAGATTAATACCAGGTAAAATTTTGGGATGAAATTTCTTTTAGGGAAGGGGGGGGGGGGGGGGGAGAATTATAGCACCCCAATACCAAGTAGTCTATACATTCTATTGTTCCGATGCCTAGTATCAGTCCAAACAGTCAGAATGTGTAGAACCATATTTATGTCACCTAGAAAAGCCATAAATAAAAATTAATAGAAATGATATGAAGGTAAAATGGAAATAAGAAAAACAAAGCATAATGGGTGATCGAACCGGTAAATAACTGTGAACTCAGTTGCTACCCTAAATTCGTGTGGGACCCTATGACACCTTAGGCCTAGGGATAATTGCGAAGCTAATGGTAATGTGAAAACCATAGAAAAGAATAGAGAACAAGTTCAAATAATCGAATCAGAGTTCAGGAAGCAACCTAGTACTATTAGAAAAACTAATCAGACCGATAAGGGGCAATTTGGCCAATTCACCCTTAGAGGTAACTATTGGCCTAAATATCCATTAAAATGTAGGAGATTAAAATTATGAAAAATAGATTAAACGTGAAGAGGTGTATGGAAGAAAAGAACAAAAGAAAAGAAAATTGAAAAATTAAAGTAATAATGACATCATCCTTATGTAAGCATGACACAATAAAAATTTATAATTTAATTTAATTTTTTTGGATAAGCATATAATGGGATAAATACAAATTAAAAAGAAAAATTTGGGCCTTCTACTTTTCCAAATTGTCGTCCCTCTCATTCTCTCACAAAAATTCCACCATTGATGAACCTAGCAAGCTTTTAAAACCTAATTTCTTCCACTAAATTTCATACTTAATTGAACAAAAGATTGTTCTTGCATCTTAACTTAAAGATAAAAAGGAAGAAACTCCATAAATATTGAAAGGAAGTGAAGTTTGGGAAAAGCTTCATAGAGGTAAGCATTTTATTAGTTCAAATTAATTATATATGCATGAATTTAAGTTGAAATTGATGAATTTATATGAAGAAACATGAAAAATCATGCATGTTGGGGAGAGATGAATTTTTCGCCAGCCATGGTGTAGTGAAGCTTTGTTATGTTTTAATTCAATTAAACATGTATTTAGGCTTAAATGAGTAAGAATAAGTAAGTAGTATGCTTGAATTTGCAAGAATTAGAGAATTGGAAAATTAGGGCTTATGGTGATTAGGGTTTTGAATAAAATTGGGGATTTTTTAGAATTTTTAATCAGTTGATGTGTATAATGCTCAATTTTGATCAATTAGTGTGCTTAGAATTGAAAATTGATGAATGGAATTGAGATAAGTTGAGGTAGGTTGAGTTACTGAATTCTGGACCAATGAGTCCAGCAAATTTAAACAGCCATAAGTTGAAGTGTGTTGCTTCAATTGGTATGAGGCAAATTGGAGATGAAATTAGGGTCATAATGCTACATTTTTATGCATAAACTTTTCCAAAAAACTGACCACAAGTTGGTCTAAAATTAGGTTGAATTCGAAATTGGTGCCCCGATTCTGGGCAGAATTGACCAAATGAACAGTGCATGTTCAAATGGTCATAACTTTGTGTAGAGAGGTCCAAATGACCTGATTTTTAAATCATTAGAAAGCTTATAAATAGTGGAACAACTTTAACTTAGAATGGAAACTCAAATTCTGACCATAACCTAATCAAATTGCTAACCAAAATTAGGTCATCAAAACTGCCAGAACCAGAATTTGTCCAGAAATTCTGGACATAGACCAATCCAGCCAGTTATAGTAAAAATGTCATAACTTTGCTAGAAAACTCCAAATGGAGTGATTCAAAAAGGAAATTAAAGTAGAGACATTAATGAACAACTTTGATGAAGAAAGTTTAGCCAAATTTCCACTGTAGATTAGTCCAATGAAACAGTAAACATTAGTAATAAAAACTGAAATTTTAAAATTTCTCCTAATAAGCCTTGAATTGCAATTGGCAACCAATGCTAACAAAATTGTAACCCAAAATGTGGTAGAACCATATGTTTAGAAATTGTATACCTATTAATTATGAAAAACTCAATATTTTGAATGAATAGTAATGTGAATAGTAACCACAACAATATCAACTACAAAGAACTCAACCCTTATGAGAATTTATAAGTAAAATTAAGTATGCAAAATTCAATTTAATGGATTAATTAGTAGAAATGATTTGCATGGATATTGAAACACTTTAATTATGTGTTTCAGTTGGTAAGGAGTCATCCAAGGAAGGGGAAAAAGTTAGATCAAGTCAAGATTAGCTAAAGAGGTTTGTGCACAACAACTAATTTCTTTTATTTTTCACATTGAATTTTGTACTGAATGAATTGTGAAAATAGTTTATGAATTTTATTAAATTAAATATCTTGATTGAAAAATTATGTGTTGTTAGCCATTTTTGGGAAATTAATTTGAATAAAATAAGAATGTGAATTGATGAATACTTTTGATGCTTGGAAAACTTTTGAAACGATTTGAAACTGCAGTTGACATGAATATGTGTTTTGAATTCCTCACTAGTTTGCCTAGTGGGATGAATTGGATTGTATTCCCTCTCTGGCTGAAGTGTTGAGGTGTGTGCCAGTTGAGGACAAGTTGAATGAGTACTCATATATATGTGCTAGCTAGCCTTTGCATTCCCAATTAACCTTTGGTTATTGGGACGAATTGGATATTCTTTGCAATGATCAAAACTGTGTGACTTTTTGAAATTTTGTTTTATGATTTATGGAATAAAATTTGTTTTTGTTAAGTGACTCTCTAGCTTCAGAAATACAGCATGATTTTATATGCGTTAACATTTCAATTGATTTAGTTTGGAAGGTTGTGATTTATATTGATCTGTAAATTATTATTATTATTATTATTATTATTATTATTATTATTATTATTATTATTATTATTATTATTATTATTATTATTATTATTATTATTATTATTATTATTATTATTATAGTTGTGCACCACTGAGTCTTTGGCTCAGCGATAGCTTGTTTACACTGTCGTAGGTAAAGAGGCAGATAAAGCAGTAGAGTAGATTGCTTGTGATGTGGAGTGGTCAGCATTTTAGAGTCATTATCGGGTATATAGATTATACCCTTATAGATTTTCTATTAATGTATATGTATTTGTGTGTATGTACATAACAGACTTGAGCAGTTGTATAAAGATTTTGGAATTTTATTTTTTATCAGTGTAAATATTTGTAATGTAAACTTGTTATTTCTTATTAATGAAATGCTTAAGTTCTTTTGAATTTTTCAAATAATGAATTGCTATTTTTAATTGAGTTGATGGGATTGAATTGTGTTGAAATTACTGGAGTTGTGGTTAAAATGTATATTGGGAGGGTTTTTAACAGGTTTTGAAGAACTATTTTCTCAATTTATAAATGGAACTCTGTCAAAATTTTCATAAAAATTTTAGAAATTCTGAAAAGACCAAAAATTATTGTTATGATATAAACCCCAAATAAAAAGTTCTTTAATGGTTATTTATCATCACTTTCCACTTTAAAAGGAATTGAAATTATTCAAAATCCCTTATTATATATTTAATGGATTATCGGTAGGCAAAGTTTGGTAATTCGTTGGATATATTACAGGATCATGTCATGCCTTATGTAAGGATAAGGTGTGACACGTGTTTACTTTTATGCAAAAAATATTAGCTTGAGATAAGAGTATGCAAAGCGTTTTGAGCTTTTGACCCATTAAGTGACTAGGTGTCTACAGCATCAATGCTACATTCACATAAAAAGATGTTTGTTTACTCAAGGAAGTCTTACAAGAAGGAAAAAGGAGGCTCACTAGGTTTAAAACCCATAAAGGATAGCCTAGGTAAAAGTTAGACATTAAAAAAAAAGGAAATAATAAGAAAAAAGAAAAGAAAAGGAAGAAAAAGAAAAAAAGAAAAAAAAGAAAGTGAAAGGAAAAATAAAGGAAGAGTTGGTTAGAAAACTTACAAGGGTTAGCCAACGGGTTATGAACGCTTTATTTCCTTTCGAAAATTAGATTAATTGTCTAATTTTATACTGATAAAGAGTAAAGTTATGCCCAAAGTAATTATGAATATATAAAGTCATATTAGTGTAAGACAAAATTATTGGATGTGTTGCACATGACTATAAAGGTGAAACGAAAGTGAAGAGGCCAAAATGGATGTTAGAAAAGAAAAGAAAAAAAAAAAGGAAAAGAAAAGATAAAAATTCAGCTCGATAAGTCCAAAACCTAAAAAGGTGGCTTAGGCAAAAGTTAGATCGACTCACTAAGTCAAAAACCTAAAAGGGTGGCTTAGGAAAAAACTAGAGCAAGGAAAAAAGGAAAGACCTTGGCAAACAAAGTTTCAAATCAAGGTATTTAGCTAGTAGGCAATGATGATGAACACAATATAAGGAGTTAAGAAGGTCATAAGGGCATCATAATAAGGTATCTTCTATCACTTCTAGAACACATCAAGCTGGGGGTAAGGAAATTGTTGAGAAATTAGAGGCAAGCCATAAGGAGTGTTAGAAGATGGATTACTTGCCTACATCTCAAAAGAGGTTATTGGCCAACACAAGGATAAGGAATATTCAAAGGAATAGGGGCAAAGGTATAATATGCATACAGGATATAGAAACTACCATACACAACATGTAAGGACTAAAAGACACGATCATTATAAACCATGCAACATCAAACATAAGTATTTGAATATGAACATCATTGAGCACATCAAGAATCATTATACTATGGATACAAGGAATGTTGAGCATAGTTATGCCTACATTACATGCAATAATAAACCTTGGAAACATTAAAACTACATAAAGGGATGAAAGAGAAAAGTGAAATTGAGAAAAAAAAAAAAAAAAGAAAGAAAGAAAGAAACAAAAGGAGGATGGGAACTGCCTGAATGTTATGGAAAATCTCAAAACTACACGGATCATTAATAAGTAATAAAGTGATCGGTAGAGTATCATTTCCATGAGGATTGTGTTAAGTACTAAACTATAGTGATTTTAATTATCTAAACGATCCAATTTGAGCCAAGATTAAATTTAAAAGTAATTAATAAAACTTAATTTATCAAATAATAAGAATTAAAGAAACAAACAACTAATAGATAAAAGATCCTAGGAATAGGATTTCACTCCATCAACTCACTATGACCCGATACTTAACTCACTCAATTATGGATGACATTGCTTTGAAGGTAAATTATCCTAAAATATCTAATGTACTCTCTCAAGGTACAAATGACGTGTTAGAATTAAAATCATATCTATTTTGACAGTATCAAGTTAATTAAAACCCATTAAGCTTTTTGATATTCAGTTTACCCTTAAAGGATTTAAGCTATCTCTAAGTCATAAATTCCTAAGTTCATATTCTAAAGATCTAATATCAAACTTCATCTTTTGATGCTTCATTCAATATCCAAAATCATGCAGTTATGGGATCCAAACATAATGTAAGCACTAGGCATATTGAATTGATTCAAAAGTAAATATCAATCCATTAATTAAATAAAATTAAATTAAAACCATAATTGAAGTTGAAGAGCTACATCCCTAAACTAGATGAAGAAAACTAATTAATCATGGTTGAAATTAACAACCAAGTTCATCAAGTAAAAGAAATAAGATATGAAAAGAAATAAAATTAAAGATTCCATAAGAGATTTACAGCGCTGATCTTGTAGAACTTCAGCTTGAATCTCCCTTTGTGCAGAAAAAGTGAATTTTCTCAAGCTTGATCTCCCATGTGAACCTCTTAGAAGCTAAGATGGTCCTCCAGTTAAACTGTAACTCCTTATATTTATATCCAATGAAAATAACTCCTTATATTTATATCTGATGAAAAAAACTTTTGGAGTTCTAAAAGCCTTAGGAAACTTCCATGAAAGGAAGGGAAACAAGATAAGTCGGATCTTGATTTTTGCCTTTGAAGAGTTACACGGACCATGGAATTCCTTTAGTTTACATTGCCCTACCTGGTGTAACTCTATGCCTCTTTAATTTTTAATGTTTTTTTAGCATAAAAGGTTACACAGGCCGTGTAATTTAAAATGGCCCCAAAACTACATTTTAATACTCCAAGTCCTTTTCAATTCCATCTATGCCTTTTCGGATCATCGAAACATACCTGATAAATTCATAGGATCAGACCAAACTAAAATAGAATTTAAAAGATAATTAAAATACTTGAAAATAAACATAAAAGAGACTAAATAGTAATAAAATGCAATGAATATGATTCCTAAATGCCTACATAATGTGACTACATTAGTGAACAGGCAGTAAGATAGCCTAAGACATGCTCAAATAGGCATAAGAATGAAGAATAACATGCTTGAATAGGCATAAGAATTAAGAACAACATGTTCAAAGAGGCATGAGATTTTATAAAACAACATGCTTAAATAGGCATTAGATTTTGTATAGCAACATGTTTAAACAGGCATGAGTTTGGAATAGCTACATGCTTGGATAGGCATGAGTTTTGGAATAGCTATATGCTAGGATAGGCATGAGCCTTACAATAGTAGGATGCTCGAACAAGCATGAGAATGAAGAACAACATGCTCAAACAGGCATAGGAATTGGAATAGCAACATGTTTGAACAAACATGAGAATTAAGAACAACATGCTTAAGTAGGCATGAAGATTAAAAACAACATGCTTGAACAAGCATAAGGAGCAACATATTTGAACAAACATGAGAATTACAAGGGGATAAGGGCAAAAATAAGAAGCAGGATAGGAATAAGACTCTTAAGAATAACATAAAAGGGAAGGAAAACATTAGGCTTGCATCCATGATTACATTTTTGGCATAAAAAAATGCACTCCATCCCTATGGAGTCAAGATTACATTTTCATCTCGAGTGAGTTTCCTTCAATTAGACAATATTTAGATGAATTAAATTTGTTGACACCATCCCCAGTGGAAATTTCCTTTACAAAATGGTCCATAAAAAGACCAAGTTTTTACAAAAATCCCTAATGGAGTACTTTTTACCAAATGGTCCCTAAAAAGAACAAATTTTTTTTCCAAAATCCTTAATAAAGTCGTAGCATAGGCATCACTTCCCTAGTAGAGACACAATCATATCATTTGCACCATGAACTATATCAAGTCTGATTCTCTCTCAAAAGGAGATACGTAAGAAGTCTAAGTATGCTTAGATTCAAATGCTGAAAAATTCAAATCATTTGCATTTCTTGAATCCCTCAAAAGGAGATATGCAGGTAGTCTAAGTATCCCTTAGATGTGTAGCCTAGAAATTCATTTCAAATCAAGTTTTTTCAAACCGCATTACATTTCTGAACTATGAGAGGGTTTGATTCTCTCTCAAAAGGGGATACGTAGGAAGCTCAAGAAAATCTGGGTGCAAAGCCTTAAAACACATCAAATATCATAGTTTTCTTTTTTGGTTATGAAATTGTAAGCTTCATAATGAGCAGGGAAAATGCCATAATGCCTAACTTAACTTAGGTACCGAGTTTGTCATGGAATTTGGCATACTCAAAGATCATTCCTGATCATAGATATCACTTTGATAACCTTTAGCACTGATTCCAAACCCCATCAAAGTGAGAAGGGGAGGGGGGGGGTGCAAACTGCAAACCCCTAATTTTTGTCCCCTAAGGAACATATACATCTAAGGCAGTGAAGAGCCCAATGATGAAAGCTTCAAAGGTCTCAAGGATGCTGAAAATGAATGAAGAAATGGAATATAATGTTCTACATGATAAAATAAAATAAAATAAAGTTTAGATAGGTTTATAGAAGAAAAAAAAAAAAAGAAAATCGTAAAATATGTTAGAGAGAACTATAAGGCCTATAAGCAAAGCCATTGACCTCCTGTACTTTAGTTGGATCCAACCTAGTACTACACTGAACTAAGGAAAGCCCAGGAAGTGCCAACTGGAAGCCAATTTTCAGTCAAGAGGGAGTAGATAGGAATGAATTTGGTCTTCCTCCTGCTTTTAGGAAGATCATCCCGCTGAAAAGGAAGAAAATAAGTGAAATAAAAAGGAATAAATAAAAATGGGCAGCCAATGTCCTTGCTTATCAGTTTTAGAGTGTAAAATAGGAAGATGATCTTTTTTTTCTTAGCCAAATAGGAAGAAATTTGCTCTCTTAAGCTAAATAAGAAATTAGGTAGCACAAAGTCAAAGATTTTTTGAAGTGAGTCTAGGTCAAATATTCCTATATAGTAACATGCTTATAAATAAATCTATTGTTCCCCCAAAGAGGCATTCATTCAAATTCATTTAGATGAATACAACTCCTATCAGACACCAAAGACAACCCTAACAGCTACACCACATGCCAACTCTCTCCCTCTCTCTCCCATAAAAACCAACTTCTTCTTTTTCTTTTACTTTTCTTTAAGTTTTTTTAGTTATATTACAAAGTTAAGACATAGCGTAAAATATAATTTAATCACGTAAAAAATCAATATAACATCTCTTTCATGCATTTGTAAGTATGCTTAAATTCTTTTTTATGTTAAGAATGAAATTGATTTGGGGGCAAACAATAAACTTAGTATGTGTTCTTCAAGATGTCTAGCTTCTGCCTTGCTTATATGCCATAGCTAGGCAGATTTTCTAGCCTTAAAATTAATTTTCCCAGATTCTACACTCAAAATCATGCAACTTTTATGCATAACTCATCTTGATATGATTTGTAGTTTTTAACATGTGATTTTTTAAAATTTAGCATTTGATTTTGGATAATTTTGCATGAGCCTAACTTTGCAAGCACATAACTCGATGATGCTCTTACCTTTTTGGGTGATTCTTGAGCCTAAATTGGTATTCTGAATGTCTTTTAAAACTTTCATCTTTTGAGTTTCTTTTTTTTTTTTTTTGTAATTTCTTAGATATTTGTATGCCAACTCATTTTCAAATTTTATGTTAGAATCTAAGTACTCATGAACATTCAATTTTTTTGTTACTCTTTTTGGTTGTTTCCTTTTTCTTTTCAGTTCCTTATTAATGTCTTAGTTGTCATAAAATTTCATTCATTTTCATTTATCTTTTGTATTTTTTACATATTGTTTAATTACTGCCACCACATAATAGAACAGGTAAAAATTATTATTAGTTTTATGAAATTATTTTTTTTTATTGTTTAATCTATACTAACCAACTTTGATTGTTTGTTTGCAATTCTAGGGACCTTAAAAATTTGATTTGGACCAAAGAAGAAGGTCACTAAAGTTTATTCACAACCTTAGCCGATTTGGTTGAGATTAGGGTTTAGTTTTTCTTTAAGAATGGCAAAGCGTTGGGTTTTTGCGGGTACTTAATCTGATCGAACCCTAATAGAACTGGTTTGCGTAGTATATAATCGAGTTTAGAATAGGTTCAAATTTAAAATTCAATACCCATAATAGGTTTGGGTGTTACCTATTGGGTATCCGTTATCCAAACCTGTTTACATAAATGTTTGATTAAATATAAAATATATGTTTTTTTATAATATATATATATATATATATATATATATATATATATATATATATATATTATTTTGTATAAAATAAAATTGAAATATTTTATGAAATTATTAAAATTTTAAAATATAAATTATTAATAAAAGTAATTTTTATGTAGATTTTTAATGAAAATATATAAAATTAAATAGCTTCGGGTAATAATAATCGTGTTTGGGATGGGTTTGGGTAGTTAGAAATAAATTTTAATTAGGTTTGCGATGGGTTTGGGTTTTGAAAATATTAATTAAGTTTGAGTTCGGATAGAATGGTTTTCATGAGTAATCTACCAGTTGCCATCCCTAGTTCCTTTTTTTTTTTTTTTGAATCTTGGTAACTGTTTTAAATATGGTAAGTATTCTAATGTGGAAAGTGGACAAAACACAAGTACCTAAACAAGGAAGGTGATCTCTTTAAATAAGGTAAGAGGACCCAAACTAATAAGGAAATCCTAAGGAGCACTAAATGATGGACCAAGGTCAAAATGAGACTTTAGGACACTTGTATGAGAAAATGGGTCAATAGGCCTTATAATAAAAGTAGGCTTTATTTTAAAAATTTTGGGTTTATGACTCTTTTCTCCCCACTGCATTCTTTAATTTTAAAATTATTTTAAAAGGTTTTGTAATCTTTTCTCCTCCCTTTTTTTATGGTTTATTTATTTGCTTTCACTTACTAATAGCATGTAAATTACTTAGTATACTTAGGGAAAGATGGTAAATTAATAAAAAAAAATTGCATAATAGAGACATGGGGTGCACATTTTGGAGCAGTTTACCACTACAAGAAACAACTTCTTTAGTGGGGAAAAATTTCCCCACTAAATCTACATATTTCGCCACTAAATATATTAGCAGCGAAATAAAATTTCCCCACTACTTCACCACTAAAAGTGCATCACTAAATCAATTAGTGGAGAAATTAAGTTATGCCACTAAAGATGAATATCAGTGGGGAAAATGAATTTTGTCACAAAAGATAAATATTAGTAGAGAAATTACATTTCCCACTAAGTGGTTTGCTCTTTATATGAGAGATTTACTTTGCCCACAAATTGGCATCATCTTTAGTGAGACAAAATTTTCCCATTAAAATATTTGAAATCTGTGACGCCCTCACTTTAGGTAGTTTATATGTTCTACTATTCCAATGATTAATGTTTGTTCAGACAGCCAGGATATCTGGAACTGCACTCCAACTAGTGTGAGGAGTTATAAATTGATTAAATAAAGACCAAGAAAATTAAGAAAAAATAAAATAAAAGAATTGTAAATGAGTTAAACGAGCCGGAGTCATGGCGATAGGTGACTGTACTGGGAAGCGACTGCGAAGACAGTTACTGACCCCAGACCCATGAGGAACCCTAAGAGATAATTTTTGGACTTAATTAAAGGTCTAATGAGGCATGAATGACATTAGATATGTCAACAAAAATTCAAAAGAATTTATTTATCGATACAGACCAAAAATAACCCGATGAGCCTAATGAAGGGTGTTTTGGTCATTTCAACCCCAGAGTTGAATTTTGACCTAAATGTCAATTAAAATGAGAAAGATTAAAACTAATAAAATAAATTAAAAATCATGAAAAATGCAATGGAATTGGGAAAAGAAGAGAAAAGAAAAAGAAATAAATTATGAGGTAAGCATTACATCATGCCAACATAAGCCTACCTAAGCATGATGTAATTATTACCTCATAAAAGCTTAAAATACATTACTATGGCATAAATATCACAACATAAGACAAGGTTGAATAATAAAATCATTTCCTTCATCTTCTTCATCCTCCTTGCCATCCTACATAACCAAAATACTCCCACTATTTTTTTCAAAATTTAAAGCTTGATTCTCCCCTTTCCTTCTCATAAAACCCTAGTTTACCTTCACAAAAATTTATCCCCACATCATAAGGAAGCTAGTGATAGTAATAAGAAGAGGCAGAATTGAAGTTTGGCTAATTCAAGAAGTGGTCATCTAAAGGTTAGTGCAATATACAACCTTTTCCTTTCTTTAAACATTATTAGCTCATTGAATTGAGTTGAAATTTCACGAAATTGAAAGAAAATCATGGGGGCATGAAAAACCTAAATTTTGGTAGCCATGTGGAAATTAGGGTTTGATAGTTTTTGGTTGTCCTAAACTTGCTTAGAGATAATACTAAATGTGTATATGTTAATTTGGTATGAGTTAGTATGAGTTTGTATGAAGATGATTATGGGAGTTAGGGTTTTGCATGAAATTTTAGAATTTTCTGTTGTGACTTGAAATTGATGATGTTGAGACCAATTGTTGACTAATTGAAGTGCCATGAATATGAATTGAAGTTTGGAAGTTGGGTGGAATTCAAAATTGGGAGTTTTGTTTTCATGCAGGATTTCTAGACCTATGAGTCTAGCATGTTTAGAAAGCCATAAGTTGAGTTATGTTACTCTAGTTGGTGTGAGGCCAATTGGAGATGAAACCTAGACAAGTTTTCACATTTTTCATGAAGAGACCATGCCCAAAAACGGAATTTAACTTGACCTAAAATTGGCTTGAATCTAGGTAACCAAAATCTAGACCTGGAAAAATGACCATGTGCATAGTAATTGTTCAATTGGCCGTAACTCCCACTAGGAAGGTCAGAATGACCTGGTTTTTATACCATTGGAAAGACTAGACATAGGAGCACAACTTTTATGAAGAACACAGAACCCAAATCTACCTCTAATCAAATCAAATTGCTAGCACAAGTTAGGTCAACAAAACTGTCCAAAACCAAATTGCCCAGAATTTCTGGACTTAGGCTCACCCGACCAGTTTTGGCAAAAATGCCATAACTTGGTCTACAAAATTGCAAAGCAATGAAACTAGTGCCAAAATTTTTATAAGACATAGATATACAATATTGGTGTTTTTACCAGCACCCACAACCCAAGGGAACTAACTCAAATTGTTATAAAAACTTAGTACACTAAATACTAGAATTTGCCTCAACCACCACTTGACCCCAGAACAGTGCTTATATTATAACTTTAACTAGGAAATCCCAAATGGGATGAGCCAAACTGCTCTGAAAACCTAAGAGATAGGGCTTCAACTTTTATTTAGAAACATTTCTCAAATTTGAGTGTAACAACCCTAAAATGGGAGTCAAAGCCACTAACCTGAACCTGGAATCCTATAGACTCAAGGTACCTGAGTCCAGGTCAGTTAATTGGTTATAATTAATTCTACAAAACTTGAAAAATTGTGATTCAAAATTTTGAGTGATCATAAGACATAAGGTAACAATTCTATGAGAACATTAGGTCTAAAGGTGACTATGACATGTCCAAATAATTAGGGAAACATGGACTCCAAAATCTACCTAAATCTGGACCCAAAAAGAGACCATGAACCAGTTGTGGTTATTTGACCATAACTTGAGTTATAAAACTTCAAATGACATGAATCAAAAAGGAAAGCAAAGACAAGACATAAAGGAACAACTTCTATGGAGGAAGTGTGGCCAAACTGTGGCCACACCTTAACCAATTAGTTAGGTGAACTTAAGACATTAAATCTGGACCTTGAGAAAGGTTCATAAAATGACTTGTTATATGATATGAAGTTAATCAAATGAATTGTTAAACATAGAAGTGACATGAATATGCAAGTGGGACTTATGTTTCCCATTATAAGTAACATGAAAATGTTATTAAATGCAACTAGCACATAATATGACACTATAAATACTTACTAACATTAAATTGCCCAAAGTACACCTAGACTTATTTACATAGCATGGATCTGTTGGTATACTAATTAGGGACTACATATTACAGTACTGCCCACAGGAGTAATCATTGATAGATAATATATATCTAAGATGGTTGTTCTACTGGCTTTATGCTGCCCGTTGGCCATTGTGCCCAATTTTATTTCTGACTTCATGCATGTCCGTTGGCCTTGTGCCTGATATGACAGATGTATATATGTTGGACATACGGATGTTTAAGTAGTATACTTTCGTGAATCCAGTCTTTATCATCTGTCATAGGTTACTTGGGCACAGATATCAGTAATAAACCTTAAATTTAAATAAGTACATGAAAAGATCATAGGCATAACTAATAAGACTGAACATGGAATAAACGAACAAAAAATATCTCGATTAACTTAATTGCTTCCAAAGTTCTATAAACATGTAAAAGACTATAAACTCATGAAATCTATATTTCTTTAAAAAGTTATACATGGAATAATTATTTCAATTATTTAGTTATTTTTATTTCAATTTATGCACCACTAAGCAATATGCTTAGCACGTTAGTTCTTAGCACACGTAGGTACGAAAGACCAGTACCAGCAACAACAGCAGCAGTAGAGCTTAGACAAGATTTTGATCAGATCTGCTATAGTGTAAGTTGTTACCTCAGTAGTCCATTTTGGTAGGACTCATGTATATTTAGATTTTACATTTTGGTTATTGTATATAAGTAAAAGATGTAAATCATTTTATGATTGTAAATAATTTGTACATTATTGTATCTGAATTTTATATGAATGTATGAATTTTATATGAATGAAGTGAAATATTTTATTTACTTGAAATGGTTATGAATATTATGATGACATGACATGGTTTATGGAAAATGATATGGATATGGGATTTTAATAGGTAAATAATAGAATCCGCCAAACAATAATAAAATAGAGGAGACTCTATCTAGGTCTCCACGAAAATAAGATGTGATAAAAAAAAATTTCTACACTTAAGATAATATAATTAAATTAATATTGTATACGACAAGAAAGAATAGGGTGCTTCGGTACTAAATGTAGCATGCTTTGCTTGGCTACACTGTAGACAGGTGAGGGGTGTTACATTTATTAGTATCAGAGCAAAGGCTTAGGCGTTCCTAGGCATAGGTAGATAGAAAGATTTAGTGTGCATAACATGCATGAGCCTTTATATAAGTGTCGAGGTGACACTAATGCAGATATGTTTTCTTGTCTGTTTTATAGGATTGACAGAGTTCGATCCTTCTGAGGAAGGGTCTTACAGACCTAAGGAGGAGGATTTTGGTAGCCATGCACCTGTCCATAGTCAGGGGCGAAACAGGAGAGAGGAGTCATCACATGGTGCTACGGGTAGATCACAACAGGCATTTTTGGAGCAGATGACTCAGATGCCAGTTTATCAGGGCCGCCCCACAGCCATAGCCTACGCAGCAGTCCCTACTAGAGAAGTTGAGAAAATATGGGGCCATCAATTTTATAGGTGAGAAGGAAGATGACCCAGTCGCTGCTGAGCATTGGCTAGAGCGGACTGAGAGAGTGTTAAAGCAGCTATATTGCACACCAGAGTAGTAGCTAGAGTGCGCTCTATCACTTCTATAGGAAG
Organism: Hevea brasiliensis; assembly: GCF_030052815.1. NCBI lineage: Eukaryota > Viridiplantae > Streptophyta > Magnoliopsida > Malpighiales > Euphorbiaceae > Hevea > Hevea brasiliensis. The sequence goes on from NC_079497.1 coordinate 94,288,533, forward strand.
AAGCCTACCAATGGTGGGATACGGTGTCCAGAGTGGTACAGGCGACAGCGCTTACCTGGGACTTCTTCTTGGTTGAGTTGAAGAAGAAGTATATTAGTTATGTGTTTTTAGAGGCCAGAAGGAGAGAGTTTTTGACATTGAGACAGAGACAGTTGATGGTCTCTGAGTACGAGAGGGATTTTATGAGATTAGGTAGATATGTTTGGGAGATAATGCCTACAGAGGCAGATCGGTGCCGTAGGTTCGAGGATGGATTAAAAGATAATATTAGACTTCTGGTGATGGCACATGGGTATACAGACTTGTCACAGTTAGTAGCTACAGCTCTCAATGTAGAGAGAGTATGAAATAATGAGCAAACTCGAAGGGATAAGAAACATAAGAGGGGTCTTGGACCGGGCTAGTCTAGTGCACCGGCTACTAGTAGTAAGAAGTCCTAGGGCCAGAAAGGCCAGTCTGGAGTGTCTATATAGTTCTCTTGGCACAGTAATTAGGGGATCAGCCCCAGTGCCAGAATGTATTCACAGTGGGAGGAGGCACAGAGGAGAGTGTCGATTATTGACTGGAGGATGTTTTAGATGTGGATCTACGGATCACCGTTTGAGAGATTGCCCGTAGAGGGGTGGTTCCACTGTTCTACCACCGATGGAGAGATTCGTCCCCGCAGCTCAGAGGGGCAGACGACCTACGAGGCCAGAGGTGTGGGGTACCTAATAGAGACCAGCTTCTAAGACTAATGAGCAACCCGAAGACCCGAGTAGCACCTCGTGTATACGCTATGAGGGCACAGGAGGAGCAAGATCCAGTAGATGCTGTCAGAGGTATATTATCTCCTTATAATATTTCAGTGTGAGCATTGATAGACCCAGTATATGAGATGAAAGAAAATAGGTGCAGTTCCTCGACTATTTACATCGGGTAAATTTTGAGGATTAAAAATTTTATTTAGAGGGGAAGAATTGTAACGCCCTCACTTTAGGTAGTCTATATGTTCTGCTGCTCCAATAACTAAAGTCTGTTCGGACAGCCAGGATGTGTAGCACCCCTCACCCAACTATAGTGTAGCCAAGCATGGTGTGCTACAATCGGTGCCGGAGCACCCTAACTTATCTTACTTTATTTTTTTTAATAATTTTGAATTCGCTTAATTTAATATCAATTATTTTTCGACAAAGAAACCAGTGGAGTTTCCCCTATTTTATTATCGTTTGGCGTATTTCAATATTCACTTGTTTGAAATTCAATAATATTTTAAAATAAAAATCTCATTCATGCTAATCAAAATTATCTCATCAATCATTCTCATAATTTTCTCATATTTCAAATCTCATCCATACATTTCAATTTCATAATTATTTCCATACATTTCCATTCATACTCAATTCATATGTAAACATTCTCAAATTACATAAGCAAAATTTTCAAATTTCTTTAATTTACATAATTTACAAAATAATTACAAAATTTTATAATTTACATGATATATAAATTAATTACATATGAAAAAGCTAATTTATTAATTTACATTGCATTCCTATTAATTACCTGTTCATAATATACATTACAATACAATATCTAAGCATTTTATACAAAATATAAAATATGATCTATATGGGCCCTATCTACATGCATTGCTGAGGAGGTGACAACCTTGAATACTTCAGACACTTCTGTAGATCAGAACTCCCAAAATTCCCAGTCAAACGTCCATTGGGTTCTAGCTTCAGTACCTGCGCGAAGGAAACAATTCCATCGCGCTAAGTATTGCTGCTTAGTGGTGAAATAATATAACAAGGAAATAATATACAAATAAAGATAGAAACAAAATTCGGATAATTAAGATTTATTTATACTTCACATGTGGTTTCTAAAATTTAATATGTTTTATCCTAATTTAGTCTTCTTTGGAAGTGTTTATTTTGCCAATGTACAGTAATAATGTACAAAGAAAATTGATCTAACAATAATAAATTTATGCTTATATTATTATATAAGTCACATTTGCAATATTTATTTATGTTATAATTTTCTTTGCTAATCTTTTAGCATTTTCTCAATACTTGCTAGGTTGTCTCAGATTATCTCATAATAAGTAAATTTTAATATCGGTCCAGTTCATTTCGATTCTTTCTAATAAATAACTATTCTAATTTATTTTAGGTCATCTTACTCATTTATTTTATTTAATTTCTAATATTTTTAATTGCTAATATTCTTAACTTATTTCAATAAATTTCACTGCCCAAGGAACCTATGACAGGCTAACTAAACTGGATAACGGGTCGTTGACACTGGACACCGTGGTGCCTCGGGCCATCATACCATGGGACGCAAAACATCAACCACGTATACAGTCAGTATGGCTAAAAAGCCATGATAACACATAATCGGGCATAAAAGCCATGAATGTTGGCATAAAGCCATGAATACGGGCATAAAGCCATGAATACTGTAACACCCATATTTGTATAGCCTGGTACATTTCACTATTCCGGTGACCGGTGTCGGTCCAGATAATTAAGGGGATTAGAACCACACTTAAGACAACTAGATAAGCTATAAACACAAATAATTAGTAATTGCCAATTAGTTAAGTATAAACAAGAAAAACAGAACATAAGAAGTTAAATGAGCCGAGAGTCACAGCGATGGGTGACCTTCTCGGGAAGGACTGCGAAGTAGTTTTAAACTCAAATTTTGAACCGTAAAATGTGACGCTGTGGTCCTTAGGACCCTTATGAACACAGTGGAAAAGAGAAAATCATGAAAAAAAGCTGTTAAGCCAGTCAAATAATTAGGTCAGGGATCCAGAAGAAATATTGAATTAATTGCAAACCGGGATGAACCGGTGAGGGACAATTTGGTCAACTGACCCCGAGAGCTAACTCCTCACCTAACTGTCAAATAAAATCGGAGAAAAGAAAATTTCGGAATCGAGAATTAAATAAAAGAACCAATAGAAAAATAAATAAAAAAAAAGGAACATGGAAAAGTCAAAAGGTGATGACATCATGCATGACCTCATGCATGATGCCATAAAAATAATAATTAATATATTTAATTAATTAGATTTTTGGGTCTTCCTAAAGACATAAAAACAAAAAGTAAAAGAAAAAAAAAAGAGTTAATTCTATCACTTTTATGACATCAAAATGATGTCAAAATTTATTTTTAAATTCCCACATTTTTTGACCCATTTCTAAAAGACAGAAAAAGAAAAAGAAAAACATTTCATTTTCTGCTCCCAACCAAAACGGTAGCCATCATCTCTTAGTTCCACCATTGTCTCCCTCCATGAAAGCTTGAGTTCAAGCTTCTAAACATCCATCTAACCCTACCTTGCCCCAAATTCTTCCATGCAAACTTGTAAGAGTGACTTGAGAAAGAGATTGAAGAAGGAAGAAAGGGAATAAGGGAGTGAAGTTGAAGAATTAAAGTTCAAGTGGAGGTAAGGAACTTACTTTGGAAATTATGGTTTCTTATTTGTTTATTTAGTTTAATTAACTTAGATTTTCACTTAAAAATCAAAGAAAATAATTGTTGGGGGACTTTTAGTGAATTCAGCCAGCTAGGGTTTGAGATATGTATGCATGAACTTGATGAATTTAAAGGGTATGTGAGCTTATTGGTGTTGAATGATTATGATTAAATGTCTTGAATTAGCTAAATGCAACAAATGACATGAATTAGGGTTTTGAACATTAGGGTTTAGAGACCAAAAATGTGAAGAAGTGCTAAATGATGCCTTTGACATAGTTTAAGGGAACAAATGGTCATTTGTGACCTAATTAAGTGTGTTAGAAGTGTTTAAATCAAAGCTAAATTCGGATTGGGTATGAAGTATGACCAAAAGTCAACTTTGAGAGACCAAAAATAAAATTTTACAAGTCCAATTGATATGGGATCAATTGGGAATAAAAATAGGCACTAAATGACACAATTTTCATTTAGGAAGTATGCCCAAAAAGTGACCAAAACCTAGTGAACAAACTGACCAAACTTGAAAATCTGCAGTATGAACAGTACACATGAATAGTATTTGTTTTTGGGTCATAACTTGAGCTAGGAAGGTCTAAATGACCTAAAATTTTACCAGTGGTTAGATGAGATATAGACCTAAAACTTTCATGGAGAACACAAACCCAAATTATGCCATTAACCAAGTCATTTGGCCACCCCAAGTTGGTGACTCAAATCTGCTAGCACCAGAAAATTACCCAGAATTCTGGGTTGTGTCCAATCCGGCAGCCATGGTTCAAATGGCCATAACTTGAGCTACAAAACTCAAATTGGGGTGATTCAAAAAGGAGAATAAACTTAAGACATTAGGAAACATTTTATATGAAGAAATTTTTGCCAAATTCCAACAGTAAAGTGACCAATGGAACAGTGCAACTTAGGACTCCAAAACTAAAAATTAGCAATTTTGCCTAAAAGACCTAAGTTTTGAGAAAACAATCAAAACCAACAAATTTATTGACCAAAATGTGGTATGTGGGTGAAGTTGGAATTCCCATACCTATTAAGCCTTAGAAAGTCAACAATTTGACTTGAATAGTGTAGTGAATAGTAACCCAAAACACAAAATTTCAAGAACGCCAAATTTAACACATTAGAGCTAGGTAAAAGTTAAGTTAAATTTATTTTGGATTTATGCTAAGTTATGGTACTGAAACACTGTAAAATTGTGTATTTCAGTTGAAAAAAATACCGGAAAAGAACCCGAGGAACCGAGTCAAGGCCAAGAGGCGACTCGCTTGAGGTTTGTGCACAACATTACTATGCTTTAAAATTCATTGATAAAGTGAATGAAATATGCATTTTACTTTTGCTTTAAATTGTTGAAAGTTTATTTGTGATATTATTTATGATGTTTTGATTTAAATTGTGAAAGTTATTGTGTATATTTGAAATGACAATGTTTAGCAAATTGTTAAGATAAGTTTTGAAACCACAGTATCATGACCATATATTTGAACACTTCACTAGCACGTCTAGTGGGGGTAATTAGTTTCGAATTTTGATTCCTTCTCTGGAGAAGTGTTGAGGTGTGCCAGTAGAAGAGGATGTGAATGGATATCCATATATTTGAGCTAGCTAGCCTTATGATGTGATTTCTCTTTAGCCTCTGGCTATTGAGATTCTATTTGTTTCGAATGGCATGATCTAACTATGGTTTTATGAAATGTGATTTGATACTTCAAAATGAAATTGTTTGGGATTAAAATCTCATAAATTATGTTTTGTGTTTAACTCGCATGCTCAGTTCAAATTTTGAATAAATGTGATTTTATTTCTACATAAAGATTATTTTAGTATGTTGTGCAACCACTGAGTCCTAGTACTCAGCGATAGCTTCTATTGCTGTCGTAGATATAGAGATTAGAAGAGCAGCAGACTGAGCTGCTAAGGATTAAAGATCATTCAGCTTGAAGTGATCGGGTATAATTTATGCCCTAATTGTAAATTTTTCTTTTAATGTATGTATTGCATATAAATGTATGGACATGTAAATGGGTCTTGAGCAACTTGTACAAAATTTGTATGAAGTTTGTAATAAAGTTTAATTTGTATTTCTTTTGATGTAAATTTTGTAGGGATGTATATAAATTGTTTTGTCTCTAATAAAATATGAGTGGAACTATTTTATTTAATTTGAATGAAATGTATTGCTAGTATTTTGAGGATTATTGAATTTTGAACTTGAGAAATTGATTGAAATGATTGTGGAGTTGTTGAAATGGATTGAGTTTGATTGTGAAATTGAAGTAGTTGTTGAGAAAATATTTTTAGAAGTGCTTTTCACAGGTATTTGAAGAATTGTTTTCTCAAAATACAGACAGAACTCTGTCAAAATTTTTATAAAATTTGCGAAAAAATAAAATGGACCAAAACTATTAACTAGTTTTAATTTTAACTAAATGTTTTAAATACTTATTAGAAATGCTCACCACTTATCAAAAATAAGAAAATTGTTTTTAAATCCCTTATAGGGTACTTAATGAGTTATCGGTATGTGAAGTTCGGTAGTTCATTAGGTATTCTACGGGATCATGTTATGCCTTACAGAGGGGTAAGGTGTGACAAATACGGGCACAAAGCCATGAATACAGGCATAAAGCCTTTCGCAGTACTGCTAAAACAATACCCTATTGGCATGCCAAACTATCCAATCTGACATACATGTTTAGGCAATACAAGAGCACATAATATCATTAAATATTAAAATATTGTGTTTTATGACTTTATTATTTCATGATAAATTTCATAATTTATACATTCATCATAATATTCATACATTCCTTACATCATTCATATTGATCACAATTCACAATAATGGTGTTCATATACCATTGTACTTAAAACATTCTTCCTTTCTCTTATAAAGAGAACTAATGTTTCATTCATATTTTAATGTGATTCATTTATTCATTACAATATTTATATGAATTCATAACTCATACAAGGTGTTATTATCTTATTTGTAATGGAAATATAAATCCTAATGTAAACCTCATCCTATTTATACTCAACAATCCATCTAGTTTAATTTCATTTCATATTGAAGTGGTATTAATTATGTTTTATTAGACCTACTAGTAGGGGGAATGCAAATCTTAGCCATATACTCACATAACTTAAATGTTTATTAAGTCATTTAGGTAAATTACTATTTCTATTCCAAGTAATCCATGAATGTTTCATGGATTCCAAATTTCATACCTTAATTTCCTCTATCAATTTAGTTATTACACTTTGTGTCTTTGTATTACTATTCACATTACTATTCACTCAAATTGTTGACTTTTTAATACATAATAAATTTATTAAACCTAAGTTCACCAAGATACCACATTTTGCATTTTAAAGTTGTTGGTATTGGTTGCCAATACCATTTCAAAGCTTATCTTATGTTATTCAAAATTTTCAAATTTCATACCCTAGGTTTACTGTTCCATTGGTCATTTGTACAGTAGGAATTTGACAAAATTGTCTTCATGAAAGTTGTTCCTTATTGTGTCTAGTTACATTTCTTTTTTTAAATCACTCCAGTTGGAGTTTTGTAGCTCAAGTTATAACCTAAAAACTATAACTGGCCGGATTGGACAGAATCCAAAATTCTGGGCAAAACTGGTTCTGGCAGATTTGGTGACCTAAGTTTGGTTGGCAATTTGACTAGGTTATGGTTAGAATTTGGATTTGTGTTCTTCATGAAAATTGTAGGGCTATGTCTCAGCTTTCTTCTGGTAAAATTTCATATCAATTGACAGTTTCTACACTGAATTATGACCATTTGAATAAATACAGTTCATTTGGTCATTTTCCAGAGACAGCATGTTGGTCACCCAGATTGGGGCAGTTTTTAGGTTATCCTAAGTTAGTTTTCTGGGCATGATTTCTTCACCAAAAATGTGTCATTATGTCCTAAGTTTAATTTCCAATTGGTCTCACACCAATTGGAGTAACCTAACTCTACTTATGGTCACATTTAGGTACTGGACTCAAAGTCCAGAAAATCCTGCATGAACACAACACTTCTAATACCCCCCATTCCACACTACTACCAACTTCAATCACATTCAATATACTTCAAATACTTCATAATTAATCTCAACACATCAATTTATTAGCATAACATCAAATTCCCAATTTAGCAAAACCTAAATCAATTTGGTGCAACTTCAAAATCCAAAGGAATTGATAGCACTAACCTTGTTCCTTAGCTTCACTCAACTTCAATTCAACCTTCTAATCAATCAAAAACTTGAAGCTCCTTCTTGGTCCACCTTGGCTGAAATTCCTCTTGCCCCAAACTCTTAATTTCTTTTGTTTTTCTTGAGTGCTTTCTACTAATTAGGCTTTAGTTTAGGATAGGCTATAATTTTTCCAAGAAAAAATTTGGTTGTGACTTAAGGTTTCAAGATTTGAATTTTGGGTTTTAATGGAGAATTTCAGAGAAGAAGGGAAGAAGGCAAGTGGACGGGAAGAAGAAGGGAAAAAGATGCAGAATTTTGTTCAATAATTAACCTATATAATAATTAAATATTTAATGGCAATATGATAAATAAGTAGATTGGTAAATTTGAAATTATTTTGAAGTTTATAATCATTATAATTTGACTTTTCAATAATTATTTTTAATTTTCATAATTTCAATTAATTAAATTAATTTAGCTTCATTAAATTAATAATCATCATTTTTCATCAATATTGGACCCTCAAATTTAATTGACCAAATTTTGCTCTTACCGAGTTGTCGGTTTATCTTTCTTTCTTCTTTCTTTTACTCATTTTTAATTTAATTTTCATTAATATTTATTCATATTTTATATCATAATAATTATTTACTTAATTGGACAAGTTGGTCAAAAATCATCTCCGAAGACGAAAATAACCAAAATGCCCTCCGTTTGGCTTATTGAGCCAAAATTATCTGTACCGATCGAAAAATTTTTCTAAACATTTTCTTGGCATTCTAATGCCATAGAAACCTCAATGACTCTTCTCTGGAGTCTCAAAAATTATTTCACTAATTTTCTCACGGGTCTGGGGTCGGTAACTGTCTTTACCGATACTTCCCTATATGGTCACCCATCGCTAGGGCACCGGCTCATTTAACTTAATTGTATTTTATTTCTATAATTTTTCCTAAATTTTTCTTATTATTATTTGAGTTAATTATGGCTCCTCACTTTAGTCTAAAATATTTTTCCAGACGTTCTAACTGTTCGGACCAACCCCGGTCACCGAAACAGTAGAATGTACGGAATTGTTACAGTGAGGGTGTTACAGGATGTCTGGAACTACACTCGAGCTAGAGTGAGGAGTTATAAATTGATTAAATAAAGACTAAGAAAATTAAGAAAAAATAAAAGAAAAGAATTGTAAATTAATTAAATGAGCCGGAGTCACGGCGATGGGTGACCGTACTGGTAAGCGACTGCGAAGATAGTTGCCGACCCTACACCCGCGAGAAACCCTAGGAGATAATTTTGGAAATTAATTAAAGGTCTAATGAGGCATAAATGACTTTAGATATGTCAAAGAAAATTTAGGAGAATTTATTTATTGATACAGATAAAAAATAACTCGATGAGCCTAATAAAGGGCATTTTGGTCATTTTAGCCCCTAAGTTGAATTTTGGCCTAAATGTCAATTAAAATGAAAAAGATTAAAACTCATAAAATAAATTAAAAATCATGAAAAATGATATGGAATTGGAAAAGAAGAGAAAAGAAAAAGAAATAAATTATGAGGTAAGCATTACATCATGCCAACATAAGCCTGCCTAAGCATGATGTAATTATTACCTCATAAAAGCTTAAAATACATTACTATGAGATAGATATCACAACATAAGACAAGGTTGAGTAATAAAATCATTTCTTTCATCTTCTTCATCCTCCTTGCCATCCTACATAACCAAAATACTCCCACCATTTTTTTCAAATTTTAAAGCTTGATTCTCCCCTTGCCTTCCCATAAAACCATAGTTTACCTTCACAAGAATTTATCCCCACATTATAAGGAAGCTAGTGATAGTAATAAGAAGAGGTAGAATTGAACTTTGGCAAATTCAAGAAGTGGTCATCTAAAGGTTAGTGCAATATACAACCTTTTCCTTTCTTTAAGCATTCTTAGCTCATTGAATTGAGATGAAATTTCATGAAATTGAAAGAAAATAATGGGGGCATGAAAAACCTAAATTTCAGCAGCCATGGGGAAATTAGGGTTTGATGGTTTTTGATTGTCCTAAACTTGCTTAGAGATAATACTAAATGTGTATATGTTAATTTGGCATGAGTTAGTATGAGTTTGCATGAAGATAATTATGGGAGTTAGGGTTTTGCATGAAATTTTGGAATTTTGCATTGTGACTTCAAATTGATGATGTTGAGACCAATTTTTTACTAATTAAAATGCCATGAATATGAATTGAAGTTTGGAATTTGGGTGGAATTGAAAATTGGGAGTATTGTTTTCATGCAGGATTTCTAGACCTATGAGTCCAGCATGTTTAGACAGCCATAAGTTGAGTTATGTTGCTCCAGTTGGTGTGAGGCCAATTGGAGATGAAACCTAGGACATGTTTCCACATTTTTCTTGAAGAGATTATGCCCAAAAACTGAATTTAACCTGACCTAAAATTGGCTTGAATCCAGATAACCAAAATTTAGACCTGGAAAAAAGACCATATGAACAGTAATTGTTCAATTTGCCATAACTCCCTCTAGGAAGGTCAGAATGACCTGATGTTTATACCATTGGAAAGATTACACATAGGAACACAACTTTCATGAAGAACACAGAACTCAGATATGCCTTTAACCAAATCAAATTGCGAGCATAAATTTGGTCAATAAAACTGTCCAGAACCAAACTGGCCTAAATTTCTGGACATAGGCTCACCAGACCAATTTTGGCAAAAATGTCATAACTTGGCCTAAAAAATTGGAAAAGTAATGAAACTAGTGCTAAAATTTTTATAAGACATAGATCTACAATATTTTTAGACATAGATCTACAACTAGAATCCAGAACCGAAGGGAACTAAGTCAAATTGTTAGAATAATTTAGTACACCAAATCCAAGAATTTGACTCAACCACCACTTGACCCTAAAACAGTGCTTATACTATAACTTTTACAAGGAAATCCCAAATGGGATGAGTTAAACTGTTCTGGAATCCTAAGAGATAGGGCTTCAAATTTTACTTAGAAACTTTTCTCAAATTTGAGTGTAAGAACCCTAAAATGAGAGTCAAAGCCACTGACCTGAACCTGGAATCCTGTAAACTCAGGGTACCAGAGTCCAAGCCAGTTAATTAGCACTAATTCTATAAAACTTGAAAATTTGTGATTCAAAATTTTGAGTGATCGTAAGACATAGGGTAACAACTTCTATGCAGAAAATTAGGTCTAAAGGTGACTGTGACATGTCAAATAATTAGGGAAATATGGATTCTAGAATTTGGACCCAAAAAGAGACCAAGAACGAGTTGTGGTTATTTGACCATAACTTGAGTTTTAAGACTTCAAATGACATGAATCAAAAAGAAAAACAAAGACAAGACATAGAGAAACAACTTTCATAGAGGAAGTGTGGCCAAACAATGGCGACACCTTAACCAATTTTTTAGGTGAACTTAAGACATTAAATCTGGACCTCGAGAAAGATTCATAAAATGACTTGTTATATGATATGAAGTTAATCAAAATGAATTGTTAAATATAAAAGTGACATGAATATGCATGTGGGACTTATGTTTCCCATCATAAGTAACATGAAAATGTTATTAAATGTAACTAGCACATAATATGAAATTATAAACTTAATAACATTAAATTGCCCAAAGTATACCTAGACTTATTTATATAACATGGATCGATTGGTATACCAATTAGAGACTACAGATTGCAGTACTGCCCATAGAAATAATCATTGATAGACAATATAGGTCTAAGATAGTTGTTCTACTGGCTTTATACCTACCCATTGGCCATTGTGCCTAATTTTATTTCTGGCTTCATGCCTGCCCGCTGGCCTTGTGCCTCATATGACAGATGTAAACATGTTAGACATATGGATGTTTAACTAGTATACTCTATGAATCCAGTCTTTATAGTTTGTCATAGGTTACTTGGGCACAGATATCAGTAATAAACCTTAAATTTAAATAAGTACATGAACTAATCATAGGTATAAGTAATAAGACTGAACATGGAATAAACGAACAGAAAAGATCCCGATTAACTTAATTGCTTCCAAAGTTCTATAAACATGTAAAAGACTACAAACTCATGAAATATATATTTCTTTATAAAGTTATACATGGAATAACTATTTCAATTATTTAGTTATTTTTAATTCAATTTATGCACCACTAAGGAATATGCTTAGCGCGTTGATTCTTACCATGCGTAGGTACGAAAGACCAGTACCAGCAACAGCAGTAGCAGTAGAGCTTAGACAAGATTTTGATCAGATCTACTGCAGTGTAAGTTGTCACCTCAGCAGTCCATTTTGGTAGGACTCATGAATATTTAGATTTTGCGTTTTGGTTATTGTATATAAGTAAAAGATGTAAATCATTTTTATGATTGTAAATAATTTGTACATTATTGTATCTGAATTTTATATGAATGTATGATATTTATATGAATGAAGTGAAATATTTTATTTACTTGAAATGGTTATGAGTATTATGATGACATGACATAGTTTATAGAAAATTATAAGGATATGGGATTTTAACAGGTAAATAATAGAATCCGCCAAACACTAATAAAACAGAGGAGACTTTGCCTGGGTCTCCACGAAAATAAGATGTGATAAAAAAATTTCTACACGTAAAATAATATAATTAAATTAATATTGTATACGATAAGATAGGATAGGGTGTTCCTACACCGAATATAGCATGCTTTGCTCGGCTACACTGTAAACGGGTAATGGGTGTTACAAAATCAGTAAGGAAATGCAATCCCCACAAAATTGATCTCCTCTTTAATGGGAAAAAAATTTCCTCACTAAAATATTTAAAATTAGTGGGAAAATGACAATTCCCCTCAAATTGATCTCCAACTTAATAGGGAAAATTTTCCCCATTAAAATATTTGAAATTAGTGGAAAAATTGAGGTTCCCCACAAATTATAAGGCATTGTAGCCAATATTTCATCTACTTAAATACTTTCATTTCCCTATATTAATTAATTCAAATATTACAATTATATAATAATGGCTATAGTTTTATAAATATATAATAATTTAAATAGCACATAATAGAATCCATACATCAAAATGAGGTAAATATCTTCCTAAAATAGACATAGCGCATTAACTTGTCTTTACATTAACAAAAGTATAAAGCAACATGTTTCATGCAAAAAGGAGAGAACATGTTGAGGATCGATCCATAATCATATACGCGTTATCGAACATTATCTATATGGAAGCACAACTTTAAGGCCTAATCAAGTGAAATAATATGATATTAAAATCCATATAAACAAATTAAAAAGTTATTATGAGAGCATGGAAAACTAGAATATGAGTTGCTAAATAAACTATACATCATTCAAATATAATGCTACATATAGGTAGAAAATAATTGTGAGCTTTCTACAAAATGGTTTAATAACCTTGATCAAATATAGACCATTGTCTTCTTTCTCCTACATTTTGCAATTAAAGAAATGTAAGTGTTATATTACAAATCTATGGAAATGAAAGCTTGATGAAATTGGTCAATAACAACTTATTAATTATTTTTCATTTGACAAAATGGAAGAATCTACATAAGCACAAGATTAACACAAAAGATATAAACAAAAAAAAAAAAAAAAACATATGCTTGGAACAAGAACAAAACGTTAGCTTCTTATCAAGTATTCCCTTTACTCCCATTGACCTTGGCAATCTTCCTTGATAAATTTTCTTATGAAATGTATAAAGATAATAATTTTCTCCAATTTATCAAATGGATTCAAAAAAAAAATAAATTTGTATAACTAATTGCATGTAATGTCTAAGAAATCAAATGATGAGGAAATTAAAGCATATTAAAACTGACAGTTATTTGAATGGATTGCTTAGACACTGCCTCAGTAGTGAAAATGGATATGCGCATTGTTCTTTAGTATAAAACAACACATTAGATATTAGTTTCTTGAGTTTATTTCTGAAAATATAAAAACTTTCACAACTTACCCCTCCGTAAAGCATAACATGATTTCATAGTATACTCAATGAATCACTTAACTTCGTCTACTGATAATTCATTAAATATACTACAAGGGATTTTAAACAATTTCTATTCATTTTAATTGGTAAAATAATGTTAAAGCATCATTTAAAAACCTTTAATTGGAGTTTAAATACGAAGTAACAAATTTGGTAAATTTTGTTTTCAGCAAATTTTATAAAAATTTCGGTAGAGTGCCGTCTATAATTGGGAAAAATAGTTCTTTTAACACCTGTAAAAATACTCCCAATAAATTTATTTTTCATCCTCAAACTCCAATATAGTCTCAAATCAACACAAGTCAACACAATCTCATTTCAAAATATACAACTCAACACAGTTCAATAAAATTCTTTATCATTGCTTTTGATTTAATTTACATAAACAAGTCTCAATTTACAAAAAGAAAATAAAAAATAATATTATTTCAAACATTAGTGTACAACTGCTCAATTAACTACATAGATACATATGAACAAACTAATATTTACATTAACTAATTTACAAGGGTATAAAGCAATACCCGTACAAAAATCCTCAAAGTAGCTCTCCTGATAACTTAGCAGCTCACTCTGCTGCCTTATCTTTTCCCTTATCTGCGATAGCAAATAAAAGCTATCGCTGAGTAATGATTACTCATTGGTGCATAATAAAAATTTAAAGATATTAAATATCAAAACATACATCCATAAACACAAATTTAAACCATTGCACAAGATAATTCATAAAGTTCAAGTCAACTTTTGTAATATCGTTTTATCAAAATAATTTATAAATCACAGTGTTGCCAATCCATACACAACTTAGGTCATGACACAAAATTTCTTATCAAAGCCACATTGTACACCAGGACAAAGCAATCTCAACCCCACTAATTGAAATCAATGAGGGAAGTGGCTAGCTAGCTATATAAGTACTCATCCGATCTCAACCTCAACTGGCAAGCCAGAGAGAGAGGAATATAGTCGATCTCAACCCCGTAAACGGAGGAGGAATACAGTGATACTGTCATGCTAAGTATGAATCCAAAACCAATTCCAAAATCAATTCCAAAATCATGTTACTCAAACATTTCATGCAAGGCAATAACAAATTTCATTTCAAATTTCAATTTACAAAATAGGCAACACAACAATTATCAAAGCATTATTCAATATAAATTATTCCAAAAATGCATTCAATTAAATTTTCTAATAGTAAACCAAAGGTGAAAATTTATTATGCGCAAACCTCGTATGAGTCGCCTCTAGACCTTGACTCACTTTATCCTTATCTTTCCCAGTTTCTTTCTCTACTGAAATACACAATTGATAGTGTTTCAATATCACGTATCATAATTAATCCAACAATTAATTTCAAGCATACTTGATTGTACCCTTAAATTTGCTTAAAATAGAATTCTTTGTATTTGGCATTTTGTGGTTACTTTTCATTGTACTATTTAAGTCAAAATATTGACTTTTTCAAGCTTAACAGGTATGTTAATTCTAATTACACCCACACACCACATTTTTTGTCATAAATATGTTGGCATTGATTGCCAATTGCCATTCAAAGTCTATTAAAGTTAAATCCTAAAATTTCAGTTTTGGATCACTAGTTTATACTGTTCCATTGGTCTGTTTACAATGGAAATTTGCCAACTTTCCTTCATCAAAGTTGCTCCTTATTATCTTAGTTTTAATTTCCTTTTTGAATGACTCTATTTGAAGTTTTTTAGCTCAAGTTATGTTAAATTCAAGGCGGCTAGCCGGATTGGTTTTAACCCAGAATTCTAGATACCAATTCTGTTCTGGCAGTTTTGGTGTGCCGATTATGGCTCACTTTTCGGATAGGTTATGGTCAGAATTTAGGTTTGTGTTCCTCATGAAAGTTGTATTGGTATGTCTCAGCTTTCCATTGGTATAAAATTTAGGTCATTTGGACCTTTCTATACCAAGTTATGACCATTTAAACAAGTATTGTTCATATGGTCAGTTTTGTGCAGAGCAGTGTGCCTAAATCCGGAGTTGACCTAACTTTTCACCAATTTGTGTTTGGTTTTAGGGCAAGGTTTCTCCATCAAAATTGTAGCTTTAGGTCTTAATTTTCATCTCCAATTGGCCTCACACCAATTGGATCAACCAATTTTCAGTTATGCCCTCTTGAGTTGACCAAGGTCAAACTGCCTAATTGAGGCAGCATCACATTCACCATTTCAATCCCATTCCAACCATTCAAACACATTCCAAATGACTCCACTTGACCATTTCAACCTCAATTAGGTCTAATTGCATCAATTCCTAAAATCCCTAATTTTTTCCCCAAAATGCAATGGTTCAAGAACCCTAATTTCACTAAATTGCACAATACATGAAATTAAATTATTCTAATCACATCTACTACCTCCATTGATCTCGTATACATAATCTATTAACTAAAACATATCATTTCCACTCAAATCCCATGGCTTCCGAATTTACTCCCTCATCATACCAATTGATTTCTTTCATTATTTTGAATCAAATTTCCTCCTAACAATTCAATTTCTAAGATCACATAACTAATCAAGATGAAAGAGAAGTTTACCTTATGGAGCTTTTCAACTCTTCTTAATTTCTTCAATCTTTCCTTTTCTTTCTTGGTCCAAGCTTCTCTTCAAGACTCAAAGATAAGATTTAATTAAGGGGACTATGGGATTTAAGACTAAATTAGGGGGTTGCTCAAGCTCAAAATTGAGCTTTAATGGAGTTTTGGTGAGAGAAATGAGAGAGACGAGAGAGATATGAGAGAGGAGAGGGACCATGGCAATGAGGAAGAATAGAAGAAAAAAAAAATATATTTTTTCATTTCTTGTCTTTTATACTTATCTTTATGTAATTTAATTAAATTAAATTATTTATAATGTCATGCTTATGTCATAAAGTTTATTTAATTTTTTTCCTTTTTTCTTTTCACATAATCACCTCTTCATTTCTAATAGATATTTCATAAATTTAATTTTCTACATTTTAATGGGTAGTTAGGCCAACAGTCACCTCTAAGGGTGAACTGACCATTTTGCCCCTCGGCCGTCTGATCCGGTTTACCAATAATTATGTATTTCTTTCGGAACACTGATCTAATTATTTGACCTTGTTCTCAACTCTTTTATGTGGTTTTCACAATTCCCCTAGCTTCTTAATAATTCTTAGGACTGTGATGTCATAATATCCCGTATGAAATTAGAGTTACAACTGACCTTGCAGTCACTTCTCGGTACGGTCACCCATCGCTGTGACCCCCAGCTCATTTGACCTTTTATGATTTATTTTCTAAGTTTTCATTTTATCATCATATAATGGCTATTTATTTTCAGTCATGGCTTTTCTAGATGACTTAAACATGGTCCTAAGCCTCTTGACTGTTCGGATCGACACCAGTCACCAGAACAGTAAAATACACAGGAATATGCATGTAGGGGTGTAAGAATTCTCTCCCCCTTAAAATAAATTTCATCCCGAAATTTTACCTGATGTTAGTCTCTAAACAACTGTGGGTGCTGCTTCCTCATATCCTCCTCGCGTTCCTAAGTAGCTTCCTGGCCTGAATGATGGTTCCACAGCACTTTCACTAATGGTATTTGTTTATTTCTCAACTGCTTCACCTCATATGCTAGAATCTCAATAGGCTCTTCCTCATAAGTGAGGTCTGGATTCACCTCAATCTCTTCTACTTATAGCACATGAGATGGGTCTGATCTATACCTCCTCAACATGGACACAGGAAAGACATTATTTATCTTATCTAGCTCTACAGGTAGTGCCAATCTGTATGCCAAGGGACCCATTCTTTCCAGAACCTCATAAGGTCCAATAAAGTAAGGACTCAGTTTCCCTTTTCTACCAAATCTCACAATCCTTTTCCAAGGGGAAACTTTGAGGAATACCTTGTCACCCACTGTATACTTAATGTCTCTTCTTTTTAAATCAACATAGGACTTCTGCCGGTCTGATGCAGCCTTTAGTCTGTCTCTAATTAGCTTAATGTCACACCTTACCCCTCTTTAAGGCATAACATGATCCCGTAGAATACCTAATGAACTACCGAACTTCACCTACAGATAACTCATTAAGTACCCTACATGGGATTTTAAAACAATTTTCTTACTTTTTATAAGTGGTGAGCATTTCTAAATAGATATTAAAAAATTTAATTAAAGTTGGAAACTAGTTAAAATTTTTGGCCCATTTTATTTTTCCGCAAATTTTATAAAAATTTCGGCAAAGTGCCGTCTGTATTTTGAGAAAACAGTTCTTCAAATTCCTGTAAAAAGCACTTCCAATAATTTTTCTCAACAACTTCTTCAAATTCACAATCATCCCAATCAATTTCAACATCATTTATCAATCTCCAAAAATTCAAATCCACAATTTCCAATATTCAACAATCATAAAAATACCATTAATTAATATCATTCAATTTAAAACAAAATACTTCCATTCATATTTCATTAAAGATAAAACAATTTATATACATCATTAAAAAAATTTACATTAAAAGAAATTCAAACTAAAATTTATTACAAACTTTATACAAGCTGTTTAAGACCAGTTTTACATGTCCATACCTTTACATACATTACATACATCAAAATAAATTTTTACAGTCAGGGTATAAAATATACTCGATAACTTCAAAGCAGGTAGCTCCTCAGTCCTCAGCAGTTCAATCTGCTGCTCCTCTAATTTCTAAATTTGCGACAGCAATAACAGCCATCGCTGAGTACTAGGACTCAGTGGTGCACAACATACTAAAATAATCTTTATGCAGAATTTAAATCATATTTATTCAAAAATTGAACTGAACATGATAATTAAATACAAAACATGAATTATGAGATTTTCATCCAAACAATTTCTTTTCGAAGTGTCAAAACCAATTTCATAAAACCCATAGTTATATCATGCCATTCGAAACAAATATAATCTCAATAGCCAGAGGCTAATGAGAAGTCACATCACAAGGCTAGCTAGCTCAAATATATGGGAACCCATTCTTTTTCTTCTTCTACTGGCACACACCTCAACACTTCAGCCAGAGAAGGAATCAAAATTCAAAACTGATTACCCCCACTGGTCATGCTAGTGAGGTGTTCAAATATATGGTCATGACACTGTGGTTTCAAAACTTATCTTAACAATTTACTAAATGTTTATGCCATCTCAAATATACACAAATAACTTTCAACAATTTAAATCAAATGCATAATAAATATTTCATCACAATGATGTCACAATTCAATATTTAAAATTATTCAAAACAATATGTAGAAGAAAATTTACAGAAATTCTACGTTGTGGACAAACCTTATATGAGTCGCCTTTTGGCCTTGACTCGACACCTCAGGTTCCTTCCCGGTATTATTTTCCACTGAAACACACAGTTTCACAGTGTTTCAGTATCATAACTTAGCATAAATCCAAAAATAAATTTAAATTCACTTTTACCTAGCTCTAATGTACTAAACTTGACATTCTTTAAAATTTGTGTTTCGGGGTTACTATTCACTACACTATTCAAGTCAATTTGTTGCTTTTTAAGGCTTAATAGGTATGGGAATTCCAACTTCACCCACATACCACATTTTGGTAATAAATTTGTTGGTTTTGGTTGTTTACTCAAATTCTAAGTCTTTTGGGAAAATTTGCAAATTTTCAGTTTTGGTGTCTTAAGTTGCACTGTTCCATTGGTCATTTTTCTGTTAGAATTTGGCAAAACTTTCTTCATAGAAAATGTTCCCTATTGTCTTAACTTTATTCACCTTTTTTAATCACTCCATTTGGAGTTTGTAGCTCAAGTTATAGCCATTGGAATCATGGCTTCTGGATTGGACTTAACCCAAATTTCTGGGCACCAAACTGGTTCTAGCAGTTTTAGGTCACCAAATTTGGGTGGCCAAATGACTTAGTTAAGGGAATAATTTGAGTTTGTGTTATTCATGAAATTTTTAGGTCTATATCTCAGCTTTCTACTGGTAAAATTTTAGGACATTTAGACCTCCCTAGCCCAAGTTATGGCCAAATGAACAAACACTATTCTTTTGGTCATTTTTGGTACAGGTCAGGTTGCCAATTCCAAATTTGGTCAAATTTGTTCACTAGGTTTTGGTCACTTTTTAGGCATGATTCCTAAATAAAAATTGTGCCATTTTGTGTCTATTTTCATTCCCAATTGGTCTCACACCAATTGGACTTGTAAATTTTCAGTTTTGGTCCCTCAAAGGGACCTTGGTCCTACTGCCTGCAGCATGACCCTAAGCAACCCGAATTTGCATTTGGTTCCAACACTTCTAACATACTCCAATTGGTCTCAAACGACCATTTCTTACCTCAACCAAGGTCAAACACACCATTTAACAAATTCTCACATTTTTATCTACCAAACCCTCGGTGCTAAACCCTAATTTGTCCAATCATCACAATTCATGCAATCTAAACATACAAATCACCTTAACAACTTCAATCAAGCTAGTTCAATATTTCAATTCATTCAAAATCCATCAATTTCAATTCCATACTTTGCTGGCCAAATTTTTACATATAATCCACACACTTGGTTTGTTTCATTCTTTCATCAATTCAAAATTTATATTCTACTACCTAAACAAAAATTTAAATACAAATTCAAGGGAAGAAGCACTAACCTTTTCTTTGTATTTCAATCTTCCAATCTTCCAATTTTTCTTTGATTTCACTTCTCCCAAACTCTTCCTTAAAGCTTAATTTGAGGACTTCTACTAATTTTCTAAGGGATTTATGGGGTGTTTTAAGATTATAAAAGCTCAAAGGGAGCTTTAATGGAGGAAAGTGAGGGTGAGGGAAAGAGAGAGAGATGGGAGACGTCTAAGAATGAAGACCCCTCTTCTTTTTTTTTTTTTTTCTTTTCTTCTCTTTTTCTTTTTATAAAGTTTTATCCACTTGGAAGACCAAAATTATCCAAATTTATTATTTTTTTAATTAGTGTTTATAACATCATGCATGATGTCACCGATTTCTACTTTTCCTTTTTCTTATTTTTTTTAATTCATTTTTCCCTAGTTCTTTAATTTAATTCCTGATTATGAAATTTTCTTTTCTCTGATTTTATTTGACAGTTAGGTTAAGAGTCAGCTCTCTGATTTTCCGGTTCAACTCGGTTTGTAAATAATTCAATATTTCTTTCAGATCTCTGACCTAATTATTTGACTGGCTTAACAATTCTTTTTCATGATTTTCTCTTTTCCACTATGTTCACAATAGTCTTAAGGACCACGGCGTCACATTTTACGGTTCGAAATTTGAGTTTAAATCGACTTCGCAATCTTTCCCGAGAAGGTCACCCATCGCTGTGACTCTCGGCTCGTTTAACGTCTTATGTTCTGTTCTTTTTTTATTTATACTTAACTAATTGACAATTACTAATTATTTGGGTTTATGGCTTATCTAGTTGTCTTAGATGTGGTTCTAATCCCCTTAATTGTTCAGACCGACTCTGGTCACCGAAATAGTGAAATATACCGGGCTATGCAAATAGGGGTGTTACACTTAATCTTCTTCTCTGTCTGCTGAACAATCTCTGGGCCTATTAGCTTCTTTTCACCTACTTCATCCTAACATAGAGGAGTTCTGCACTTCCTGCCATACAGAGCTTCATATGGAGGCATCCCAATGCTTGATTGGTAGTTATTGTTATAAGCAAACTCAATTAAAGGCAAGTGAGTATCCCAACTACCTTCAAATTCCATCACACAAGCCTGTAGCATATCCTCCAAGATCTGAATTACTCTCTCAGACTGGCCATCTGTCTGTGGATAGAATGTCGTACTGAAGTTCAATCTAGTTCTTAGGGCTCTCTGAAGACTACCCCAGAATCTAGAAGTGAACCTTGGATCTCTGTCTGACACAATAGATACTGGCACCCCATGAAGTCTCATAATCTCATCAATATATAGCTAAGCCAATCTGTCCATACTATAGTCCATCCGTGCTAGCAAAAAGTGAGCAGATTTTGTTAGTCTGTCCACTATGACCCGCACTGCATCATGATTCTTCTGTGTTCTTGGAAGTCCCATTACAAAATCCATAGTTATCCTTTTCCATTTCCATTCAGGCACTCACAATGGATGTAGCAAACCAGCTGGCACTTGATGTTCTGCCTTCACTTGCTGGCAAGTTAGGCATTTAGATACATAATCAGCTATGCCTCTATTCATGCCCATCCACCAATAGTGCTCTTTAACTGTTCTATACATCTTGGTCCCACCAGGGTGCATAGCAAAAGGAGACTCATATGCTTCCTTCATAATGATTTGTCTCAATTCAATATCATTAGGAACACACGTTCTGCCCTGGTGCAGCAATAACCCATCATTATTCACAAAAAATTCAAATTTCTTGCCATCTCGAGCTTCTTTCATTAATTTTTGATATTTCTCATCAGTTTGTGCGACTGTTTTAATCTGATCAATCAATATTGGTTTTACTTGCCATGCAATTGTCATTTGCCCCTCATCATCAACCTCCAAGCTAGCATGTAGTGCTTTTAACTTATGTACCATGGACAAGGGAGAAACGTTCAAACTAGCCATGGTTTTACGGCTCAGAGCATCGCCAACCACATTAGCATTCCCTAGCTAGTAGTCTATTAGATAATCATAGTCTTTAATCAGTTCTAACCACCTTCTCTGTCTCAAATTCAACTCTTTCTGGGTGCCCAAGTACTTCAAGCTCTTGTGATCTATGTAGATATAATACTTCTCCCCATACAGATAATGTCTCCAGATCTTCAGAGCGAATACAATAGCTACAAGTTCTAAGTCATGTGTCAGGTAGTTTCTCTCATATGGTTTCAGCTGGCGTGATGCATAAGCAATGACATTTCGATCTTACATCTGTACACAGCCTAACCCATTGTAAGAAACATCACTATAGATAATGTATTCTTTACCCGGTGTAGGTAAAGTAAGGACTAGGGCTTCAGTCAAACACCTCTTCAATTCATCAAAACTTTGCTGGCATTTATCAGTCCACTGAAATTTCACATCTTTCCTTAGCAGTTTAGTCAGTGGAGATGCCAACATAGAAAATCCCTTCACAAACTGACAGTAGTATCTAGCTAAACCCAGAAAACTATGGACTTCTATAACATTCCTGGGTGGCTTCCAATAAAGGATGGCTTCAATCTTAATGGGATCTATCTTAATACCCTCTGCTGATACTATGTGCCCCAAGAAAGCAATTTCTTTCAGCCAAAATTCACATTTTGACAATTTGGCATACAGCTATTTTTTTCTTAAAGTTTGCAGCACAATCCTCAGGTGCCTATCATGCTCCTCTGCATTCCTTGAATACACCAAAATATCATCAATAAACACAACCACAAATTGGTCGAGGTATGGTCTAAAGATAATGTTCATAAAAGTAGCTGGAGCATTAGTTAACCCGAATGGCATAACCAGAAACTCATAGTGGCCATATCAAGTTCTAAAAGTAGTTTTTGGAATACTCTGCTCTTGCACCCTCGACTGGTAATAGCCCGATCTCAAATCAATTTTAGAGAACATAGCTGCACCCTTCAACTTATCAAACAAATCATCTATGTGGGGCAACGGATATCTGTTCTTTATTATCACCTTATTCAACTACTTATAGTTAATACACAGATGGAGAATACCATCTTTCTTCTTAACAAATAATACTGGTGCTCTCCAAGGTGACACACTAGGGCGAATGAAGCCCTTATCAAGTAACTCTTGCAACTGCACCTTTAACTCCTTTAGTTCAGTAGGTGCCATTTTGTATGGAGTAATGGAGCTTGGGTCCACACTGAGCATAACTTCTATTTCAAGCGACACCTCTCTTTCTGGAGGTAGTCCTGGTAATTCTTCAGGAAATACATCCGAAAAGTCGCATACTGTAGGAATGTCCCTCAATGCTGGACTTTCTACTCGGGTGTCTACCACATGGGCCAAATATGCTTCACACCCTCTTTCGATCATTTTTCTGGCAAGTGCAGCAGAAATAAGGTTTGATGGCAAAAGTTGCCTCCCCCACATATTACCACATCACTGTACTGAGGGAGACCAAAAGTGACTTTCTTCAATCTACAGTCAATCATGGCATGATGCTTGGCTAACCAATCCATGCCCAAGATAATATCATACTCTTTGAAGGGCATTTCTATTAGATCAGATAGAAAAGTATGTCCTTGGATCACCAAAGGACAATCCTTATACATTATGTTAACCCTAACCTCTTGTCCTAACGAACTAGTTACCAACACCTCAAAATCCATTTTCATGCACGGAACAGCAGTAAGACAAGCAATGCTGGCACTAAAATATGAATGTATAGATCCCAGGTCAAACAAGACATATACATCTTGATTAAAGATTGAGAAAGTACCAGCAAAAATATCAAAAGTCTTAGCCTCTTCTCTCTGTTTCATTGTATACACTCTGGCTGAAGTACCACCTTGTTCTAGCTGATTCACGGTACTCTGACTTCCGGGTGTACTACCCCTACATTTGCCTCTATCTTTACTAACTGCTGGTGAACTTCTTGGAGTAGAAGCTTAGGTTGATCCCTCTGATGTAGCAGATGGTCCAGAACAGCATGCACTTGTACAATCCTTAGCAAAGTGACTGGTCCCTCCACAATTAAAACAAGCTCCTATGGCTCTATAGCATACTCCATCGTGTGTTCTGCTACATATCTCATATAAATAGACCGATAGTGCACCTCTAGGTGTCTGCTAGGTCTGCTGACCAGATCGAGGTGGTCTTTGTCCAGAAGATCTGCCTCTACCCTACTTGCGTGAACTAGATCCTCAAAAATATTTCCTTTTTTCGGAACCACTATCAGTGGCTTAACCAGTAGTTTTTCTCGTTTTCTCTTTTTCTTCAGTACCCTTTTTTACTGATCCTTCATTTTCAATCCTTTCTAGTTCTATGGCCTGTTAAATTAACTCTGAAAAATTCTAGTATCAGAACCCCACAACTTGCATTCTCATACTAGGCCCTAACCCAGCCTCAAATCATTTACACCGATCTCTTGGAGTGGCAACTAGGCTTCCAGCATAATGACTCAACCTGGAGAAATCTCTCTCATACTCTGCTACTGATCTGTCCCCTTGTTTCAAACTCAAAAACTCTTGCAACTTCATGTCAACATGTGTGTTGGGACCCATTTCTGCCTGAACTCTCTCAGAAAATTAGCCCAGGTGAGAACTAGGGGCACTACCAGACTATGGGGGATAGTCTTTCACCATTCATAAGCATCCCCTTAGAGCAAAGAAATAGAGTACTCAAATTTCAGTTCTTCTGTGCAGTGTAACTTCTTGAATACTCTTTCCATTCCCTCTAACCACTATTCTACTTCAACCGAATCCACAGTGTAACACCCTCACTGTAGCCATTTAGTACATTCTAGTGTTCTGGTGACCAATGTCGGTTCTGACAGCCAAAATGTCTGGAACTATGTCTAGACTAGAGTGAGGATTCATAAATAACTCAAATAATAGTAAGAAAAATTTAAGAAAAATTTTAGAAATAAAATACAACCAAGTTAAATTAGTCGATGCCCTAGCGATGGATAACCTAACGGGAAATTGCTGCCTTCACAGCTAGAAGCCCTAAACCCAAGGGAAAATTCATGAAATAATTTTTGGGACTCCAGAGAAGAGTCATTGAGGTTTTGATGGCATTAGAATGCCAAGAAAATGTTTAGAAAAATTTTTAGATCGGTACAGACAATTTTGGCTCAATAAGCCAAGCGGAGGGCATTTTGGTCATTTTGTCTTCAGAGATTATTTTTGACCAACTTGTCCAATTAAGTAAGTGAATTATATGGCATAAAATATGAACAAATTATGATGGAAAATTAATCGAAAATGAGTAAAGAAAGAAGAAAGAAAAAGAAAACAAATGAAATTAAATTAGAATTGTCACATAAACATTAAGTCACCATGATGCAATAAAAAATTTCTTAGCCAATCACCATTCAAAAAGCACTTAAAAAAGACATAAAAGAGATAAACAAAGAAAAAAATTATCATCATCTTCTTCCACCTTCTCTTTGGCTGAACCACTCTTCATCCTTTTCCTCCATTTTTCTTTTCCTTCTCAAGCTTTAAATCCTTGCAAAATCTCCATAAATTAGTTAGTTCCCAAAACAAAAACTTCATATTTGCTTATGGTAAGAAGATTATAAGTGAAAGATTGAAGAAAACTTGAAGTTTGCAAGAAGAAGAAAGAGCCAGGTCAAGTAAGTGCCACTTTACTTCAAATTAATTGTTTAATTTGTGAGAACAAGTTGAAATTATGAAGAAAAATTAAAGAAAACATGCCTAAAGGTTAGGAAGGAAATTCGGCCAGCCTTGGTTGAAGGGGAAATTGATGTGCTTTATTGAGTTAAAACTTGAACACAAGCTTGAATATTAATATGCATGTGATTAGTAACTTTAATTGAAATGTATTGTATGACTCATGAATTGAAAGCTAGGGTTTGAAAGGAAAATTTAGGGTTTTGGATGGAATTGCATAGTTGAAGTGTTTAAGGTCATTTGCTGACCATTTGATGAGAAATTGTGGCGATTTGAAGTAGATTGTTGAATTGAATGGAGAATCTCATAAACTGCCTTGTCATTGGAATTCTGGACCTCTGAGTCCAGTGTATTCATGTGGTTACAAGTTGAGCTGTGTTACTCCAATTGGTGTAAAGCCAATTAGAGATGAAATTTAAGACCTTAAGCCACATTTTTTATGAAGTAACCCTGCCCAGAAAACCAACTTAAGTTAACCTAAAAATTACCTCAATCCGGGTAACCAATATACTGTCCCTGGAAAATGACCAAATTGCTTATTCATTTGGCCATAACTTGGCGTAAAAATGTCCAATTGACCTGAATTTTATACCAATGGAAAGTTGAGACAATTTACAATAACTTTCATGTGAAACACAAACTCTAATTCTAGACTTAACCAAATGCAATGGTTAGCCAATGTTGAACTACCAAATCTGGCAAAATGGGATTCTGCCCAGAATTTCTAGGCAGATACCAATCCGGCTAGCTTTGTTTAAATTGGCATATCTTGAGCTAGAAAACTCCAAATGGAGTGATTTAAGAAGAGAATTAAAGAAGACACATAAAGGAACAACTTTCATGAGGAGAATTTTATCAAATTCCTATTGTACAAATAACCAATGGAATAGTAAACTTAGTGCATGAAATTTGAAAATTTTAAAATAACTAATACTAAGCTTTATAATGGTATTGGTGCAATGCCAACAAGTTTTAGAATGCAAAATGTGATATTTTGGTGATAGTAGAACCAATATACCTATTGTCTATAAAAAAGTCAATATTTTTGTTGACTAATGGAATGAATAGTAATAATTAAATTTCAATTTCAAAGAATTGCATAATTAAAAATGTTAAATGCCCTAGTAGGCCTAGTGTGATTTTTTTGGATAGGTTTGCATGCCAATAGGGTTCTGTTAGCAGTACTGCATATGGCATCATGCCATTCTGTGATTCATGGCTTAAATTGCCATTCTGTGATTTTATGGCTTTTAGCCATTCTGACACTGTTGTGATATTTGGCCTTGTGCATAATATTTATTACAGCTTATTAGCTGTTCTGTTGCACACCGGAAAACACATTATGACCGATGGTGTGACGGCCCGAGGTAATTGATACCCAGTGCTAGTTTACCCATTATCCAGTCCAGTCAACTGGTATAGGCCACTTGGGCAACCAAAAATAAATATTGATAAATTTTAATCAATTATTGATATAAAAGGTACCAAATAAATAATATTATAAATAATTACCAAAAATTTATCCATATGAGAAATTAACATATACACTGCATGTTTATTTCTTTTTAGTTCTGTTTATTTTATTATTGGCACCACGAAGCAGTATTACTTAGCGCGTTGATTTTGCCACGCGTAGGTACTGGAGATACAGAGCATGATTCCAGTAGGCCTCAGTCCGAGTGAGAATTAGATCTGTGAGTGTCCTATTTCACCTCTCAGGCTATAGTGCATTTGGTAGGACACTAGGTTACATTTTGTATTTTGTAATTTTTGTAAAATTTGTAATTAAACTTTTATTTTATTATGTATATTTAAAACTTCTGTAATGTAATTTTGTATTAATGTGATTATCTGTAAATTTGTGTTTATAGATAAAATTTGAGCATTTATTCATAATCTGAGTATGATTTTGATATGAAATGAATAAGTGACAAATTGAGGAATTATTGAGAATTTGATGAGAAATTTATTGAGAAATGATGATTATTTGGAGTTGTGGGTTAAGAAAATTATTCAAAGTGTTTTCTGCAAGTTTCGAAGAACTGTTTTCTCCATTTTTAGCCAGCACTCTGTCGGATTTTTTGTAAAATTTTTGGAACCTCAAATTAATTTAAAATTTTGATAAATGATACCAAATTCATAATTTCACTTAGTGACCATAAATAACTAAATTAAGAAATTATAAATATCAATGAGATAAGATAAAGGAAGTGCTCCGGCACACTGTTTGGCATGTTTTGCTCGGATACACTGTAGACAGGTAAGGGGGGTCACATTTAGTGGTTTCAAAGCACGGTTTAGGCATTTATGGGTCTAAATGAAGTCCATACCACACATTGCATTTGTAAGAGTCGAGGTGACACTAATACAGATCTGTTTGTTTTTCTTAGTTTTGATTAGGATATAGACCCCACATCACAGAGAGCAGTTGATGAGGAGGTGGGGAGTCATGCTCCACCTGCAATTGAGACTGGACGTTGGGTAGAACCTGCTCCACCAGCACCTGAGGTGCCTGCACAGCCTCTGTCAGCTATGTTTCAACACATGGTGGATTTCTTTAGACAAATGGGTGGGGTTGTGCCACCACCACCACCTCCACAGCAGAAATCTCACCTGGAAAAACTGAGGAAATTTGGAGCTATGGACTTTTTGGGTAAGAGAGAAGACGACTCAGTGGCAGCTGAAAATTGGTTAGACAAAACCATCCGGGTATTGAATCAACTGCATTGCACCCCAGAGCAAAACTTGGAGGGTGTTGTGTCCCTACTACAAGACGATGCTTATCAGTGGTGGGACACTGTATCTAGTGAAGTCCGGCCAGAACGGGTAACTTGGGATTTCTTCCTCACTGAGTTCAGGAAGAAGTATGTGGGAAGTGTGTATCTGGAAGATAGAAGAAGAGAGTTTATTAGCTTGAGGCAGAGACAGCTGACTGTAGCAGAATATGAATGGGAATTTGTAAGACTGAGTAGGTATGGGAGAGAGATAGTCCCCACAGAAGCAGAGAGATGCAGAAAGTTTGAAGAGGGGGTAAATAACAATATCAAAATAATGATCACTACCTTGGGGATTACAACTTCACCAAATAAGTGGAAGCTGCTTTAAAGGTTGAGAAAGTCAGAATAAATGAGCAAAACAGAAGGGAGAGATAGCAGAAGAGGGGTATAGGTCAGTCTAGTTCCTCCTCTACACTTGGGAAGAAATTTAAAGGTCCACCGCCGTAGTTCGGGTCACCAAGGTCGTGGTCACCCAGGCCTGCACTACGCTCACACCTAGGAGAGGTCAGTCCACCCCATCAGTGGGCAGCTCTCTAGGGACGGCGTTTAGGGGACCAGCGCCAACATCCTCTGCCTGTCCACACTGCCTGAAGTGGCATAAGGGGGAGTGTTGGAGAGTGACGGGTGCTTGCCTAAGATGTGGGTCTACAGAGCATCAGCTAAGAAACTGTCAACGTAGAACTGTTACAACTGCTCTAGCCTAAGCAGACAGGCCTGCCCCTACACCTCAAAGGGGTAAAAGGCCCGATAAATCTGAGATAGCTGGTCCATCACAGAGACCTACATATAATACAATCGAGATGCCAGAGGTTAGAGTACCTGCCAAGGCTTATGCCATGCGAGCTCAGGTGGAGCAAGATGCCCCAGATGTCATCAGGGGTACGTTTTGCCCTCTACAATATCTTTGTACATGCATTGGTGGATCCAAGATCTACCCATTCATATATCTGCATCAAGCTACCTATAGAAAGGGGGATACTAGTAGAAGAGAATGACCAAGACATTCTAGTGACTAATCCATTAGGCCACAGTGTGGTGGTGAATAAGGTGTACAAAGGTTGTCTGTTAAGGATGCAGGGGTATGAATTCATAGCAGCCCTAATTGAATTGCCTTTCCACGAGTTTGATGTGATTTTAGGAATGGACTGGTTATCATGTCATTAGGAAATGGTTGACTATAAATTGAAGACGATTTCTTTGAGAACTCCTAAGGGAAATGAGATCACAGTTGTAGGGGAAAGGACAAATTTCTTGTCCAATGTCATCTCAACTACTATTGCAAGAAAACTGATGAGAAAGGGCTGTGAAGCCTACCTAGCACACGTGGTTGATACTAGGCAGGCTAAGCCAAACCTGTGTAATATACCCATAGTAAGAGACTTCCCAGATGTGTTCCCTTAAGAATTACCTGGTTTATCACCGGAAAGGGAAGTCGAATTTGCTATTGAGGTACTGCCGGGTACAACACCAATTTATATTGCTCCTTATAGGATGGCACCAACAGAATTAAAGGAGCTGAAAATCTAGTTGCAGGAGTTACTGGACATGTGACACCCCTTACCTGTGTACAGTGTAACCAAGTAAGATATGCCACACAGTGTACCGGAATACCATATTTTATCTCAATTATTTTTATCCTTCCTTAATTTATTTCTTTATGGTGATAAAATGCAATTTGTAAAATTTGACTTATTTAAGTCATTTATTGAAATTATAAATTTATTTGAGGTTCCAAAAATTTTATAGAAAATCCGGCAGAGTACTGGCTAAAAATAGATAAAACAGTTATTCGGAACCTATGAAAAACACTTCCAATAGTCATTCTATTCCACAACTGTCAATTTTCTCTTCAATTCTCGAAAATTCTTCCATTTGTCATTCATTCATTTAACATCATAATCATGTACATTTCATTTATAAACATAAATTTACAAATACTGACATTCATACCAAATTATATTACATAAGTTTCAATTTATACATGAGAAAATGAAAGTTTAATTACAAAATGCAAACAGTACAAAATACCCAAAATGGGACCTAGTGTCCTACCAATGCACTGAAGTCTGTGAGGTGACACTGACACTATACAGAACTATAAATGGCTTCACCCAGTATATGGTTTACTGGGCTCTCTGTCCAAATCTTCAGTACCTAGGCATTGCAAAAGCGATACGCTAAGCATAAAGCTTAGTGGTGCCAATAATAAAAGGAAATATAATATGCAAATAAAAGTAAAAATTTCCTAGTTATTGTGCTTATAAGAAATAAATAATTACTAACTTATTGTTTTGTCGAAGGCTAATTATATCTTATGCTATTAAATCTTTCTAGCATTTTCTTAATCGTTTTCCTGATGATTTTGAGCTTCTTTTTATTGTAATCATTCTTATTCTTTATCTTGATATTTAATTTCCTTACTTTCTTTAATAATCAATTCAATTACATTTATACTTTTCCATGCCCAAGTAACCTATACCAATTGACCGGATTAGATAAATGGGTAAACTAGCACTGGGTACCAGGTACCTCGGGCTATCACACCATCGATCACAATGGGTCTCCCGATGTGCAAACAGAATGGCTAATATGCCATAAAAGCAATAAGGCATAAAACCAAGTATAATATCATAATCAGTATAGCCATAGGCTATTATGTCACATAATGGCATGAAGCCATACGTTATACACAGTACTACTATCAAAACCCTATTGGCATGCCAACCAATCCAAACCAATATTATTAGGTGTACTAGGGCACATTACAAAGTTATTTCTTGAATATTTATACTTAATATGTAAGGTTACTATTCATTTGGTCATTTAAGTCAAAATATTGACTTTCTCACATATAATAGTTGCATGAATTCTAATTACATAAATTTACCACATTTTGGTTCCCAAAAGTGCTGGCATTAGTTGCCAATTAATACTTCTAACCAATGGAACATAAATAAAAAAATTTAGTTTTGGATGCTAGAGTTCACTATTCTATTAGGTCATTCTACAGTGAGAATTTGGCCAAATGTTCTTCATCAAAGTTGTTCCTTATTGTGTCTAGTTACATTTCACTTTTTGAATCACCCCTTCTAGCTCAAATTTTATCTATTGAACCATAACTAGTCAGATTACCTTTACCCAGAATTTCATGGTAGTTTTTGGTTCTGCCAAATTTGGTAGTCCAATTTTGGCTAGCAATTTCATTTAGTTCTGGCCAAAATTTGCAGTTGTGTCCCTCATGAAAGTTGTCCTAAATTGTCTAAGCTTTCTATTGATATAAATTTCAGGTTAATTGGACTTTTCTATAGTGAGTTATGACCATTTGAACAAACACTGTTCATTTGGTCATTTTCTAGGGACAACTTGTTGGTCACCCAGATTGTGGCAATTTTTAGGTCATTCTAACTTGGTTTTCTAAGCAGGATTTCTTCATAAAAGTTGTGTCATTATGTGTCTAATTTCATGTCCAATTAGCCTTGCACCAATTGAACCTACACAACTCAAGTTATAGCTACCCAAACTTGCTGGACTCACATTTAGACCTGCAGGTCACCTAAGGCAGCACGCCCAACCTCAAATCCCAAGCTACAATTCACCTCAATTCCTCATTATACTCAGCAAAATGGTCACTAATTGACCATTAGAACTTCCTTTTACCATCAATAAGGCCAAACCCTAATATAACTCAAAATCCTAATTTCCAATACCTCAATTCATGCATAAGACCTTATAATTCAACTTCTACCATATACAACTCATCAAGAACATTACTAATCAAATTTAATTCCATCAAAATCATAATTTTCTCAAGGTTCCTCATGGCAGCCAAAAATTTTAGAATGTTCCTGACATGTATATTTTCTTCAAATTTCTCCATTTTCTATCTTAACTCAAAGTTCAAATAAAAAATATAAAGAGAAAAGTAAGAGATTTAGCACTAACCTCTTTGAGAGCTAACCCCAAGCTTGTAAATCTGCTTAATTTCTTCTTCTAATTGCTGCCTAGAGATGGTTTAAGGTGTGAGGAAGAGCTTTTGTAAAGAAAGCCTATGATTTTACGGTGATTTTTCAAGAGTTTTTTCTAGTGAGAAAATGAAACAACAATGGAGGTTGGTAGAGAAATGGGTCTCGGCTGGAGAAGAAGAAGAAACCAAAATTTTCTTTCTTAATTTTGACTCATTTTTCCCTTTTTAATTGGGTTAAGTGTGCTTGTTGAAATTGGATTGGTGGAGACCTCAATAATGACATCATGTGATGTCATAATTCTACTTTTCTTTCATTTTCTTTTTCTTTTCTTTACTACTCATTTTCAATTAAAGTTTTAGCAATATTTATTCGCATTTTATTTCATAATAATTATTTACTTAACTGGACAAGTCGGTCAAAAATTATCTCCGAAAACGAAATGACCAAAATGCCCTTCGTTTGGCTTATTGAGCCAAAATCGTCTGTACCAATCAAAAATTTTTCTAAGCCTTTTCATGGCATTCTAATGCCATAGAAACCTCAATGATTCTTCTCTGGAGTCCTAAAACTTATTTCATAAATTTTCTCCCGGGTTTAGGGCTCCTAGCTGTTGTAACACCCCAAAGTTCGGTAGTGCGTTCTGCTGCTCCGGTGACCAGTGTTGTCCGGACAGCTAGGATGCCTAGAACCGTACTTCGATATGAGTGAGGAGACATAAAATAATGAAATACAAGAAAGGAAAACACAAGAAAAACAAAGGAAAAATCATAGCAAAGAAATGTGATCAAGTTAAACGAGCCGGGAAACCTAGCGATGGGTGACCGCACCGGGAAGTCACGGCGTGGACCGTTGACTAACCTCGGATCATGGAACCCCTGGAAAATATTTTTGGACATAAATAGACCCTTATTGAAGTATAAATATCATTAGAAAGATCAAAGAAAAATTAAATAATTAGTACAAAGAAAAGTGAGAAATCGAAAATGCAGACAAAATACGGTGTTACTAAAAATCGAAAGCCACCCGAACAGGGGCATTATGGTCATTTGACATCCCGAATTGTCTTTTGACCTAAATGTCCATTAAAAATAAATAGTATTACACTTAGAAAATGAAATGAAAAATTAATTTGATGGTACCTAAAGTAAATAGTGAGAATTAAGGGTTTAATGTGGGATTAAGTGAAAGTAACTTATAATATGAATTAATTAGAGTAAGTGGACCACTAAGGGAATAAAATAAACACATTATGGGGCTGATGTAAGTCCACTATGTCCAGCAGCCACTTCATCTTCTTCATTTACCATCCAAGCCGTGAATGAAGGGAGAGAAAACTCCATGGACATTTTCATGCAAGCTTGATCCTCCTTCCATTTCAACTCCATTCACTTAGTGTTCTTCACTAAAATTTGTCTACACATCACAAGGAAGATATTGATACCAATTTTGGGAAGTTTGGTGAAGGTTTAGCAATTTACAATTAAAGGTAAGTTTGCATTTTTGAGAAGTTCTTTGTTAAAGTTTATGTTTATGTTATGGGTATTGGTTTGGTGAAGGAAAATTTTGAGTTTGAAGGGTTATTGTTGTTGCCATTTTGGACAGCCATGGGTCACGTTTTTGATGAGGTATTTGTGTATATAATTGATGAGAAATAATGTTAATCATGGTGATTTAGTAACCTAGTGATTTAATGCATGTATATATGGTGAATGATGCACTTTGATGGGAATTGGCATATGGTACGGCAATGTGATGTTGATGAATGAATTGTGGCAGCTTGTGGACACTTGAATAATGGTGTATATTGAAGGGAGTGTGGGCAGCATATTGACCTAGAAGGATTGATGATATGTATGTCAATTTACATTGTAAAGTGTATGTAAAGTTTGAAATGTTTAGGTGTGTTTGTAATGGTACTTAGAAATTGTAATTGTGAATGATATTTGGTGTGTTGAGGGTGATTGGAATCTGCCCAAAATAATGCTAATGTTATGTAGAAAATGTTGTTGGTAATGTGCCAAAACAGTTTGGTAGGGTATGGAAGTAAACCTTGCAAAGGTAAGTGTGTGTTTGAAGTTGGGGTGTGTAATGCATATTAAGGGCAGTGTATATTTTGGCCTATAACCTTGAATGTGTAACCTTAATTAGTATGAGACCAATTTGAGGTGAAACTAGGCACAAAATGTGCCAACTTTCATTGAGAAACCATGCCAAAATTCTGCTTGCAAGGTGACCTAAAAATTTGACCAATTCGGATTAGATGCAATTAGGACCTGAAAAATGACCAATTGGGCAGCAGTGAGTGTTTAGGCCATAACTCACTCAAACCAGGTCCAATTGACCTGAAATTTTGACCAAGAATAGTTAAGACCCATACCTACAAGTCTTATGAAGACACCAAAGCCCAGAAATGACCATAAGCAAGTCAAACAACTTGCACAAGTTCGGGTCCAAAACTGGCCGAACCAGAATTGACCACTTTGACCTAAAATTGACCTAAAATGGTACCATTTGACCAGCAATAGTGTAATGACCATAACTTGGTCTACTTAACTCGGATTGACCTGAAATTTTGCACCGCGTGCAATAAGACCTAGATCTACAAGTTTGTAGTTTCGACCGAGACCCGAAAACCGAGGGAACTAGATCGTCCGGTTAGGTCAAACCAGTATCCCGAAATCCAGCAAGTTGCATTAAAATGCACTAAACAAGGAAATGACTTTGGTAAAACATACCAAACCTAAAACCCTATCGAGTGTGACATATTAACGACACTAAAACCTAATTTACCTAAAACGCATCGAGGGTCGGTATATTAGGTGATTAAGCGAATAATTGAGTTCAGTGCATTATTTACCAAACCCCATCGATAGAGATAGTTTAATTTGGTCAAACACTTCAAATTGTGTTTCTCGCTAACAAGGACTCAGCAAAAGGGAAAGAAATACTGAGTCAAGACCAGGAGACAAATATCAGAGGTTTGTGCACAACAACTGTTTCTTTTGAATTATTTTCAATGGAAATAAATATTGACTGTTTGTATATCATTGTTTTAAATTGTGGAAAAGTGTTTGATGGACACTTATTGATTGAAAAATATTGTGAATGGTTTGAAACTGTGAAAAACTATTTAAATGACATTGATGGATACTTATTGATTGAAAAGCACTGTAATTGGTTTGAAACCACAGCTATCATGTATATTGATTGTATTCCTCTCTAGCTTGTCTAGTGGGATGAATTGAATTCCCTCTCTGGCTGAAGTGTTGAGGTGTGTGCCTGTTGAGGACGAATAGAATGAGTACTCATATTTTTGCTAGCTAGCCATGTTATTTCTCATTAGTCATCGACTTTTGGGATGAATTGAATACCTCATTAGCCATCGGCTTTTGGGATGAATTGAATTATGGATCATGATTAAGCTGTGTGATTCTTGATGTGTATTGTGAGATTGTGAAATGGATTTTAAACTCTCATTGACATATCATCTTTTGAATTCAAACCTGATCTGACTTATGGAAAATTATTGTGATATTGAGAAATGGAGTTTAAATTCTTATTGACCTTTATTGTCTTAAATTTGACTATGGTTTTAAGTATCCACTATTTACATGATTTATAAATTGTGATTTAAATTGTATTTGGTTAATGTTGTGCACCACTGAGACATTGTCTCAGCGATAGCTTTTTATTGCTGTCGCAGGTAGAGAGATAGACAGGGCAGCAGACTAGGCTGCATATACATCCAGCGAGGGATTACCTGGTATATTGAGTATACCGCTTTTGCTTTTTGTACTGTAATGTATGACACTGTATGTACATATTGTATTTGGTTTTGAGCAGTTGTAAATTAAATTAAATTGTACTTGAAGTTGTAAATTAATTATGAGTGTTTTGGATTGTAAAAGTTGTATTATATTTCCTTATCTCAGACTTTGAAAAAATTTCTATGGAATTGAGTTGATGAATTGTTGTGTTGAGAAATGTATTGAAGTTGAGATTTGGAAAATTATAGAAGTGCTTTTACAGGTTTTCTGAAGAACTGTTTTATCTAAAATACAGATGGCACCTTGCCAAAATTTTCTGAAATTCCAAATAAATCAAATGAGTTAGTTGTTTCACCTCAGTTCACCAAAGTTTTTAACACTGTAAATAGTGCTCACCATCAGTAAAAGAAGTAAGAAAAGTTTTTAAAATCCCTTGTAGTGTATTTAATGGGTTATCAGTAGACGGAGTTGGTAATTCATTAGGTATACTACGGGATCATGTTATGCCTTACAGAGGGGTAAGGTGTGACATGTTTTAGTGGTATCAGAGCAAAGTTTTTAAATTCTGTTTTCACCTGTTATTTGAATGTTCTTTCTGCATAGTACAACTGCTCAATATCATTGTTTGATACATACAGTACATTACAGTATAAATATGCACTAACGAGAGTGAATATTCTTGTGTTATTGTTCAGGAAAGCTAAGATCCTCGCATTGAATATGGAAGAGGGTGATCGCTCAATCGATCACTATTGAGGCCGAGGTGCAAGGGGATGCCCAGTACAAAATGTCGGTGGTTCAAAGAAGACCCCTGCATCTGCATTTCTGCTCGATTCGCTCGGCAGTGGTCTGCAATATTCCAACAAATGGCTGGTAATGCACCTACTCAAGTCCCAATTCAGACACCCGTGGTACAACCACAGTCTCCTACAAGGCAAGATGATAAATTGATGAAGTATGGGGCTCAGAGTTCAAAGGGATAGATCCTCTAGAAGTCGAACAGTGGTTAGAGAGGATGGATAGGGTGTTCAAGAAACTTCATTGTACAGAGGAGCTCGGACTTGAATACTCGGTATCCTTACTACAAGGGGATGCTTATGACGGTGGAAAACCATTCCCCACGATGCAGTAGAACTGCAGATCTTGACTGAATGACTTCCTCGGGAATTGATGCAAATACATCCTCGATGCTTATGTAGACCGAAGCTACAAGAATTCTTAAGTTTGAAACAGAGGGGCGATCGGTGGTTGAGTATGAAAGAGAATTTTCCGCCTTAGCCATTATGCGGTGAGTCTACTCTCTACCAAAGCGGAGAGATGCAAGAGGTTTGAAACGGCTTGAAGCCCAGATGTCAGTACAAGTGCTCGGCTTCAAACACACTAACTTCTCGAACTTGTTTCTCAAGCCCTAGAGTTGGAAAGAGTTGAGTTTGAGACTGCTCTGAGAAGAAGAGGTCGAGAAGACAGAGAAAGAGGGAAAATCAAGAGATCGTAGTTCCAGTGGTTATCTTTGAAAGAGGAAGAACTATGGGGACATGGCGGAGGTGGCAAGAAATCTGTAGGGAAGACATTCGGGACAGACCTCCCCTATCCGGTCACAGAGTACCGAAGTTCCTATCCTACCCGCCAATCTGAAACTTGTGTAAAGAATCATGCTGGAATCTGTTAAAAGGCTATTGGAGACTGTTATAAATGTGGAGGCACAGGACACTTTGCCAATGACTGCACAAGTAGTCTCAGAGTTGGACCACCTCCTACTACTGCAGAAGGTCGATTCGAGCCTTGTCACGAAGCTCACAACCACCTAGCGAGGTAGAGGCAGGGTAGAGGTAACCCAAAGTGAGCCAAGGCACAGAAACAAGTCGAGAACAAGACAAGTGCTCGATCGAGTCTATGCCATGAGACTGAGAGAAGAGGCAGAGAGATCTGATGTTGTAGCTTGTACCTTCTCAACTTTTAACCAGACTGTATTTGTGCTATTTGATCCGGTTCTACCCATTCTTATGTGAGTGCTAGCATCATTGATTGCATTCTTTGTTCCATGTACAAAAATGGACTTTGAGGTGCTAGTAACAAGTCCGCTAGGACAGAGGTCGAGTTAATAGGATGTATAGAGATTGCCCTTTGGTGATCCAAGGACACACTTTCTGTCGATCTCATTGAAATGCCCTTCGAGATTATGATATCATCTTGGGCATGGATTGGTTAGCTAGGCATCATGCCATGATTGATCAGTAGATCAAGACAGTCACTTTTGGTCTCCTCAAGATGCTGATGATGTGGTGATACATGGGGAGAGGCACTATTGCCATCCAACATCATTTCGGCCGCACTAGCGTAAAAATGATCGTAAAAGGGTGTGAAGCATACTTGGCACATGTAGTAGACACCCAAGTGGGGAGTCCAAAGATTGAAGGACATCCCTACGGTACATGACTTTCGACGTGTTTCGATGAATTGCGTGATTACCTCCGGAAGAGAAGTGCGATTTGAAATTAATGTTCTGCTGGTGTGGATCCAATCTCCATAACGCCATACGTAATGGCACCAGCAGAGTTGAAGGAGTCAAGATACGATTACAAGAATTACTTGAAAAGGGCTTCATCCGCCTAGTGTGTCACCTTGGGAGCACGGTGTTGTTTGTTAAGAAGAAGGATGGTACTCTCCGCTTATGCATTGACTACGTGCGGTTGAATAGGGTGACAATAAAACAGATATCCATTGCCTCGCATTGATGATCCGCTCGATCGATTGAAAGTGCAGTGAGATTCTCCAAAATTGATTTGCGATCCGTTATCATCGATTGAAGGTGCAAGAGCGAGTATTCCAAAAGCGCTGTAACTCGATATGGCCACTATGAGTTTCTAGTAATGCCATTCGGGTTGACAAATGCTCCAGCTTTTATGGATCCGATGAACACTATCTTCGCACCATATCTTGATCAATTTGTGGTGGTGTTTATTGATGACATTTTGATATACTCGAGGAGTGCAGAGGAGCATGATAGACATCTGCGAATTGTACTGCAGACTTTAAGGAGAAAGCAGACGCCAAATTGTCGAAATGTGAATTTTGGCTGAAGGAAATAACCATTTGGGTACATGTTGTGTCAGCTGAAGGGATCAAGGTAGATTCCATGGGTAGAAGCTATCCTTAATTGGAAACCGCCAGAACATCACGTAAATTCGATTTTAGGCTTAGCTGGATATTACCGTCGGTTTGTGAAGGGATTTTCTATGTTATCTTCTCCACCGACCAAGCGCTTGGGAAAGATGTAAAATTTCGGTGGGTGATAAATGTCAGTGAGTTTTGATGAGTTGAAGAGGTGCTTAATCAAGCTCCAGTTCTCACTTTACCTACTCCGTAAAGAATACACAGTTTATAGTGATGCTTCTCACAATGGGTTAGGCGTATCGATGCAAGATCGAATGTCATTGCTTATGCATCACGCCAAATTGAAACCGCATGAGAGGAACTACCCAACACATGATCCGAGTTAGCGGCTATTGTTTTTGCTCAAGATCCGAGACACTATTTGTATGGGGAGAAATGCTACATTTTCACAGATCACAAGAGCTTGAAGTACTTAGGTACCCAGAAGGAATTGAATTTGAGGCAGAGGAGATGGTTAGAACTCATTAAAGACTATGATTGCTTAATAGACTATCAGCCAGGGAAAGCAAATGTGGTGGCTGACGCCTTAAGTCGCAAGACTATGGCAAGTCTCAGAGTTTCTCCTTTGTCCATGGTATATGAGTTGAAAGCACAGCATGCCAGTTTAGAGATTGATGATGAGGGACAGACAGTAGTTGCATGGCATGTACAGCCAGTGTTGATTGATCAAATCAGAATGGCTGCTCAGAGTGATGAAAAATATCAAAAGCTACTGAAAGAAGTCCAACAGGGCAAGAAACCTGAATTCTCTGTGAGAGATGATGGATTTTTGCTACATCAGGGCAGAATGTGCGTTCCTAGTGATGTGGAATTGAGACAAATCATTATGAAGGAAGCACATGAGTCTCCATTTGCTATGCACCCTGGTGGAACTAAAATGTACAGAGGGTTGAAAGAACATTACTGGTGGATGGGCATGAAAAGAGATATAGCTGAATTCGTTTCCAAATGCCTAACTTGTCAGCAAGTAAAGGCAGAACATCAAGTTCCAGCTGGTTTATTACATCCTTTGTCAGTACCAGAGTGGAAATGGGAACGGATAACTATGGATTTTGTTACAGGACTTCCAAGGACACAGAGTAGTCATGATGCAGTATGGGTTATAGTTGATGATTGACTAAGTCCGCTCACTTTTTGCGATTCGGATGGACTATAGCACGGAAAGATTGGCCGATTGTACATATATGAGATTGTAAAGCGCATGGAGTGCCGTAGCAATTGTGTCGACAGAGATCCTAGGTTCACTTCTAGATTCAGGGTAGTCTTCAGAGAGCCCTAGGAACTAGATCAACTTCAAAGATGACATTCCACCCACGCATGCATGGCCACCGAGAGGGTTATTCAGATATTGGATGATATTCTACGTGCTTTTGTGATTGAATTTGAAGTTAGTTTGGATACTCACTTGCCTTTGCTTGAGTTTGCTTATAACAACAACTACCAATCAAGCATAGGGATGCCTCCATATGAAGCTTTGTATGGCATGAAGTGCAGAACTCCCTTATGTTGGGATGAAGTAGGTGAAAGGAAGATGATTGGGCGTAAATTGTCCAAAGACAGAGGAAAAGATCAGATTGATCAGAGATAGGCTCAAAGGTGCATCGCATCACAAAAGTCCTATGTTGATCTCAAGAGAAGAGATATTGAGTATGCGATGGGTGATAAGGTATTCCTCAAAGTTTCTCCTTGGAAGAGGATTATGAGATTTGGCGAGAAAGGAAAGCGAGTCCTCGTTTCATCGGACCATATGAAGTTCGGAAAGAGTGGGTCCCTTGGCATACCCGGTTGGCATTACCTCCAGAGCTAGCAAGGATACACAGTGTCTTCCATGTGTCCATGTTAAGGAGGTACAGATCGGACCCATCTCATGTACTATCGTTGAAGAGATTGAAGTAAATCCGGACCTCTCATATGAGGAAGAACCCATAAAAATTACGGCTTATGAGGTGAAACAAGTGAGGAACAAACAGATACACACAGTTAAAGTCTTTGTGGAACCATCATTCAGGCCAGGAAGCAACTTGGGAACGTGAAGAGGATATGAGGAGATAGCACCCACAGCTGTTCAGAGACTAATGCCAGGTAAAATTTCGAGACGAAATTTATTTAAGGGGGGGAGAATTGTAACACCCCTAAGTTCGGTAGTGCGTTCTGCTCGGTGACTGTTGTCCTGGACAACTAGGATGCCTAGAACCTGCCGATATGAGTGAGGAGACATAAAATAATGAAATACAAGAAAAGAAAACACAAGAAAAACAAAGGAAAAATCATAGCAAAGAAATGTGATCAAGTTAAGCAGTAGAAACCTAGCGATGGGTGATCATGCCAGGGAAGTCACGGCGTGGACCGTTGACTAACCCCGGATCATGGAACCACGGAAAATATTTTTTGGACATAAATAGACCCTTATTGAAGTATAAATATCATTAGAAATATCAAGGAAAAATTAAATAATTAGTACAAAGAAAAGTGAGAAATCGAAAAACAGACAAAATACGGTGTTACCGAAAAATCGGGAAAGCCACCCGAACAGGGGCATTATGGTCATTTGACATCCCGAATTGTCTTTTGACCTAAATGTCCATTAAAAATAAATAGTATTACACTTAGAAAATGAAATGAAAAATTAATTTGATGGTACCTAAAGTAAATAGTGAGAATTAAGGGTTTAATGTGGGATTAAGTGAAAGTAACTTATAATATGAATTAATTAGAGTAAGTGGACCACTAAGGGAATAAAATAAACACATTATGGGGCTGATGTAAGTCCACTATGTCCAGCAGCCACTTCATCTTCTTCATTTACCATCCAAGCCGTGAATGAAGGGAGAGAAAACTCCATGGACATTTTCATGCAAGCTTGATCCCTCCTTCCATTTCAACTCCATTCACTTAGTGTTCTTCACTAAAATTTGTCTACACATCACAAGGAAGATATTGATACCAATTTTGGGAAGTTTGGTGAAGGTTTAGCAATTTACAATTAAAGGTAAGTTTGCATTTTTGAGAAGTTCTTTGTTAAAGTTTATGTTTATGTTATGGGTATTGGTTTGGTGAAGGAAAATTTTGAGTTTGAAGGGTTATTGTTGTTGCCATTTTGGACAGCCATGGGTCACGTTTTTGATGAGGTATTTGTGTATATAATTGATGAGAAATAATGTTAATCATGGTGATTTAGTAACCTAGTGATTTAATGCATGTATATATGGTGAATGATGCACTTTGATGGGAATTGGCATATGGTACGGCAATGTGATGTTGATGAATGAATTGTGGCAGCTTGTGGACACTTGAATAATGGTGTATATTGAAGGAGTGTGGGCAGCATAATGACCTAGAAGGATTGATGATATGTATGTCAATTTACATTGTAAAGTGTATGTAAAGTTTGAAATGTTTAGGTGTGTTTGTAATGGTACTTAGAAATTGTAATTGTGAATGATATTTGGTGTGTTGAGG
Source organism: Hevea brasiliensis (assembly GCF_030052815.1). Taxonomy (NCBI): domain Eukaryota; kingdom Viridiplantae; phylum Streptophyta; class Magnoliopsida; order Malpighiales; family Euphorbiaceae; genus Hevea; species Hevea brasiliensis. The sequence goes on from NC_079497.1 coordinate 94,331,742, forward strand.
GTGATTGGAATCTGCCCAAAATAATGCTAATGTTATGTAGAAAATGTTGTTGGTAATGTGCCAAAACAGTTTGGTAGGGTATGGAAGTAAACCTTGCAAAGGTAAGTGTGTGTTTGAAGTTGGGGTGTGTAATGCATATTAAGGGCAGTGTATATTTTGGCCTATAACCTTGAATGTGTAACCTTAATTAGTATGAGACCAATTTGAGGTGAAACTAGGCAAAAAATGTGCCAACTTTCATTGAGAAACCATGCCAAAATTCTGCTTGCAAGGTGACCTAAAAATTTGACCAATTCGGATTAGATGCAATTAGGACCTGAAAAATGACCAATTGGGCAGCAGTGAGTGTTTAGGCCATAACTCACTCAAACCAGGTCCAATTGACCTGAAATTTTGACCAAGAATAGTTAGGACCCATACCTACAAGTCTTATGAAGACACCAAAGCCCAGAAATGACCATAAGCAAGTCAAACAACTTGCACAAGTTCGGGTCCAAAAACTGGCCGAACCAGAATTGACCACTTTGACCTAAAATTGACCTAAAATGGTACCATTTGACCAGCAATAGTGTAATGACCATAACTTGGTCTACTTAACTCGGATTGACCTGAAATTTTGCACCGCGTGCAATAAGACCTAGATCTACAAGTTTGTAGTTTCGACCGAGACCCGAAAACCGAGGGAACTAGATCGTCCGGTTAGGTCAAACCAGTATCCCGAAATCCAGCAAGTTGCATTAAAATGCACTAAACAAGGAAATGACTTTGGTAAAACATACCAAACCTAAAACCCTATCGAGTGTGACATATTAACGACACTAAAACCTAATTTACCTAAAACGCATCGAGGGTCGGTATATTAGGTGATTAAGCGAATAATTGAGTTCAGTGCATTATTTACCAAACCCCATCGATAGAGACAGTTTAATTTGATCAAACACTTCAAATTGTGTTTCTCGATTAACAAGGACTCAAAGAAAAGGAAAGAAATCTTGAGTCAAGACCACGAGAAAAATATCAGAGGTTTGTGCACAACAACTGTTTCTTTTGAATTATTTTCAATGGAAATAAATATTGACTGTTTGTATATCATTGTTTTAAATTGTGGAAAAGTGTTTGATGGACACTTATTGATTGAAAAATATTGTGAATGGTTTGAAACTGTGAAAAACTATTTGAATGACATTGATGGATACTTATTGATTGAAAAGCATCAGAATTGGTTTGAAACCACGGCTATCATGTATATTGATTGTATTCCTCTCTAGCTTGTCTAGTGGGATGAATTGAATTCCCTCTCCGTGAAGTGTTGAGGTGTGTGCCTGTTGAGGACGAATAGACTGAGTACTCATATTTTTGCTAGCTAGCCATGTTATTCCTCATTATTCATCGACTTTTGGGATGAATTGAATACCTCATTAGCCATCGACTTGTGGGATGACTTGAATTATGGATCATGATTAAGTCTGTGTGATTTCTTGATGTGTATTGTGAGATTGTGAAATGGATTTTAAACTCTCATTGACATATCTTGTCTTTTGAATTCAACCTGATCTGACTTATGGAAAATTATTGTGATATTGAGAAATGGAGTTTAAATTCTTATTGACCTTTATTGTCTTAAATTTGACTATGGTTTTAAGTATCCACTATTTACATGATTTATGAATTGTGATTTAAATTGTATTTGGTTAATGTTGTGCACCACTGAGACATTGTCTCAGCGATAGCTTTATTCTTTGTCAGTAGAGAGATAGACAGTGGTAGACTAGTGCATATACATCCAGCGAGGGATTACCTGGTATATTGAGTATACCGCTTTTGCTTTTTGTACTGTAATGTATGACACTATATGTACATATTGTATTTGGTTTTGAGCAGTTGTAAATTAAATTAAATTGTACTTGAAGTTGTAAATTAATTATGAGTGTTTTGGATTGTAAAAGTTGTATTATATTTCCTTATCTCAGACTTTGAAAAAATTTCTATGGAATTGAGTTGATGAATTGTTGTGTTGAGAAATGTATTGAAGTTGAGATTTGGAAAATTATAGAAGTGCTTTTACAGGTTTTCTGAAGAACTGTTTTATCTAAAATACAGATGGCACCTTGCCAAAATTTTTACAGAAATTCCAAATAAATCAAATGAGTTAGTTGTTTCACCTCAGTTCACCAAAGTTTTTAACACCTGTAAATAGTGCTCACCACTGTAAAAGAAGTAAGAAAAGTTTTTAAAATCCCTTGTAGTGTATTTAATGGGTTATCAGTAGACGGAGTTGGTAATTCATTAGGTATACTACGGGATCATGTTATGCCTTACAGAGGGGTAAGGTGTGACAGCTGTGAAGACCGCAACTTCTCATTGGGTTACCCATCGCCAGGGCACGGGCTCATTTAACTTGGTTGTATTTTATTTTTAAAATTTTTCCTAAATTTTTCTTATTCATATTTGAATTATTTATGACTCTTTACTCTAGTCTAAATATTTTTGCAGACGTTCTAGCTCTCCGGACCGACGCCGGTCACCTGAATAGTACAATGTACGGAATGGCTACAGTGAGGGTGTTACAACTCATCCCCTCTAATTTAAATTTCATCCTCAAAATTTACCTGACTTAAGTAATCATGGAGTTGCTACCTCCTTGCTTCTTCACTTCCTTGTATCACTATATCAATGTCTGGGTTTGGCTCCTCCTAAACTTCCATAGCATATACCCGTGGTGCCACCCTGACTTCAGGCCTTTCGACTTTCTCAGAAACAATCTTCTATGAAATGTCAGCTGTCTCTGGTCTACCCGATCTTTTACCCCTTTGAACTGTAGGGGCAGGTCTATCAACTTGTACTGGAGCTATTGAACCACTCCTCTGAGGGCAATCTCTTATGAAATGATCCTTAGGCCCACACTTGAAACACTCTCCAGTTAACAGTTGACACTCCCCTCTGTGTCTCCTACTATAGTGCATACATTCAGGCACTAGGGCTGATCCCTTTTTTACTGTACCCGAGGAGCTAACTATAATTATCCCAGTCTGGCCTCTCTGGCCCTGTATCTGATCTTGTGAACCAGAATCCTTAAGCTTCTTACTATCAGTCAGTATACTTGACTGCCCTGGTCCAAATTCCCTCTTACGCTGCCTATCTTTCCTATTCTGTTCACTTACTCTGACCCTTTCCACTTTCAGTGCGGCTTCAACTAATTTTGTGAAGTCCGTAACCCCCAAGGCAGTGATCATTATTTTGATGTTGTCATTTAGCCCCTCTTTAAACCTTCTGCACCTCTCTGCTTCTGTGGGGACTATCTCTCTTCTATAGCGGCTTAGTCTGACAAACTCCTTCTCATACTCCGCTACTAATAGCTGCCTCTGCTTTAAACTAATAAACTCGCTTCTTCTGTCTTCCAAGTACACACTTCCCACATACTTCTTCTTAAATTCAGTGAGGAAGAAATTCCAAGTTATCAGCTTTGGCCAGACCCCACTAGATATTGTGTCCCACCACTGATAGGCATCATCTTAAAGTAGGGACACAGCACCCTCCAAGTTCTGCTCTGGGGTGCAATGGAGTTGCTTCAGTACCCGAATGGTGCAGTCTAACCAGTTTTCAACTGCTACTGGGTCATCTTCTTTCTTACCCACGAAGTCCACAACTCTAAATTTTCTCAGTTTTTCCATATGGGATTTCTGCTGTGGAGGTGGTGGTGGTGGCATTACTCCCGCCATTTGTCTGAAAAACTCAGTCATTTGCTGAAACATGGCCTGTGGAGGCTATGCAGGCTCTGCTGGTACTGGTAAAGCAGGTTCTAACCTACCCCTAGTCTCAGCTGCTATAGGTGGAGCACGACTCTCCACTTCCTCATCTGCTACTCTCTATGACATGGGGTCCATATCCTAATTAAAATAAGAAAATCGATCAGATATGCATTAGTGTCACCTCGACTCTTACAAATGCAATGCATGTTATGGACTCGATCTAGACCCAGAAATGCCTAAACCGTGCTCTGATACCACTAAATATGACACACCTTACCCGTTTACAGTGTAACCGAGTAAGATATGCCACACAGTGTACCGAAACACCATATTTTGTCTCAATTATTTTTATCCTTCCTTAATTTATTTCTTTATGGTGATAAAATGCAATTTGTAAATTTTGACTTATTTAAGTCATTTATTGAAATTATAAATTCATTTGAGATTCCGAAAATTTTATAGAAAATTCGGCAGAGTATCGGCTAAAAATGGATAAAACAGTTCTTCGGAACCTGTGAAAAACACTTCCAATAGTCATTCTATTCCACAACTCCCAATTTTCTCATCAATTCTAAAAAATTCTACCATTTGTCATTCATTCATTTAACATCATAATCATGTACATTTCATTTATAAACATAAATTTACAAATACTGACATTCATACCAAATTATATTACATAAGTTTCAATTTGTACATGAGAAAATGAAAGTTTAATTACAAAATGCAAACAGTACAAAATACCCAAAATGGGACCTAGTGTCTTATCAATGTACTGAAGTCTGTGAGGTGACACGGACACTATGCAAAACTGTAAACGGCCTCACCTAGTCTATGGTCTACTAGGCTCTCTGTCCAAATCTTTAGTACCTACGCATTTTAAAAGCGATGCGCTAAGCATAAAGCTTAGTGGTGCCAATAATGAAAGAAAATATAATATGCAAATAAAAGTAAAAATTTCCTAGTTATTGTGCTTATAAGAAATAAATAATTACTAACTTATTGTTTAATCGAGGGCTAATTATATCTTATGATATTAAATCTTTCTAGCATTTTCTTAATCGTTTTCTTGATGATTTTGAGCTTCTTTTTATTGTAATTATTCTTGTTCTTTATCTTGATATTTAATTTCCTTACTTTCTTTAATAATCAATTCAATTACATTTATACTTTTCCATGCCTAAGTAACCTATACCGATTGACCAGACTGGATAAATGGCTAAACTAGCACTGGGTACCCGGTACCTCGGGCCGTCACACCATCGGTCACAATAGGTCTCCCGGTGTGCAGAAAGAATGGCTAATAAGCCATAAAAGCAATAAGACATAAAGTCAAGTATAACATCATAATCAGTATAGTCGCAGGCTATCATATCACAGAATGGCATGAAGCCATACGTCATATGCAGTACTGCTATCAGAACCCTATTGGCATGCCAACCTATATAAACCAATCTTACTAGGTGTACTAGGGCACATTACAAAGTTATTTCCTGAATATTTATACTTAATATGTAAGGTTACTATTCATTTGATCATTTAAGTCAAAATATTGACTTTCTCATATGTAATAGTTGCATAAATTCTAATTACATAAATTTACCACATTTTGCTTCCCAAAAGTGTTGGCATTAGTTGCCAATCAATACTTCTAACCAATGGAACATAAACCAAAAATTTCAATTTTGGGTGCTAGAGTTCACTGTTCCATTAGGCCATTCTATAGTGAGAATTTGGTTAAATGTTCTTCATCAAAGTTGTTCCTTATTGTGTCTAGTTACATTTCACTTTTTGAATCATCCAATTTGGATTTTTCTATCTCAAGTTATGGCTATTGCACCATAACTAGTCGGATTGCCTTTACCTAGAATTTCTGGGCAGTTTTTGGTTCTGCTAGATTTGGTAGTCCAACTTTGGCTAGCAATTTCATTTAGTTCTGGTCAAAATTTGGAGTTGTGTCCTTCATGAAAGTTGTCCTAAATTGTCTAAGCTTTCTATTGATATAAATTTTAGGTTAATTGGACATTTCTACAGTGAGTTATGACCATTTGAACAAACAGTGTTCATTTGGTCTTTTTCCAGGGACAACTTGTTGGTCACCCGGATTGGGGCAATTTCTAGGTCATTCTAACTTGGTTTTCTAGGCAGAATTTCTTCATGAACGTTGTGTCATTATGTGTCTAGTTTCATGTTTAATTGGCCTTGCACCAATTGAACCTGCATAACACAAGTTATAGCTGCCCAAACTTGCTGGACTCACATCCAGTCCTGCAGGTCACCCAATGCAGCACACCCAACCTCAAATCCCAAGCTACAATTCGCTTCAATTCCTCATTATACTCAGCCAAATGGTCACTAATTGACCATTAGAACTTCCATTTACCATCTATAAGTCCAAACACTTGCATAACTCAAAGCCCTAATTTCCAATACCTCAATTCATTCATAAGACCTTATAATTCAACTTCTACCATATACAACTCATCAAGAACATTACTAATCAAATTTAATTCCATCAAAATCATAATTTCCTCAAGGTTCCTCATGGCAACCAAAAATTTTAGAATGTTCCTAACATGCATATATTCTTCAAATTTCTCCATTTTCTATCTTAACTCAAAGTTCAAATAAAAAATATAAAGAGAAAACTAAGAGATTTAGCACTATCCTCTTTGAGAGCTAACCCCAAGCTTGTAAATCTCCTTAATTTCTTCTTCTAATTACTGCCTAAAGATGGTTTAAGGTGTGAGGAAGAGCTTTTGTGAAGAAAGCTTTTGATTTTATGGTGATTTTTCAAGAGTTTTTTCTAGTGAGAAGATGAAACAACAATGGAGGTTAGTAGAGAAATGGGTCTGGGCTGGAGAAGAAGAAGAAACTAGAATTTTCTTTCTTAATTTTGACTCATTTTTTCCTTTTTAATTGGTTTAAGTGTGCTTGTTGAAATTGGATTGGTGGAGACCTCACTAATGACATCATGTGATGTCATATTTCTACTTTTCTTTCATTTTCTTTTTCTTTTCTTTACTACTCATTTTCAATTCAAGTTTTAGCAATATTTATTCACATTTTATTGCATAATAATTATTTACTTAATTGGACAAGTTGGTTAAAAATCATCTCCGAAAGCGAAATAACCAAAATGCCCTCCGTTGGGCTTATTGAGCCAAAATCGTCTGTACCAATTGAAAAATTTTTTTAAGCCTTTTATTGGAATTCTAATGCCATAGAAACCTCAATGACTCTTCTCTGGAGTCCCAAAAATTATTTCATAAATTTTCTCTCAGGTTTAGGGCTCCTAGCTGCGAAGACCGCAACTTCCCACTAGGTTACCCATCGCTAGGGCACCGGCTCATTTAACATTGTTGTACTTTATTTCTAAAATTTTTCCTAAATTTTTCTTATTCGTATTTGAATTATTTATGACTCCTTACTCTAGTATAAATATTTTTCCAGACGTTCTAGTTGTCTGGACCGACACTGGTCACCTGAACAGTAGAATGTACGGAATGGCTACAGTGAGGGTGTTACAGGACAAGGGTTTATACGCCCCTGTGTGTCACCATGGGGAGCTCTGATGCTATTTGTAAAGAAAAAGGATGGGACTTTGAGACTATGCATTGATTACCAGCAGTTAAATAAAATAACTATGAAGAACAAGTATCCGTTGCCTAGGATTGATGATCTGTTTGATTAGTTGAAGGGAGCAGGAATATTTTCCAAAATTGATCTCAGATCAGGGTATCATCAACTGAGGGTAAAGGATGCAGATGTGCCAAAGACTGCATTTAGGATCCGGTATGGGCATTATGATTTCCTGGTGATGCCCTTTAGCCTAACAAATGCACCAGCAGCATTCATGGACCTTATGAACCATATCTTCCATCCATAACTAGATCAGTTTATAGTGGTCTTTATTGATGACATTCTTGTGTATTCCAAGACCAGGGCAGAACATGATGAGCATTTGAGGATTGTTCTGCAAACCCTAAGAGAAAAGAAGCTATATGCTAAGTTGTCCAAGTGTGACTTCTGGTTGAGTGAGATTGTATTCCTTGGACACATAGTGTTAGCTGATGGGATTAGAGTGGATCCCAAGAAGATAGAAGTAGTGATGGAATGGAAGCCTTCCGGAAATACAACTGAGGTCAGAAGCTTTTTGGGGCTAGCTGGGTATTATAAAAGATTTGTTAAGAGATTCTCTCTAATCGCTGCTCCAATGACCAATTTGTTACACAAGAATGTTATATTAGACTGGAACGATAAGGCACCGGGTTACCCATCGCTAGGGCACCATCTTATTTAACTTGGTTGTATTTTATTTCTAAAATTTTTTCTAAATTTTTCTTATTCGTATTTGAATTATTTATGACTAAAATTTTCCAGACGTTCTAGCTGTCTGGACCGACACCGGTCACCTGAATAGTAGAATGTATGGAATGGCTATAGTGAGGGTGTTACAGGACAGGGGGTTTATATGCCCTAGTGTGTCACCATGGGGAGCTCCGATGCTATTTGTAAAGAAGAAGGATGAGACTTTGAGACTATGCATTGATTATCGGCAGTTAAATAAAATGATTGTGAAGAACAAGTATTCGTTGCCTAGAATTGATAATCTGTTTGATCAGTTAAGGGAGTAGGAGTATTTTCCAAAATTGATCTCAGATCAGGGTATCATCAACTGAGGGTAAAGGAAGCAGATGTGCCAAAGACTGCATTTAGGACCTGATATGGGCATAATGAGTTCCTGGTGATGCCCTTTGGCCTAAAAAATGCACCAGCAGCATTCATGGACCTTATGAACCGTATCTTCCATCCATATCTAGATCAATTTATAGTGGTCTTTATTGATGACATTCTTGTGTATTCCAAGACTAGGGCAGAACATGATGAGCAATTGATTATTGTTCTGCAAACCCTGAGAGAAAAGAAGATATATGCTATGTTGTCCAAGTGTGACTTGTGGTTGAGTGAGATTGCATTCCTTGGACACATAATGTCAGCTGATGGGATTAGAGTGGATCCCAAGAAGATAGAAGCAGTGATGGAATAGAAGCCTCTCTGAAATACAGCTGAGGTCAGAAGCTTTTTGGGGCTAGCTAGGTATTATAGAAGATTTGTGAAGGGATTTTCTCTAATCGTTGCTCTAATGACCAAGTTGTTACACAAGAATGTTAGATTTGACTGGAACGATAAGTGTCAAGCCAGTTTTGAAAGGCTGAAGGCTATATTGACAGAGGCACCAGTGTTAACATAGCAAGTGTCAGGAAAGGACTTTGTGGTCTACAGTGATGCCTCGCATAATGGGTTAGGGTGTGTATTGATGCAAGAGGGGAAGGTGGTCGCCTATGCCTCTAGGAAGCTAAGGCCATATGAACAGAACTACCCTACCCATGATGTGGAACTTGCAGCAATTATCTTTGCACTGAAGATATGGAGGCACTACCTGTATGTTGAAAGTGCTACATACACACAGACCACAAAAGTTTGAAATACTTGCCCACCCAGAAGGAGCTCAACCTTAGACAGAGCCGATGGATTGAGTTCCTCAAGGTCTACTATTGTGAAATAGATTACCATCCTGGGAAGGAAAAAGTAGTTGCTGATGCCTTAAGCAGAAAATCCATTGTAGCCTTAAGATCTTTGAATGCCCTTCTATCCTTAGCTCGAGATGGAGTTACTTTGGCTGAGTTACAAGTGAAGCCAAACCTGCTATAGTAGATTCCAGATGGGTAAAAGGTAGATGAGAAGCTAACGGCTACTATGGGCAAAATCCCAGAAGGGAAACAAACTGATTATGAGGTGAAAGAAAATGGGTATCTGTACTAGAAAGGAAGAATGTGTGTACTAGATAATAAGGAATTGAAGACTAGCATTCTGAAAAAGGCACACACCAGTGTTTATACTATGCACCCAGGAAGCCCAAAAATGTATCATGACCTGAAGCCTCACTATTAGTGGCCTGGTATGAAGAAGAATATAGCTGATTATGTGACTAAATGCCTGACATGTCAGCAAGTCAAGGTAGAACATCAAGTTCCATCGGGTTCGCTACAACCCATAAGCATACTTGAATGGAAATGAGACCGGGTCACTATGGATTTTGTAAGTGGTTTACCTCTCACCCAGAAGAAGCATGACGCAGTGTGGGTGATAGTGGATAGATTGACAAAGTCAGTACCATTTCTGCTAGTTGGGACTGACTACTCACTAGAGAAGTTAGCAGAATTCTGTATTAGTGAGATAGTTAGACTGCATGGAATCCCACTTTCCATTATATCTGATCGAGACCCAAGGTTTACATCGAGATTTTGGAAGAAGTTGCAAGAATCATTGGGCACACAACTCAACTTTAGCACAGCTTTTCATCCTCAGATGAATGGGCAATCAGAAAGAGTAATCAAGGAAACATTGAAACCAATTGAATTAATACAAATATTTAACTAAAATTATAATAATAATATGAAATATATGTTAGGTCCTTGAGGATATACTGAGGAGTTGTGTCATCGAATTTGAGGGATGTTGGTATAAATACCTCCCATTGGCGGAATTTGCATACAATAATAGCTATCAAGCTACAAATGGCTCCATATGAGGCATTGTATGGGAGGAAGTGCAGAACCCCAGTGTGTTAGACTGAATTGGGCGAAGACAAACTGGTAGGGCCAGACCTGGTGAAACATACTGAGGAGAAGGTTAAACTTATAAAAGCAAATTTGAAGGTTGCCTCAGACAGACAGAAATCCTATGCCGACTTGAAGAGAAAAGAGATAGAATATACAGTTGGCGATAAAGTGTTCCTCAAAGTATCACCATGGAAGAAGGCATTGAGGTTTGGAAGAAAGAGTAAGTTAAGCTCTAGGTTCATGGGCTCATATGAAGTTATTAAACATGTGGGTGCAGTGGCCTCCAGGCTAGCTTTACCGCCAAAGCTGGACAAGATCCACAATGTGTTTCACGTATTCATTCTGAGAAGATACTAATCAGATCCTTCATTTATCATCTCCATGGAAGAAATTAAAATTCAACTGGACTTGACATATGAAGAAGAACCCATACGGATTCTGGCTCGGGAAGTGAAAGAATTGAGGAACAAACAAATTCCACTAATGAAAGTACTTTGGAGGTACCATAACACTGAGGAGGCAACTTGGGAAAGTGAAGATATGATGAGGCAATAGTTCCCTCAACTGTTTGCATTAGGAAAATTTCGAGGATGAAATTTAAATTGGAGGGGAAGAGTTGTAACACCCTCACTGTAGCCATTCCGTATATTCTACTGTTCCGGTGACCAGTGTTGGTCTGGAAAGCCAAAATGTCTGGAACTATATCTAGACTAGAGTGAGGAGTCATAAATAACTCAAATAATAGTAAGAAAAAACTAAGAAAAATTTTAAAAATAAAATACAACCAAGTTAAATGAGCCGGTGCCCTAGCAATGGGTAACCTAACGGGAAATTACTGTCCTCACAACTAGAAGCCCTAAACCCAGGGAAAAATTCATGAAATAATTTTTGGGACTCCAAAAAAGAGTCATTGAGGTTTTGATGGCATTAGAATGCCAAGAAAATGCTTAGAAAAAATTTTAAATTGGTACAGATGATTTTGGCTCAAAGAGCCAAACGAAGGGCATTTTGATCATTTCGTCTTCAGAGATGATTTTTTACCAACTTGTCCAATTAAGTAAGTGAATTATATGACATAAAATATGAACAAATAATGATGGAAAATTAATTGAAAATGAATAAAGAAAGAAAAAGAAAACAAATGAAATTAAATAAGAATTATTACATAAACATTAACATACCATGATGCAATAAAAATTTTCTTAGCCAATCACCATTCAACAAGTGCTTAAAAATGACATAAAAAGAGATAAACAAAGAAAAAAATTATCATCATCTTCTTCCACCTTCTCTTTGGCCAAACCACTCTTCATCCTTTTCCTCCGTTTTTCTTTTCCTTCTCGAGCTTTAAATCCTTGCAAAATCTCTATAAATTAGTTAGTTCCCAAAATAAAAACTTTATATTTGCTTATGGTAAGAAGATTATGAGTGAAAGATTGAAGAAAACTTAAAGTTTGCAAGAAGGAGAAAGAGCCAAGTCAAGTAAGTGCCATTTTACTTCAAATTAATTGTTTAATTTGTGAGAACAAGTTGAAATTATGAAGAAAAATTAAAGAAAACATGCCTAAAGGTTAGGAAGGAAATTCGGCCAGCCTTGCTTGAAGGGGAAATTGATGTGCTTTGTTTAGTTAAAACTTGAACACAAGCTTGAATATTAATATATATATGTGATTAGTAACTTTAATTGAAATGTATTGAATGACTTATGAATTGAAAGCTAGGGTTTGAAAGGAAAAATTAGGGTTTGGGATGGAATTGCATAGTTGAAGTGTTTAAGGTCATTTGCTGAGCATTTGATGAGAAATTGTGGCGATTTCAAGTAGATTATTGAATTGAATGGAGAATCTCATAAACTGCCTTGTCATTAGAATTCTGGACCTCAGAGTCCAGTATATTTATGTGGTCATAAGTTGAGCTATGCTACTCTAATTGGTGTAAGGCCAATTGGAGATGAAATTTAAGACCTTAAGCCACATTTTTGATGAAGTAACCCTGCCCAGAAAACTAACTTAAGTTGACCTAAAAATTGCCTCAATCTGGGTGACCAATATACTATCCCTAGAAAATGACCAAATGAACAGTATGGCCATAACTTGGCGTAGAAATGTCCAATTGACCTAAATTTTATACCAATGGAAAGCTGAGACAATTTACAATAACTTTCATGTAGAACACAAACTCTAATTCTGGACTTAACCAAATGAAATTGTTAGCCAAAGTTGAAATACCAAATCTGGCAGAATGGGATTCTGCCCAGAAATTATGGACAGATACTAATCTGGCTAGCCTTATTCAAATTGGCATATCTTGAGGTAGAAAACTCCATATGGAGTGATTCAAGAAGAGAATTAAAGAAGACACATAAAGGGACAACTTTCATGAGGAGAATTTTGTCAAATTCCTACTGTATAAATGACCAATAGAACAACAAACTTAGTGCTTGAAATCTGAAAATTTTAAAATAACCAACACTAAGCTTTATAATGGTATTGACAACCAATGCCAACTAATTTTAGAATACAAAATGTGATGTTGGTGATATTAGAATCAATATACCTATTGTCTATGAAAAAGTCAACATTTTAGTTGACTAATGGAATGAATAGTAACAATTAAATTTCAATTTCAAAGAATTGCATAATTAAAATGTTAAATGCCCTAGTAGGCCTAGTGTGATTGTTTTGGATAGGTTGGCATGCCAATAGGGCTCTATTAGCAGTACTGCATATGGCATCATGCCATTCTATGATTCGTGGCTTAAATGGCCATTCTGTGCTTTTATGGCTTTTAGCCATTCTAACACTATTCTGATACTTGGCCTTGTGCCTAATATTTATTACAGCTTATTAGTTATTCTGTTGCACACCGGGAGACACATTATGTCTAATGGTGTGATGGCCCGAGGTACTTGGTACCCAGTGCTAGTTTACCCGTTATCCAATCCAGTCAACTGGTATAGGTTACTTGGGCAACCAAAAATAAATATTGATAAATTTTAATCAATTATTGATATAAAAAGTACCGAATAAATAATACTATAAATAATTATTAAAAATTTAACCGTATGAGAAATCAACATATACACTACATGTTTATTTCTTTTTAGTTCTTTTTATTTTATTATTGGCACCACTAAGCAGTATTGCTTAGTGCGTTGCTTTTTCCATGCGTAGGTACTGGAGATACAGAGCGTGATTCCAGTTGACCCTAATCCGGATGAGAATCAGATCTGCGAGTGTCCTATGTCACCTCTCAGGCTACAGTGCATTTGGTAGGACACTAGGTTACATTTTGTATTTTATAATTTTTGTAAACTTTGTAATTAAACTTTTATTTTATTATGTATATTTAAAACTTCTGTAATGTAATTTTGTATTAATGTGATTATCTGTAAATTTGTGTTTATAGATAAAATTTGAGTATTTACTCATAATTTGAGTATGATTTTGATATGAAATGAATGAATGATAGATTGAGGAATTATTGAGAATTTGATGAGAAATTTATTAAGAAATAATGATTATTTGGAGTTGTGGGTTGAGAAAATTATTGGAAGTGTTTTCTACAGGTTCCGAAGAACTGTTTTCTCCATTTTTAATCAGCACTCTATCAGATTTTCTATAAAATTTTTAGAACGTCAAATTAATTTAAAATTTTGATAAATGATATAAATGATACCAATTTCATAATTTCATTTAGTGACCATAAATTACAAAATTAAGAAATGAGAAATATTAATGAGATAAGATAAAGGAAGTGCTCCGGCACACTGTGTAACATGTTTTGCTCGGCTACACTATAGACGGGTAAGGGTTGTCACACACAATCCCTTTAAACTCTGTCGCCCCAAACTTCATTAACTTTTCATATTGTCTGGCTAGGGGCTGTGGTTGTAATGTGGGTTCCTGAGTTTGAGCTTGCGTTGGCAGATTCGCAGCCATCTGCTAAGCGAACTGAGTAGGAAACTGTGGCATTGGAGGAGCTGGAGTGACTAACCCACTCACATTCTATGGAGCTGGGGCTTCCTCTTGTGCCTCAGCCTCAACAGATTGCTTGACGGAATGATCTCCTTCTTCCATTCCAATTTCAAATGATTGATCTACTCCCTGATAACAAACACAAGGAGGTTTATCTCCATTAGTTCATATTCATGATGTAAATATCTCATATATATCAAGTAAAGACACTTGAGCAGTTATACTTATCAAAGGAAATATGCTAATTCATAGTCAAAACTCATTTCAAAATATGGCTTTGATACCACTAAAACATGTCACACTTTACCCCTCCGTAAGGCATAACATGATCCCGTAGTATACTTAATGAATCACCAAACTTGATCTACCGATAATTCATTAAATACACTACAAGGGATTTTAAACCATTTCTATTCATTTTAATTGGTAAAATAATGTTAAAGCATCATTTAAAAACCTTTAATTAGAGTTTAAATACGAAGTAAGAAATTTGGTAAATTTTGTTTTCCACAAATTTTATAAAAATTTCAGCAGAGTGCCGTCTATAATTGGGAAAAACAATTCTTTTAACACCTGTAAAAACACTCCCAATAAATCTATTTTTCAACCTCAAACTCCAATATAGTCTCAAATCAATACAAGTCAACACAATCTCATTTCAAAATATACAACTCAACACAGTTCAATAAAATTCTTCATCATTGCTTTTGATGTAATTTACATAAACAAGTCTCAATTTACAGAAAAAAAAATCAAAAGTAATATTATTTCAGACTTTAATGTACAACTGCTCAATTAACTACATAGATACATATGAACAAAATAATATTTACATCAATTAATTTACAAGGGTATAAAGCAATACCCGTACAAAAATCCTCAAAGTAGCTCCCCTGACAACTTAGCAGCTCACTCTACTGCCTTATCTTTTCCCTTATCTGCGATAGCAAATGAAAGCTATCGCTGAGTAATAATTACTTAGAGGTACACAATAAAAATTTAAAGATATTAAATATTAAAACATACATCCATAAACACAAATGTAAACCATTGCACAAGATAATTCATAAAGTTCAAGTCAGCTTTTGTAATATCATTTTATCAAAATAATTTATAAATAACAGTATTGCCAATCCATACACAAACTTAGGTCATGACACAAAATTTTCGATCAATGCCGCGTTGTACACCATGGCAAAGCATTCTCAACCCCACTAATCGAAATCAATGAGGGAGGTGGCTAACTAGCTATATGAGTACTCATCCGATCTCAAATTCAATTGGCAAGCCAAAGAGGGAGGAATATAATCAGTCTCAACCCCGTAAATGGTGGAGGAATACAGTGATACTGTAACGCTAAGTGTGAATCCAAAACTAATTCCAAAATCAATTCCAAAATCATGTTACTCAAACATTTCATGTAAGGCAATAACCAATTTCATTTCAAATTTCAATTTATAAAATAGGCAACACAACAATTATCAAAGCATTATTCAACATAAATTATTCCAAAAATGCATTCAATTAAATTTTCTAATAGTAAACCAAAAGTGAAAATTTATTGTGCACAAACCTTGTATGAGTCGCCTCTAGGCCTTAACTCACTTTATCCTTATCATTCCCAGTTCCTTTCTCTACTAAAATACACAATTTACAGTATTTTAGTATCATGTCTCATAATTAATCCAACAATTAATTTCATGCATACTTGATTGTGCCCCTATTTGCTTAAAATAGAATTCTTTGTATTTGGCATTTTGGTGTTACTATTCATTACACTATTCAAGTTAAAATATTGACTTTTTCAAGCTTAACAGGTATGTTAATTCTAATTATACCCACACATCACATTTTTTATCACAAATATGTTGGCATTGATTTCCAATTGCCATTCAAAGTCTATTAAAGTTAAATCCTAAAATTTCAGTTTTGGGTCACTAGATTGTACTATTCCATTGGTCCGTTTACAGTGGAAATTTGGCCAACTTTCCTTCATCAAAGTTATTCCTTACAGTATTAGCTTTAATTCCCTTTTTAAATCACTCCATTTGGAGTTTTGTAGCTCAAGTTATGTTAATTTCAAGGTGGCTGGCCAGATTGGTTTTAACCCAGAATTCTGGGTACCAATTCTGTTCTGGCAGTTTTGTGCCGACTACGGCTCACTTTTCAGATAGGTTATGGTCAAAATTTGGGCTTGTGTTCTTCATGAAAGTTGTAATGCTATGTCTCAGCTTCCCATTGGTATAAAAGTCAGGTCATTTGGACCTTCCTAGACCAAGTTATGACCATTTGAACAAGTACTGTTCATATGGTCAGTTTTGTGCAGGGCAGTGTGCCTAAATCCTGATTTGACCAAACTTTTCACCAATTTGTGTTTGGTTTTAGGGCAAGGTTTCTTCGCCAAAATTGTAGCTTTAGGTCTTAACTTTCATCTCCAATTGGCCTCACACCAATTGGAGCAACCAATTTTCAGTGATGGCCTCTTGAGTTGACCAAGGTCAAACTGCCCAATTGAGGCAGCATCACATTCACCATTTCAATCCCATTCCAACCATTCAAACACATTCCAAATGACTCCAATTGACCATTTGAACCTCAATTAGGTCCAATTTCATCAATTCCTAAAATCCTTAATTTTTTCCTCAAAATTCAATGGTTCAAGAACCCTAATTTCACTAAATTGCACAATATATGAAATTAAATTATTCTAATCACATCTACTACTTCCATTGAACTCGTATACATAATATATTAACTAAAACATATCATTTCCACTCAAATCCCATGGCTACTGAATTTACTCCCTCATCATACCATTTGATTTCTTTTATTATTTTGAATTAAATTTCCTCCTAACAATTCAATTTCTAAGATCACATAACTAATCAAGATGAAAGAGAAGTTTACCTTATGGAGCTTTTCAAATCTTCTCAATTTCTTTAATCTTTCCTTTTCTTTCTTGGTCCAAGCTTCTCTTCAAGACTAAAAAACAAGATTTAATTAAGGGGACTATGGGATTTATGGCTAAATTAGGGGGTTGCTAAAGCTCAAAATTGAGCTTTAATGGAGTTTTGGTGAGAGAAATGAGAGATATGAGAGAGAGATGAGAGAGATATGAGAGAGGAGAGGGACCACGGCAATGAGGAAGAAGTGAAGAAAAAAAATTTTTTTTTTCATTTCTTGTCTTTTATACTTATCTTTATGTAATTTAATTAAATTAAATTATTTATAATGTCATGCTTATGTCTTAAAGTTTATTTAATTTTTTTCCTTTTTTTCTTTTCACATAATCACCTCTTCATTTCTAATAGATATTTCGTAAATTTAATTTTCTACATTTTAATGGGCAGTTAGGCCAACAGTCACCTCTAAGGGTGAATTGACCATTTTGCCCATCGCCCGTCTGATCCGGTTTACCAGTAATTTTGTATTTCTTCCGAAACCCTGATCTAATTATTTGACTTTGTTCTCAACTCTTTTCTGTGGTTTTCACAATTTCCCTAGCTTCGTAATAATTATTAGGACTGCGGTGTCACAATGTCCCATACGAAATTAAGGTTACAACTGACCTCGCAGTCACTTCCCGATACAGTCACCCATCATTGTGACCCCCGGCTCATTTAACCTTTTATACTTTGTTTTCTAAGTTTTCATTTTATCATCATATAATGGCTATTTATTTTCATTCATGGCTTTTCTAGATGACTTAAACATGGTCCTAAGCCTCTTGACTGTCCGGACTGACACCGATCATCGGAACAGTAAAATACACAGGACTATGCATGTAGGGGTGTTAGAAAAACAAAATGTTATATAACCAAAAGATATAAAGCATATATAAAAGCAACTCATGCTAAAGAGATTTAGGTTATTTATTGTAAGATACATAAATATCCTTTGTACTATCAGTTTTAAGCATTGATTCTTCATTGGCTATGAAGATGAAATTAAATATTGTCAAAATGTAATGATTCACTTGAATAAGATATTGTAATAAGTAATAATAGTTGAAGTAAGATTGAAGAAGGAAAATAACTAGCTAATAGTGTGGTGAGAATTGCACATCAAGCTTTTGTGTCCAACCTGCAAGTTCAAAATGAAGTAAAAAAAAAAAAAGTAAAATAAATATAGAATCTCTTTACTAATGAGAGATCATTTATTGTTACATTCACTAATATTCTTCAAATGATCAATATCAAGCATTAAATTCTCTATAGGATGCAAAGAGGACACAATATCCTATCAAAATGTAATGAATCACTTGAATAATATATGTAATAAGTAATAATTCTTGAAGCAAACTTCAAGAAGTCAAGGGGCCCAAGAAAAAAAAAACCCTATGGTGAGAATCTCACATTGAGCATTTGTATCCAACTTGAAAACTTAACATGAAGCAAAAGATATAAAGCATGTAAAAACTCTTTATACTGATAAGATTTAGGTTATTTATTGTTACATACATTAATATCCTTCACATGATCAATTTCTCATATTAAATTCTTTGTAGGATGTAAGATGAAACAAAATCCTTTTCAAAATTCAATGAACCATTGACTAAGATAATCTAATAAGTGATAGTTCTTCAATAAAATTATAAAAGGAAAAAAATAACTAGTATTGGAGTGAGAATCATGCATAGAGGAAAATTATTATCATAGTAATTAGCACATTTTAGTTCTTTCTCATCATGCAACTCAGCCTTCACTTTCTCACCAATTTTAGCTTTGTTTCTTGCATAAAATTCAACAATTTGTCTTTCCACTACAACTTGTATTCGAGCATTAATAGCATTTTCATCAAGAGTGGAATTATGTTAATCTTGACCTCCTTAATAAATATGTTCATCAACAATGGACTTCGTGTCAACACATGACATAAATAAAAAATAATACAATTAAAATATTTAAAATAAATTTAAAAAATAATAGAGGTATACTTCAAGTATAGTCGGCTACATTTGAAGTGCACCTCAACTACATTTTTGAGAAGTGCATTAGAAAGTACAGCCTTGTTACACTTAAAATGTGCAACTAAAGCTGCACTAAAAGTGCAAAGTGCAATAATGGATAGCAATAGGACCTTATGATTTGGTTCTAGTCCCTTAAACAACTGAACTGGAACCAGCCCAAACCTAACCAGTATCCACCTGCTAAGATAGGTCATCATGTTATGAACTAAAAAATAGGGAAATATTGAAAAAGAAAAAGTTATCTTAAAAAAATAATAGAGGTGCACCATGAAAAACTTTTAAAAGATAACTTAATAACAAGCAAAATCCATAAAATAAATAAATTTACTCAAAAATTTTCAATTCCCCAATACTTTTCAACTAACCACTTCGAATCTTCTTTGTCCATATCATCAAGATAGTTATTTAATATTTCTCTATCAGCTTTATGCTTGCAATAATATTTCTTTCTCAATTTGTACCACCAATCTCTAAATCTTTTCATAAGCATTCTCCATATAGCATAATCTATAGCAGAATTATTAGGAAGCACAAACTTTTTTCTAAAACCAATAATGTAAGAAATAAAATGAAAATAATAAGTTTGTATTGTATATATTTCTTACAAATTTAAATAATATCTAAAAAAAACTTCACTTTTTTCATGAGTTGACTTTTGATCTTTGAATCAATATGTGCCCATTTTAAAATATTCAGAGGGCAATACTGCTTAATAAGATAAATTGTCTTCATAATAAATTGTTGTGCATTTTCACCAATAACTCTCATCAATAATGGCAGTATATCAAATTTCAATGTTCGTTACTCTCTTCTTTTTCCAATTTGCCTCTTTATTTCTTTCACATTTAATTCTTACTACTACATTAGGAGCTAAAGAAAAGAATGCTATATTGTCAAAATAATTACAAAACTAAATATATTTTGCAAATAGGACAAGTATTTAGGCATAAGACCATATTAACAATACACTTGACTCAGCCTTAATTGCCTTTGAAGGTTCAACTTCCTTGTTTCAAGTATTTGATAGAAATCTAAACACATGCAAGCACCTACAGTATTGGTAATAATAATAATAATAATAATAATAATAATAATAATAATAATAATAATAATAATAAAACTAATTAAACAAAAAATATCATAAAAGTTATATTATATAGCACTAATCATCTTCATTATACCTAGCATCACCATTATCACCATTGTCATCATTATCATCATTATCATCATTATTATCATCTTCTACCACTTCTTCTTCTTCTTTATCAAACACATCATTATCGATGAATATCTTCCTATGTTCCTTTTAATTTCTATTATGACTATGATCTATTATTTCAAGCTCCATATCGTCTCTTGTTAATGCCACATTTATATCTTCCACCTTGACAATAGAAAAATTCAAATTCTGAATGGGGTTCGCCAATATCCCAATATGGCTCCATATCATCGTCATCTATCTTTTTATCGAGAAGCATATTATAAAAGTTGTGAGGTATAGTCTTGACTACTAGTCACCAATTTGTGTCCAATGTGAATAGCACCAAGTTTCCACCCAAAGGGGATACTTTAACAAAGAAAACACCTTCTGCCATTATGTAAGTTTATATATTAGGGAGAGAGTGTACATTGCGAAGTGTTGTAATAGCAGACCTTTGCAACTAGTCCTTGTTTTCCTTTAACAGTTCATCAGTTGCTATGTATTGACCAGCAAACAAATAAGACTCAAAAGATTTTATTGGCAAAGGTTGTCTAGGAGAAATTTCAAAGCCACTAGTACTGGGATTGATCTCCTGTTTTTTACTAGGGCCATCCCTAATATTGTATGTTTCAGGTGAGTGGTCTGGGTTCTTTTCATACCTCTCTTGTTTAGCTCTCTAGATAGCCTTCAATGTCATATTATCTCTCCTGTTACTAGAGATCCTATTTTGAGCATATCTGGACTGAAATGCGTAGAGCATAAAGGTTCCAATCCATTTGAGTTAAGACTTTTAAGGAGATCATGCAAAAAAGGCCATGGTAGGTACTCTGACAAAGCCAAACTTCCTGCCTCTATGATTTCACTTAATTGTGACATACACATTTGTAATTGTGACATACATGTCTGAGAAGATACCAAATTTTGCAATTGCCTTCCAAAGAGATTGGGCATTCCAATCTGGTGGGAAATTCTCTAAATAAATGGTTGGAAGATTTCACAAGATTTGAATGAGGCTTTGGCTTTGTGTTTGCTGATAATGCCTATAATGGGGGAACGACTGGGTTTACCAAGGAAGTACTGGTGGGTTTGGCTAGTGGGAAGGATGAAGGAGCGGAAGCATGAAAAAAATAAGTTTAGAACATTGAAATTCAAAATTTTTCATCTAGGGTCTCATGCATCATGCAAGATTTATTTTTATCTATTTGATTTCAATGATAAACGGCATATTAAAACTCTTTTAATATATTTTTGGATCTATATTTGCCATTTAAGATTTTAAAATTAACAGATTAATTCATTAGAACCCTAGATTAGATCAAGAACAAGTGCACTAACCTTTTGATGCACTACAATGTGTTTGCCACCTTTGGGATGTGTCTAGGACACTAGATATTGTCCCTCTAGCTTGTCCACACCAAGATCACCAATGGCAGCCCTTGAACAGCTTCTAAAGCTTTTCCTATGAATTAGAAAATCAAGTTTTGCCTTTTGAGAGATTACAGATATAAACAGGACACTAGAAACGATTTCTAGTATTTTTAATTCAAGAGATTGTTTGCTAATCTCTTTGAATTGATGAGAGATGAAGAAGAAGAGAAGGAAGAGGCAGCCAAAGGTGGCGGCACAAAATAGATGAATGGCAGCTTGTATTTTTTCTTTTCATCCTATTCCTTATATAGCTAGGTCACCACTTAAAACCCTTGCCACATGTCAACTTTTGATTAGCTTTAGGTTTAATTGACACAATCACATTTTGCCAAGTGTCAAACCTATATTTAATCTTGAATTTGATCATCTTACATGATTAAAAGACATATGGCAAGCTTATGTGTAGTGCCATGTGTCACCATCTCATGGTGCCACATGTCACCCTATGAAATGACAAAAATACCCCTGTGTCTTAATTTTGAGTTCTCAACCCAAAATAATTATTTTTCTTCTTCTAATCAATTTATATCAAATATAAATTAATTAATTAATCTCTATTAATTAATTTCTCATTAATTAAATTCATATTTAAACACTTTAAATATAAATTTAACTTATACTAGACATCCAATAACCTAGATTTGGTTTCAAGCCATGCTAGGGACTTTGCAATCTAATTGCAAACCAAACCTATTTAATTAATCAATTAAACTCTTTAATTAGTTAATTAAATCATATTTAATTTGGTGATTACTTGTGTATGTGTGTGACTTACTAGGCTCATCACTAATTGGCAATGGGATATGATATCAACTCTTAATATTATCAAAACTCTTTCTTACCATAAATGATTTCTCTAAATCATTTTATACACCTCACAGACCATGATTAACACCTAGCATAGCATGCCATGGCCACCCAATTAGTAATAAGGTTTACCTTAAATGAACCTATAATCATATGTTACCATGCACTAGAATCTCTCTATTACAAAATCCCAATTCGAGCTTGTGTCATGATTTATGTCAAACCCAATTTGCTATAAATATTATGTTCTCTTTTAATTCCAGTTCTTGATTAAAAAGATTTTCTCATCAGAAACTCTTTTCTGATTAAATCTATATGTCCTGGCTAGAAACTTGAAACATCAAGAACAATTAAATGAACATAGGATTTCATCCCTATTTACTTAGAGGAATAGATTCCATCTTGATCAATACCTACCTCCATATATAACTAGTAGGAGCCAACACATGCCCATATACCCATACACAGTATAAATATGAAAGCAGTATCAAACTGAAACCACCCATATACAAGATAACTGTGCTATCTTAGGTCTAAACATTATATGCACTGATATGATTTATGACAATACATTGATAAGAGTAAACTCCATGTGCTTGTCATAAATGTCACTAGTTCGGCCTACTTATTGTAACATCCTCACTTACGTAGTTGGTCCATTCCACTATATTGATGGTTGATGTCTGTTTGGACAGCCAAAAGGACAGGCGGCCAGAGTACAGATAACCAGAATGTGGACAGTCGGAATACAGACAGCCAAAAAGTCTGGAATTACATTTTGGTGATAGTGAAAAAGTATAAAATAATGAAATATGTGATTAAAAAAATTAAGGAAAAATAAAAGAGATAAAATGTGACTAAGTTAAACGAGCCGAACCCGTAGCGATGGGTGACCACACCGAGAAGTTATGGTGAGAACCGTTGACTAGTCCTAGACCATAGGGAAACTCGGGGAAATATTTTTAGGACCTAATTAAAGGTCTACTGAGGTGTAATTAACATTGAAAATATCAAAGAAAATTTAGTAAGTCAATATAAATGAAAACGAAAATTAAAGGAATCGTTGGGTCAAGGAATTAATCGGCGTTACCAAAAAATCAGAAATATAACCCGAGAAGGGGCATTTTGGTCATTTGACACCTAGAGTTGGCTTTTGACCTAAATGTCCATGAAAAATAAGTGGTAGTACATTTTGAAAAATTGAATGAAAAATGAGATTAAAGATAAAATGTGATTAAGAGAAATTAAGTGGAAAAATATGGGAATAATTAAAAGCTTAATTATAATATTCTTAATCTACCTTTAGTGGACAATTAGTGGACCTTAGTGGGATATATATATATATACATATAAAACGTTAAACTTCTGTCCATTTCCACCTTCTTCTTCCTCATATCTTCACTTTGCCAAAATTGTTTCTCTCCCAAAATCACCACAGCCACCGCACATGCAAAGGTCCATTCTTCCATCTTCATGCCATAATCCTTATAATTTCTTTTATTAAACTTGGTCCACACCTCTTGGGCAGATTATGGGGAGCAAAAAGGAAGAGATTTGGTGAAGTTTTGATCAAGCTTAAAAAAGGTTAGTGCTAGTTTTTATTTCTTTGCTTAACTAAAGTTTGTGTTGAGGTTGTGGAAAGCATTTTGGTTGAAAAAATTTTAAGAATTACTTGAGTAATTGTTGGGTGTAACTTGTGGCAGCCATGGAAAGGAAAGGTGAGGAACTTATTCTCACTTGTAATTGATGTTAATTGATGGGAAATTAGTGTGGATTGAAGTAAATGGTAAGGTTAGTAATTTAATTTCATGAGTAAGTTGGGAACTAAGTTTTAGGATTAGATTTGAAGAAATATTGAGGGTCTTGGTAAATTGTAAATTTTGGCAGCCTTGAATTCCATAGAAGAGTGTTAATTTCATGAATATGACAATTAATTTAGTATGTTGTTACATTAGTAGAAGTACATGGTAAAAATTACTAGGTATTAGTTAGTTATTTCATGTATATATTAGGTTGGTTTTGACTTATTGACTAGAGGCTGTATAGTGTACTTTGAGCACTTGTATAAACTGCCCAAATTGATAAAATTGAGATGTGATGAATGATATAGAAGTGCCATGAATTCAGAAATGTAGTTTTGGGAGGAGGAGGAATGACAAATGGAAGTATTGTTTCATGTGCAGGTTGTGTTGTATTGAAAACAGTAGATAATTTAAGCTATAAATAAATGTGTGACCCCAAATGGTATGAGGCCAATTGGAGGTAAAATTAGACTTGTAATGGACCAATTTTCATGTAGAAGTTATGCCAAAATTCTGCCTAGAATTGACCTAAAGAAATGACCAAATCCGGATTTGCAACCTTGCAAACCTGAAAACTGACCATTTGAACAGTAGCCAGTATTTTGGCCATAACTCACTTAAAACAGGTCCAAATGACCTGACATTTATATCATTGGAAAGCTTAGACATAGAGCTACAACTTTAGTGAAGATCACAGAACCCAGAAATGTCATTTACTCAGTCAAATTTCTTGCATAAGTTAAGGTAACAAAACTGTCCAAAACCATTGCAACCCAGAATTTGACCATATGAACAGTAGTCACTAAAATGACCATAACTCACTCAAAACAGGTCCAAATGACTTGAAATTTTACCATGGAAAGATTAGACAAAGAGCTACAATTCTTATGAAGACACCAAAGCCTAGAAATGACCAGAACTAAGTCAAATTGCTTATCCAATTTAGGGTACCAAAATTACCAAAAATGAATTTGATCTAAAATTGACCAAATTTTGCACTAAAGATGCAATCTGTCCAGCTTTAGTAAATTGACAATATCAGGGTCTATACAACTTAGAATGACTTGAAATTTGTGCCAAAATTTCAATACGACACAGAGGTACAATTTTGCTTCTTTAACCAGAAGCTAAAAACCAAGAGAAATAGGACATTAAGCTAGACCAATCTAGCGCACTAAAACTGAAAATTTGACATTAACATACAATGAAGCCTTGAAGTAATTTGGCAATAAATGTCAACTTATGAGAATTATAAATTGCACTATATTGGTAGCATAATGAAATGCAAATAGAGACATGTTGTGTAACACCTTTAACCTCCGAGTTATAAATAGTACCATTTTTTGGTCCGTGACTAGTACTATTCAAAGACACCTTGAGGATCAAAAGTAAAAAGAAAATTAATTGGGATAGACACAATAAAAATTCAAGTAACCCAAAAATATAAGAACTCACCGGGTATATTATAAAAGAGGGATTATGACTCGATAAGGGGCATTTTGGTCAATTCACTTTAAGAGTTGATGTTTGACCAAAATGTCAATTTAATTAAATGAAAATAAAATATTGAATTATAAAGAAATATTGAATCTAAACTAGGGTTTTGGCCAAATTGGAGAAAAGTTAAGGTTTGATGTTTTTGAATGAAATTTATGATGAGATTAAGCTTAGTTCAAGTAGTATACATGATTGGGGCAAAGAAATTGCATGAAATGTGTATAAATTTAATTATGGGAGATTAGGGTTCATGAGAAAATTGGAGTTTTGGTGCTAGAGAGTGAAATTGGTGTCTGTAGTATTAAATTATGGTCATTTGAGGTTTATTTGATTTGAATTGACATTGGGTTGATGAATGGAGGTAATGAAATGGTACAATTAGGGAAAATTACAAACTTTGGTGTTTGAAAATTGTGAGTTTTGTGTTAGGAAGTGCCATTAATGTGTCAATGCTAAATTATAGTCATTTTGGGTGAATTAAAAGTGAATTGAGGTTGGTTTTGAACCTAGGGTAGAATTTGCACACTGAGTTCAGTGTGTTTGACAGCCATAATTTGAGCTACACAACTCCAATTGGTGTGAAACCAATTGGAAATGAAACTTAAGACATAGGGCTATAATTTTTGTGAAGATACCATGCCCCGAAAATGACCTTAAGCTATCCGAAATGAGCCTTGAACTTAGAGACAAAATTCTAGAACTTGCAGAATTTGACTATATGAACAGTAAACTTTGCATAACCATAAATCTCTTTAGAAAGCTTTGATTTAGGCGATTCTTGAACCAATGGAAACCTAAAACATAGTAGAACATTTCATATGCAAAACTTGAGGCTAAATTATGGACTTAACCCAATCAAATTGCTGAGCAAATTTGAATAACTGAATCTATAGAACTGCAAATTTATCATATGAACAGTAAATTTTGCATGGCCATAACTCTTTCTAGAAAACTCTGATTTAGGCGATTCTTAACTTGATGGAAACCTAAGACATAGTAGAACATTTTGTATGAAGAATAGTATACCAAATTATGGACTTAACTTGATCAAATTGCTGAACGATGTTGGATCAATAAATCTGCCAGAACTGAATCTGCAGGATGAAAAATGACGTGAACAGTAACCGTATTTTGGTCATAACTTGAGCTACACAGCTCCGAATTAGGCGATTCAAAAAGGAAAATAAATTTAAGACCTAAATGAACAATTTTCTTGAAGAACACCTCACCAAATTATGATCAAAACGAGGTAAAAATTAGGTTCAAAGATTGGGGCACCAAGCTGTCCCAAAACCAAAATATTCTAAAATTTTCAAAGCTAACTTGGGATGCATTAGACATGCATGTAATGAGTTCTTGGCAGCAATTGAGATTGGTATTGAGGTATTCTATTTGTGTATTTTCAGTAGAAAAAGAAGTTGGAATGGACAAGGAGAAGTAGGTAACAAGGAAGGAGAATTATTGAAGGTTTGTGCAAAACTAACCTTTTCTTTGTTTTTAAACTTGTAAATTGCTCGGAATGCGTTAAATTGAATGAGTTTGCTTTGAAAAAGTTTACTTTGACTGAAGTATGATTTTTCTCTTGCATTTAAGAAATTTGGGTGTCGCCACCTTTATATGGATATTATGATAAATTTAAATGTGTTTATTAGTTTATAAATGTGATTATTGAGTGGGAAATTTTTAGAAACTGTTTTGAAATCACAGTTAGCATGACAGTCCCTTTCGGAACTCCCTAGTAGTAACGACTACTTGGGGTTGATAATTGATATTGATTATGTCTCCCATTAATAATAGTTAGTGGGGTAAGATTACATGAGTGCTCATTAGTGAGGTTGAGATTGCTTTGTCGTGGTGTACAACACGGCACTGATCATGAAATTTTGTGTCATGGCCTAAACTTTGTGTTGATGTTGGCAATACTAATGCTTTGTGAATTGTGATTTATGAAGTGTGATTTCTCTTTTGAAATGTTATTCCAATAAATGGCTCTTATGGACTTAGAACTATTGTGAAGTTTTCATGCTTAAGAAAAATGTGATTTATTATGCTTGACAAATTGTGTTTTACCTTAAGGTTTAATGTTATTAGTTATGCACCACAGAGTGATATACTCAGCGATAGCTTCTTTATGTTGTCGCAGGTAAGGGAAAGGAGAAAGCTACCGAGTGAGAGACTTGGAAGCAGCATTTTGGTATTGATTATGGGTATTTACGTTAGGTATACTCTTGTGATTCCTTTGGATGTATTTTGTGTCACACATTATACCTTCTAAGGCACGACATGTTCCCGTAGCATACCTAATCAATTACCGAACTCCACCTACTGATAACCCATTAGTTATACTACAAAGGATTTTAAAATAAACCATAACTTTTATCTTATCAATTCTTTTGCGGAAAACTACATGAGAATAGTTAAAATTCTATGTAAACATTCATAAGAAATAATGATAGACTAAATATTGCAAAAGTTACATTTTCATAAGTCTCAAAGTAAAATACAAAATAGTTACAAACTCAAAATGTGATAGCAATGCCGTACTCTTTAATGCAAACTGCTCAATGTTAGTACATCCATACATATAGGCACAAAATACATCCAAAGGAATCACAAGGGTATAACTAATGTAAATACCCACAAACAATACTAAAATGTTGCTTCCAAGTCTATCACTCGACAGCCTTCTCCTTTACCTTACCCGAGACAACATAAAGAAGCTATCACTGAGTATATCACTCAGTGGTGCATAACTAATAACTTTAAAACTTAAGAAAAAACACAATTTGTCAAAGCATAATAAATCACATTTTTCTTAAGCATGAAAACTTCACAATAGTTCTAAGTCCATAAAGGCCATTTATTGGAATAACATTTCAAATGAGAAATCACACTTCATAAATCACAATTCACAAAGCAATAGTGCTGCCAATATTAACACACAGTTTAGGCCATGACACATAATTTCATGATTAGTGCCGTGTTGTACATTACGACAAAGTAATCTCAACCTCACTAACCGTTATTAATGAGGGAAGTGCCAGCTAGCTAATGAGTATTCATGTAGTCTTACCCCACTAACCATTATTAATGGGAGATATAATCAATATCAATTATCAACCCCAAGTAGCCGTTACTACTGAGAAGTTCTGAAAGGGACTGTCATGCTAACTATGGTTTCAAAACAGTTTCCAAAAATTTCCCACTCAACAATCACATTTATAAACTAATAAACACATTTAAATTCATCATAATATCCATATAAAGGTGGCAACACCCAAATTTCTTAAATACAAGAGAAATATCATATTTCAGTCAAAGTAAACTTGTTCAAAGCAAACTCATTCAAATAAACACATTCCAAGCAATTTACAAGTTTAAAAACAAAGAAAAGGTTAATTGTGCACAAACCTTCAATAATTCTCCTTCCTTGTTACCTACTTCTCCTTATCCGTTCCAACTTCTTTTTCTACTGAAAATACACAAATAGAATACCTCAATACCAATCTCAATTTCTGCCAAGAACTCATTACATGCATGTCTAATGCATCTTAAGTTAGCTTTAAAAATTTTAGAATATTTTGGTTTTGGGACAGCTTGGTGCCCCAATATTTGAACCCAATTTGTACCTAGTTTCGATCATAATTTGGTGAGATGTTCTACATGAAAATTTTTCATTTAGGTCTGAACTATATTTTCCTTTTTCAATCTCCTAATTCGGAGCTCTGTCGCTCAAGTTATGACCAAAATATGGTTACTGTTCACGTCACTGTTCATGCTGCAGATTCAGTTCTGGCAGATTTATCAATCCAACTTCGTTTAGCAATTTGATCAAGTAAAGTCTATAATTTGGTCTAATGTTCTTCATATGAACTATGTCTTAGGTTTCCATCAGTTTAAGAATCGCCTCAATCGGAGTTTTCTAGAGAGAGTTATGGCGATGCAAAATTTACTATTCATATGGTCAAATTCTGTAGGTTCCAGAATTTTGTCTCTAAGTTCAACGCTCATTTCGGATAACTTAAGGTCATTTTCGGGGTAGGGTATCTTCATAAAAATTCTAGTCCTATGTCTTAAGTTTCATTTTCAATTGGTTTCACACCAATTAGAGATGTGTAGCTTAATTTATGGGCTGCCAAACACACTAAACTCAGCATGCAAATTCTGCCCTAGGTTCAAATTTTTCATTTCTTCAGCTATTCCTACTAACCAACCTCAATTCACATTTAATTTACCCAAAATGACTATAATTTAGCATTGACACATCAATGGCACTTCCTAGCACAAATCCCACTATTTTCAAACACCAAAGTTTGTAATTTTCCCTAATCCTATCATTTCATTACCTCCATTCATCAACCTAATGTCAATTCAAACTAAATAAACCTCAAATGACCATAATGTAACGCTGCACACACCAATTTCACTCTCTAGCACCAAAACTTAAATTTTCCCATGAACCCTAATCTCCCATAATTAAATTTCTGCACATTTCATGCAATTTCTTTGCCCCAATCATGTATACTACTTCAACTAAGCTTAATCTCATCATAAATTTCATTCAAAGACATCAAACCCTAACTTTTTTCCAATTTGGCCAAAACCCTAGTTTAGATTCCATACATGTTTTCTTTCACTTTCTATTGAAATTTCATGTTTTCTCATGTAAATTCATCACACCCAAACTTGATTCAAAGCATATTTGGTTAATCAAGCATGAAAGAGAGAACTTACCTCACTTGATGATTTTTCCCACTTCCAATCTCTTCCAAATCTTGCTCTTCTTATTTTTAATCTCTTAATCAAAGATCTCTTTGATGTTTTCTTTTAGTGAGCTATGGAATTTATGAAGGGAATTGAAGTGAATCATGACTTGGAAGGGAAAACAATGGTGGAAGAAGATTGGAGAAGAAGAGAAAAGAAAAGAGAGGGATAGGGAACATGGGTGGTGGCATGGAAGATGGGAAAGAAGGATACTTGTCTTCTTTTATACTTATTTATTCCTTTTTAATTAAATAATTAAGTTAAATTGTCAAAAGCCCATAAGTCATTAATTTTAATTTGGCAAAAACTGGAATTTAAATTCTAGATTTTTGCCTCTTTTATTTTCTTTCCACTTTTACTCTAATTTTTCCCTCAATATTTCTTCATAATTCAATATTTTATTTTCATTTAATTAAATTGAATGTTTGGTCAAAAATCAACTCTTAAAGTGAATTGACCAAAATGCCCTTTATCGGGTCATAATCCCTTTTTTACAATATACTCGGTGAGTCCTTTTATTTTTGGGTCACTTAAATTTTTATTATGTCTATCTCAATTAATTTTCAATTTATTTTTGGTCCTCAAGGTGTCTTTGAATAGTACTAGTCATGGATAAAAAATGGTACTATTCATAACTTGGAGGTTCGGGGTGTTACAATTCTCCCCTCCTTAAAAATAAATTTCGTCCTCAAAATTTACCTGGTCTCAGTCTCTGAATAGCTGTGGGTGCTATCTCCTAATGTCCTCCTCACGCTCCCATGTAGCCTCCTGGCATGAATAATGGTTCCATAGCACTTCGACTAGAGGTATCTATTTGTTCCTCAGCTATTTTACCTCATATGCCAAGATCTTTATGGGCTCTTCATCATATGTCAGGTTTTGATTCACTTCAATCTCCTCTACTGGCAAAATGTGAGAGGGGTCTGATCTGTACCTCCTTAACATGGAGACATGGAAGGCATTGTGAATCTTTTCCAACTCCAGAGGCAATGCAAGTCTGTATGCTAATGGACCCACTCTTTCCAGAACCTCATATGGCCCAATGAAGCGAGGACTTAGTTTCCCCTTTCTACCAAACCTCATGATCCTCTTCCATGGGGAAACTTTCAGGAACACCTTGTTACCCACACTGTACCGAATATCTCTTCTCTTTAGGTCAATGTAGGACTTCTGTCTATCCATTGCAACTTTGAGTCTATCTCTAATGAGCTTAACCTTTTCTTCCGTCTACTGTACTAATTCTAGGCCAATCAACTTCCTCTCGCCCACTTCATCCCAACACAAGGGAGTTTTACACTTTCTACCATAAAGTGATTCATATGGAGGCATCCGGATGCTTGACTGATAACTGTTGTTATAGGCAAATTCAATTAAAGGCAAGTGTGTGTCCCAACTCCCTTCAAACTCAATCGCACAAGCCCAAAGCATATCCTCTAAAATCTGAATGATCCTTTCAGATTGGCCATCTGTCTGTGGATGGAATGCTGTACTGAAGTTCAATCTAGTTCCTAGGGCTTTTTGGAGACTACCCCAGAATCTAGAAATGAACCTTGGGTCTCTGTCCGACACAATAGATACTGGTACTCCATATAACCTCACAACATCATCAATGTACAATTTGGCCAATCTTTCCAGGCTGTAATCCATCTTCACTGGTAAAAAGTGTGCAGACATGGTCAATCTATCAACAATAACCCAAACTGCATCATGATTCTTTTGTGTACGTGGAAGTCCTATCACGAAGTCCATAGTGATTCTTTCCCATTTCCACTTAGGAATTGGCAATGGCTGTAGCAACCCTACAGGCACTTGGTGTTCTGCCTTTACTTGCTGATAAGTTAGGCATTTGGCAACATATTCTGTAATGTCTTTCTTCATTCCTCTCCACCAATAGTGCTCTTTCAAACTTCTGTACATTTTAGTTCCACCAGGGTGCATTGCAAAAGGTGAATCATGTGCTTCCTTTAAAATCGTCTGCCTTAGTTCAACATTCTCAGGAATGCACATTCTCTCCTTATATAACAACAAGCCCTCATCATTTACTGATAATTCTCGTTTCTTGCCATCCCGAGCCTCTTCCATTAACTTCGCATACTTATCATCCTTCCGTGCAACTACTTTAATTTGTTCTGCCAGCATTGGCTTCACTTGCCAAGTAGCTACCATCTACCCATCTTCATTAATCTCCAAATTAGCATGCAATTCCCTTAACTCATGCACCATGGACAATGGAGAAACCCTCAAACTAGCCATAGTCTCGTGACTTAAAGCATCAGTTACAACATTAGCTTTTCTAGGCTGATAGTCTATCAAACAATCATAATCTTTTATCAGCTCTAACCATCTCCTCTGCCTCAAATTTAACTCCTTTTGTATGCCCAAGTACTTCAAACTTTTATGATCGATGTATATATAACATCTCTCCCCATACAAGTAATGTCTCCAAATCTTCAAGGCAAAGACAATGGCTGCCAGCTCCAACTCATGCGTAGGATAATTCCTCTCATGCGGTTTAAGCTAGTGTGAAGCATAGGCAATGACATTCCTATCTTGCATCAACACATAGCCCAATCCGTTATGAGAAACATCACTATATATGGTATACTCTTTACCCAAAGTGGGCAAGGTTAAGACCAGAGCTTCAATTAAATGCCTCTCTAACTCATCAAAACTTTCCTGGCATCGATCAGTCCACTGAAATTTTACATCCTTCCTAAGTAGCTTGGTCAGTGGAGATGCTAGCATGGAGAATCCCTTCACAAACCTTCAGTAATACCCGACTAAAACAAGGAAATTCCAAACTTCCATGACATTTCTAGGTGGCATCCAATTAAGAATGGCTTCTACTTTGCTAGGATCCACCTGAATGTCCTATGCAGACACAATATGCCCCAAAAATGTAATCTCCTTTAGCCAAAACTCACAGTTCGACAGTTTGGCATACAACTGCTTCTCCCTTAAAGTCTGCAATACTATCCTTAAGTGCTTGTTGTGTTCCTCTGCATTCTTTGAGTACACCAAAATATCATCAATGAACACCACAACAAACTGGTCCAAATATGGCCTAAAGATAGTGTTCATCAGGCCCATAAAAGCAGCTGGAGCATTGGTCTACCCAAATGGCATTACCAAGAACTCATAGTGACCATATCGAGTTCTAAAGGCAGTTTTATGAATACTTTGCTCCTGCACCCTCAACTGGTAGTAGCCTGATCTCAAGTCAATTTTGAAGAATACAGTTGCATCCTTCAACTGATCAAACAAATCATCGATCCGTGGCAGAGGATATCTATTCTTTATAGTCACCTTATTCAACTATCTATAGTCTATGCATAGGCGGAGAGTACGATCCTTCTTCTTCATAAATAATACTGGTGCTCCCCAAGGTGACACGCTAGGGCAGATGAAACCCTTATCTAACAATTTCTGCAATTGCACCTTTAACTCTTTCAACTCAGCAGGTGACATCCTATAAGGAGTGATGGAGATTGGCTCCACACCAGGCATAGTCTCAATTTCAAATTGCATCTCTCTTTCCCGAAAATCCCATACCATAGGAATATCTTTAAGATCTGGACTCCCCACTTGGGTGTTTATCACATGAGCTAGATAAGCTTCACATTCATTTCTAATCATCTTTCTAGCAAGTGCAGCTGAAATGATGTTGGATGGCAATAACTACCTCTCCCCTTGCATCACTACGTCTGCATACTCGAGAAGAGCAAAAGTGACTGTCTTCAGTCTACAGTCGATCATGGCTTGATGCCTAGCTAACCAATCCATGCCCAATATGATATCATAATCTCGAAAGGGCATGTCAATTAAGTCTGACAGGAATGTATGTCCTTGGATCACCAAAGGACAATCCTTATATAATTTGTTCACCCTAGCCTCTTGTCCTAAAGGACTAGTCACTAGCACATCATAATCCAATTTCACACAAGGAATAGCAACAGAGCATGCAATACTAGCACTAGCATAAGAATGTGTAGAACCAAGGTCAAACAGCACATATACATCTCTATCAAAAATGGAGAAAGTACCAACTACAACATCTGATGTCTCAGCTTCATCCCTATGGCGCATGGTGTACACCTTGACCGGTGCACCACTCTGCTCTAGTTGGCTCACTGTGCCCTGGCTACCAGAAGTGTTACCTCTACTCCTGCCTTTGCCTCTACTAGTTGTCTATTGTCCTCTGGAAGCAGAACCTTGAACATATCCCTTAGTGGTAGTAGGTGGCCCAGATCTGTGGGCACTAGTGCAATCTCTAGCAAAATGCCCACTTTCACCATAGTTGTAACAGGCTCCTATGGCCTTATAACATACTCCTCCATGAGTCTTGCCATAAGTCTCACAAGCACGGGCAGGAAAGGAACCCCTAGATGTCTGCTGTTTGAATCTAGGTGGCCTCTGCCCTGAGAATCTTCCCCTACTAGATCCTCTGTTACTTGGTCCCCTAAAGCTCTTCCTCTTACCCGAATTATTACTTGGACTCTGACCTGTAGGCTTACTGCTCTTCTCTTTTTCAGTGGTTACCTTCTCAGATGCCCCTTCCAGTTCTATCCTTTCCAATTCAAGGGCCTGTGATATCAACATAAAGAAGTTATCATGTCGAAACCCAACCACTTGCAATCTCAAACTAGGCCTCAAACTGGCCTCAAACCGTTTGCATTTGTCTCTACTGGTAGTGAGTAGGCTTCTAGCATAGTGGCTGAGGTGGGAAAAGTCTCTCTTATACTCGGCTACAGTCTTGTTTCCTTGCTTCAAACTGAGAAACTCTTGTAGCTTCATATCTACATATGTGTCAGGAACATACTTCTGTCTAAATTCTCTGAGAAAGTCATCCCATGTCAACACAGGGGGCTCAACCAAACTGTGCGGAATGGTCTTCTACCACTCATATGCATCTCCATGCAGTAGGGAAATTGAATATTCAAACTTCAACTCATCTGTGCAGTGTAATTTCTTGAAGACCCTCTCCATCCGTTCTAACCAATGCTTAGCTTCCAGTGGGTCCATTGTACCCTTGAACTCTGTTGCCCCATACTTTATTAACTTGTCATATTGTCTGGCTGGGGCTGGTGGTTGCACTGGAGGTGCTTGCACAAGAGCTTAGACTGGTATATTGCCAGCCATTTGCTGAAATAGTGCAGCCATCTGCTTAGCGAACTGAGTAGGAAACTGCATGGGTGGAATGGGTGCAGCTGACCCACTGGCATTTTGAGGAGTTGGGGCCTCCCCCTGTACCTCAACTGCTACTAATTGTTCTATTGTGTGATCCCCCTCTTCCATATTGAATCACAAAGAATTATACTCCCTGGACAACCAACACAAGGAGATTTCCCTCCATTAGTCCATATTCATGATGTAATGCACTATATGTATCAATTAATGACAATTGAGCAGTTGTACTTATCAAAAATTTTCAAACATGCAATTTCAAAACTTGTATAAAAACCAAAGCTCTGATACCACTAAGACATGTCACACCTTATCCCTTGTAAGGCACGACATGTTCCCGTAGCATACCTAATGAATTACCGAACTCCACCTACCGATAACCCTTTAGTTATGCTATATTGGATTTTAAAACAAACCATAGCTTTTTATCTTATCAATTCTTTTGCGGAAAACTACATGAGAATAGTTAAAATTCCATGTAAACATTCATTGGAAATAATGATAGACTAAATATTGCAAAAGTTACATTTTCATAAGTCTCAAAGTAAAATACAAAATAGTTACAAACTCAAAATGTGATAGCAATGCAGTACTTTTTAATACAAACTGCTCAATCTCTGTACTGTGATACCCTTTACCCATCTACAGTGTAGCCGAGCAAGATATGTCACACGGTGTGCCAGAGTACCAAATCATATTTCAATTCACTTTACCCTTTTTACTTATTTATTTATAATTTTTTATTGATTTGAATTTTTGCCACAAATTTTAATGAAAATCCGGTAGAGTGCCGGCTGTAAATTGGAAAAACAATTCTTCTGAACCTGTTTAAAAGACACTTCCCATATAATTTTCAAATCCATAACTCCAATATACACACATCTCAACTCAATCTCCAAATTTACACACTATTTTCAATATTTTTGTTCACATCACCATTCAAATCACATTCATGTATATTTCTCAACATTTCATTTTTCAACATAATATACAAAAAATTTCAATAACATGAAATTTCATATATTTACATTATCAAATAATTTCAAGAGTTTATAGTTACAATCCAAGACTAATACAAAATGCAAAATACAAAATGCCACCCAAAGTCCTAATGTCCTACCAAGTGTATTGCAGATGTGAGGTAACTCTGGACTCAGTATGCAGCTCTAAAAGTTCACCCAATCTGATGTCTGCTAGGCTTCCCAGCTATGTCTCCAGTACCTGCTCGTGACAAAAGCGATGCGCTAAGCAATTCTGCTTAGTGGTGACAATATAAAATAAAATAACTAAAATAAAGTAAGTATGCAGAATGTATGTTTACATCATTGGTAGACTTAATTTCTTATATTTATTGCAGTATTATTCGATTAAAATTTGATAAGATTTATTATCATTGCCCGAGTAACCCCTACTAGTCGACTGGACTGGATAAACAGGTAAACTGGCATTGGGTACTAAGTACCTCAAACCATCACACCATCGGTCACATTGTGTCTCCCGGTATGCAACAAAATAGCTAATAAGCTGTAATAATTATCAGGGATAAAACCCGAGTATAAAAACTCAATCA
This sequence comes from Hevea brasiliensis, assembly GCF_030052815.1. NCBI lineage: Eukaryota > Viridiplantae > Streptophyta > Magnoliopsida > Malpighiales > Euphorbiaceae > Hevea > Hevea brasiliensis. Next base: position 94,369,316 of record NC_079497.1, read on the forward strand.
ACATAGCCAAAGGGTATTATGTCACAGAATGGCACGTGAGGCCATAAAACACAGAATGGCATGAAGCCATATGCAGTACTGCTAACAGAACCCTATTGGCATGCCAACCTATCCAAACCAATCTTGCTAGGTGTACTAGGACATGTTACACTCTTAAATTATACAATTCTTGAAATTCAAGTTTAGGTGTTACTATTCAATTCATTAGTCAACAAAAATGTTGAATTTTACATGGAAAATAGGTACATTGGTTTTAATACTCCCAACATACCACATTTTGCATTGTAAAATTGATGGTATTGGTTGCCAATACCATTTCTAAGCTTAATGTTAATTATTCAAAATTTTCAGATTTCAAGCTATGTGTTTACTGTTCCAATAGTTATTTTTGGAGTGAGAATTTGGCAAAGTGACCAACATAAAAGTTGTTCCTTATTTTATCTAGTTTCATTTGTTTTTTTGAATCACTCCATTTGGAGTTTTGTAGCTCAAGTTATGGCCCAAAAACCACAACTGGCCGAATTACAAATTTTCCAGATTTTTTAGACTGACCAAATTTATAGTATTTTGAGCAGTGATTGCATATCACTTTTTGAATATCTTATGATCATAATTTGGGTTAGGTTTCTTCATGAAAGTTTTAGGTCTATATCTTAGCTTGTTGCTGGTAAAATTTCAGGTCAATTGGACCTTTCTACACTAAGTTATGGGCAAATGACTAAATACTATTCATTTGGTCATTTTGCTCAAGCAGAATGCAGGTCACCCGGATTAGGGCAATCTTGAGGTCAACTTGGTTTGGTTTTCTAAGCATAGTTTCTTCACCAGAGTTGTGACACTATGTGTCTAGTTTCATGTCCAATTGGACTTGCGCCAATTGAACCTCTACAACTCCAGTTACTGCTGCTCAAACCTGCTGGACTCTTGCCCAGTCCTGCAGGTCACCAAGGGCAGCCACACTAATCTCAATTCCCACTACACAAACCACTTCATTTCTTGTTTACACATAACGAAATGGCCACTAATTGACCATTAAAACTTACTTTCACCATTACATGATCAAAGTCTCCATTTCATACCCAAACCCTAACCCTAACATCACAAATCATGCATTTAACTTGCATGTCATCATTTCACTTAAAAGACTAATGTTAAGGCAGCCATACTATCATTTCTAGTTCCATGAAATCCTCAAAACCTCACCATATCCAAGGCAGTAGAAAATTGTGGGATGGGATACACATAATATTTATTCCATTTCCTTGTAAATTTTGCATTCAAATCACTCCCTTAACATGAATTAGAAAAGAAAACTCAAGTTTAGTCACTAACCTCTAATGGAGTGAAATTCAAACTTATCAAAGCTCCTCCTTTCTTCTTCCTTTTGCTGTCTTTAGCTTGCCCAAAGTGTATGAATTATTTTTTGTGAAGACAAAGATGAGTTTCAAGGAGGTTTAATGGGTTATCTCAAGCTTTCCTAAGCTCCCATGGAGGTTTGGGGTGAGGGAAGGGTTTCGGCCAAGAGAAGGAAGAAGACCATCTGATTTTTTTTTCTTTCCTTTTTCTATCCATTAAGTCCTTTTAACTAAGTTAATGCCATGTGTCAACATTTGATTGGGTGGGAGAATAATAATGACATCATAATGATGTCATAATTCCCATTTCTCTCATGTTCTATCCTTTTCTTGTCAATTTAATTTCAATTAAATTTTTAACAATATTTATTCATATTTTGTGTCATAATAATTATTTGCTTAATTGGACAAGTAAGCCAAAAATCACCTTTGAAGGCAAAATAACCAAACCCTCCGTTTATCTTAACAGACCAAAATTATCTGTACCGATTGATTAAATTTTTCTTGTGTTTTCTTAATATTCTATTGTCATGGAAACCCCAATAATCCTTCTCTGAGGTCTCAAAAATTATTTTATGAAGTTTTCCCTGGGTTTAGGGTTGCTAACGGCCTTCACCGCCACTTTCCCTTCGGGTTACTCATCACTGGGGTTTCAGCTCGTTTGACCTTAGTTTATTTGGTTTCTAAAAATTTTTCCTTGATTTTTATGAGCATTATTTGGTTTATTTATAACTCCTCACTCTAGTCTATTTATAATTTCAAACATTTCAGCTACTTAGATCGATATTGGTCGCCGGAACAGTAGACTGTACGGACTAGCTAAAGTGAGGATGTTACACGTACATCCATACATATAGGTACAAAATACATCCAAAGCAATCACAAGGGTATACCTAACATAAATACCCACAAACAATACTAAAATGTTGCTTCCAAGTCTCTCACTCAATAGCCTTCTCCTTTACCTTACCTGCGATAGCATAAAGAAGCTATCGCTGAGTATATTACTCAGTGGTGCACAACTAATAACTTTAAAACTTAAGGTAAACCACAATTTGTCAAAGCATAATAAATCACAATTTTCTTAAGCATGACAACTTCACAATAGTTCTAAGTCCATAAAGGCCATTTATTGGAATAACATTTCAAATGAGAAATCACACTTCATAAATCACAATTCACAAAGCAATAGTGTTGCCAACATCAACACACAGTTTAGGCCATGACACAAAATTTCATGATCAGTGCCGTGTTGTACACCATGACAAAACAATCTCAACCTCACTAACCGTTATTAATGAGGGAAGGGCTAGTTAGCTAATGAGTACTCATGTAGTCTTACCCCACTAACCGTTATTAATGGGAGACATAATCAATATCAATTATCAACCCCAAGTAGTCATTACTACTGGGGAGTTCCAAAAGGGACTGTCATGCTAACTGTGGTTTCAAAACAGTTTCCAAAAATTTCCCACTCAACAATCACATTTGTAAACTAATAAACACATTTAAATTCATCATAATATCCATATAAAGGTGGCAACACCCAAATTTCTTAAATACAAAAGAAAAACCATATTTCAGTCAAAGTAAACTTGTTCAAAGCAAACTCATTCAAATAAACACATTCCAAGCAATTTACAAGTTTAAAAACGAAGAAAAGGTTAGTTCTGCACAAACCTTCAATAATTCTCCTTCCTTGTTACCTACTTCTCCTTGTCCGTTCCAACTTCTTTTTCTACTAAAAATACACAAATAGAATACCTCAATACCAATCTCAATTGCTGCCAAAAACTCATTACATGCATGTTTAATGCATCCCAAGTTAGCTTTGAAAATTTTAGAATATTTTGGTTTTGGGACAGCTTGGTGCCCCAATTTTTGAACCCAATTTGCACCTAGTTTTGATCATAATTTGGTGAGGTGTTCTTCATGAGAATTTTTCATTTAGGTCTTAACTTTATTTTCCTTTTTGAATCGCCTAATTTGGAGCTATGTAGCTCAAGTTATGACCAAAATACAGTTACTGTTCACGTCACTGTTCATGCTGCAGATTCAGTTCTGGCAGATTTATCAATCCAACTTCGTTCAGCAATTTGATCAAGTTAAGTCCATAATTTGCTCTAATGTTCTTCATACGAAATGTTCTACTATGTCTTAAGTTTCCATCGGTTCAAGAATTACCTAAATCAGAGTTTTCTAGAGAGAGTTATGGCCATGCAAATTTTACTGTTTATATTATAAATCTGCAGTTCTGCAGATTCGGTGATTCAATTTTTCTCAGCAATTTGATTGGGTTAAGTCCATAATTTGGCCTCAATTTCTTGAAATGAAATGTTCTACTATATCTTAGGTTTCCATCGGCTCAAGAATTGCCAAAATTGGAGTTTTCTAGAGAGAGTTATGGCCATGCAAAGTTTATTGTTCATATGGTCAAATTCTACAAGTTCCAGAATTTTGTCTCTAAGTTCAAGGCTCATTTCGGATAGCTTAAGGTCATTTTCGGGCATGGTATCTTCACAAAAATTCTAGCCCTATGTCTTAAGTTTCATTTCCAATTAGTTTCACACCAATTGGAGTTGTGTAGCTCAATTTATGGGCTGTCAAACACACTGAACTCAATGTGCAAATTCTACCCTAGGTTCAAAATTTTCATTTCTTCAACTATTCCCACTAACTAACCTCAATTCACATTTAATTCACTCAAAATGACTATAATTTAGCATTGACACATCAATGGTACTTCCTAGTACAAACCCCACAATTTTCAAACACCAAAGTTTGCAATTTTCCCTAATCCTACCATTTCATTACCTCCATTCATCAACCCAATGTCAATTCAAATTAAATAAACCTCAAATGACCATAATTTAACACTACACACACCAATTTCACTCTCTAGCACCAAAACTCAAATTTTCCCATGAACTCTAATCTCCCATAATTAAATTTATACACGTTTGATGCAATTTCTTTGCCCCAATCATGTATACTACTTCAACTAAGCTTAATCTCATCATAAATTTCATTCAAATACATCAAACACTAACTTTTCTCCAATTTGGCCAAAACCCTAGTTTAGATTCCATATATGTTTTCTTTCATTTTCTTATGAAATTTCATGCTTTCTCATGCAAATTCATCACACCCAAACTTGATTCAAAACATATTTGGTTAATCAAGCATGAAAGAGAGAGCTTACCTCACTTGATGATTTTTCCCACTTCCAATCTCTTCCAAATCTTGCTCTTCTTGTTTCTAATCTCTCAATCAAAGATCCCTTTGATGTTTTCTTTTAGTGGGCTATGGAATTTTTGAAGGGAATTGAAGTGAATCAAGACTTGGAAGGGAAAACAATGGTGGAAGAAGATTGGAGAAGAACAGAAAAGAAAAGAGAGGGAGAGGGAAGATGGGTGGTGGCATGGAATAAGGGAAAGAAGGAGACTTGTCTTCTTTTATACTTATTTATTCCTTTTTAATTAAATAATTAAGTTAAATTGTCAAAAGCCCATAAGTTATTAATTTTAATTAGGTCAAAAATGGAATTTAAATTCTAGATTTTTGCCTCTTTTATTTTCTTTCCACTTTTACTCCAATTTTTCCCTCAATATTTCTTCATAATTCAATATTTTATTTTTATTTAATTAAATTGACATTTTGGTCGAAAATCAACTCTTAAAGTGAATTGACCAAAATGCCCCTTATCGGGTCATAATCCCTCTTTTATAATATACCCGGTGAGTCCTTATATTTTTGGGTCACTTGAATTTTTATTATATCTATCTCAATTAATTTTCTATTTATTTTTGGTCCTCAAGGTGTCTTTGAATAGTACTAGTCACGGACCAAAAATGGTACTATTCATAACTCGGAGGTTCGGGGTGTTACATTTTATACCTATATGTATGGATGTACGAACATTGAGCAGTTTGTATTAAAAAGTACTGCATTACTAAAGTATTTTGAGTTTTTATTTAAAAGCATTGCATTGCTATCACATTTTGAGTTTATAACTATTTTGTATTTTACTTTGAGACTTACGAAAATGTAACTTTTGCAATATTTAGTCTATCATTATTTCCAATGAATGTTTACCTGGAATTTTAACCATTCTCATGCAGTTTTCCGCAAAAAGAATTGATAAGATAAAAAGCTATGATTTATTTTAAAATCCTTTGTAGCATAACTAATGGGTTATCAGTAGGTGGAGTTCGGTAATTCATTAGGTATGCTACGGGAACATGTTATGTCTTACCAGGGATAAGGCGTGACATGTTGATACTAGAATCAACTTATCCATGATGTATAAAAAGGTCAACATTTTCATTGACCAGTGAATTGTATAATAACCAATAAACCCTAAAAATAAAGAAATAAATATTTAATATTGTAATATGCCCAAGTTTGCCTAGTTGACTACTTTGGATAGGTTGGCATGCTAATAGGATTCTGATAGCTGTTCTGTAAATGGCTTCATACCGTACTGTGTTTTCTGGCTTATTATGTCGTACTATGATTTTAATAGCCTATGGTTATACAGATTGTGTTATTATACTCGGCTTAATGCCTTATTGATTATATGGCTTTTTTTTTTTAGCCACACTGCTTGCACACCGAGAGATACTTTGTGACCGATGGTGTGATGGCTCGAAGTACTAGGTACCCAGTACTAGTATATCCGTTTATCCAGTCTGGTCAGTGTATAGGCTACACGGGCAATCAATTAATATATTATTCAATTCAGGCAATTAAGTTAAGTTAAGTATAATGAAATTTCAGTACAATTAAATAAAGTATTGAATGAAATGAGAAAAAGAGATTAGGAATAGAAATATAACAAAAATATAAGTTGCAAAATCGTAGAGACTTAAAATACAATACAGTTAGAATAATTTGTATACTGGGTAGTATTACTAAAAGGTTATAAATTTAGCACTTCTAAAGAGGAACAAACTAGTATATAAGATGGTTAATATTAGAAACATTCCAGTAAATCAAATTAATTATTTAATATTTAAATTATGCTCTATCTTTTCTTTATTTGTATATATTTTTTCTTGTTATACTATTGCACCACTAAGCAGAAATGTTTAGCACAACAGAATTGCTTTCTCGCGTAGGCACTGAAGGTAAAACCAGTAGACTGTCGACTGAGATTTTGGAGTCCAGATCTGTAAAAGTGTCAGAAGAGTACAAGGTTGTCACCTCCTCAGCAATGCATGTAGATAGGGCTCATATTTACACATGTTATGTATTTTGTTCATTCTAAGTACATTGTAAATTATTTGTATATCCTGTACTTGACAAACTTATGTAATTAGTTGGCAAATTATGTAAGATAATGAAATGTAAGAATTCTGATATATGAGTTAAGTATCTAATCATGATGATTCTGATTGAGATTGAGTATGAGAAATTTTGAGACTGATTCTGAGTTGTGAATTTGAGTATATATTGGAAATATTTTTAGCAGGTTCAGTAGAACTGTTAGTCCAAATTACTACTGGCACTCTGTTGGATTGTTGTTAAAATTTTTGAAATTCCAAATTAGTCAGATTTTGGTAAATAGTAAAAATAGCCTAAACCTTAGATAAAGTTTTTGAACAAGTAAATCAAGAACTGTAATGAAATCAAATAAGATCAGGTGCTCCAGCACTCCATGTGACCCACCTTGCTTGGCTACAGTATAGACGGGTGAGGGGTGTTATATTTAGTGGTATCAGAGTACGGTTTAGGCATTTCTAGGCACAAATAATTAGAAAGAACTAGTGTGCATACATGCATTGCATTCATAAGAGTCGAGGTGACACTAATGCGGATCTGTTTACTTTTGATTATTCAAAGTTAAGATATGAACTCAGAGTCGCAGAGGGCATTAGTAAAAGAAGTAGAAAACCTAGTTCATGAGGTTATAACGTAGTGACTATGTAATATTCTCGATGTTTTTATTGTAAGCTGCAGATTACAATACCGATATGGGATTATTGTGTAAAGCTACGTGCTTCCTCGTGGTACAATAAAATGAGAATATTTGTAAGTAGTTTGATTTGATATAGTTACACCCGAATAGAGTACTATTACGGAAAATAAATGTGAAAATTCTAGTTAAAAATTTAAACTTTAGAACTAGCATACTGAAAGATCACACTTGTAAGGTAGCTAGAGTCAGTCACTCAGTTACACTAATGTGAACTACCTGTACCACAGTAATTTTTATAAGCTTAGAGATTTTAGTACTGCGTATCATCCTTAGACGGATGGATAGTCGAAACGATTAATTCAAGTAAATTTTAAAACTCATTGAGTTCCTATAAATAAAGAAATGAAATGATAATAATAACCTGTAATATGTGATAAGCCCTCAAGAATATAATGAGAACTTGTGTCATTGAATCTGAGGGGAGATGGGACAGATACCTCCCGCAACAAAATTTGTATACAATAATAAGTGTCAAGCTAGCATATAAACGACACCCTATGAAACACTGTAAGGGAAAGAGTGCAGAACACCAATATATTGAATTGAGTTGGGTAAAGATATTTAGACATTGATATAGAGTCTTATAATTATTTTGATATTTTTGTCAGAAAAGAATGATTTAGGTATTTGAAAATATATTTAGAAGTTGTAGTACTACTCTCTCTGGAAGCAAGAATAAATACCTTCCATTGATGGAGTTTGTGTATAGTGATATTTATTAAATAAGCATGATGATATCAAGATATAAGTTTTGTATGAGATAAATGCAGAATACCTAGACAAAGGGTAATTTAACAGAGTTGGAATTGGTAGAAGAGACTAAATTACTAGTAAGGATTCTAGTATGAGAAATCAGAGAACTAATGAATAATAGACTTTCATGAGTAGAGATAATAAATGCAAAAGAAAATAATGATGGGAAAGTGAGTAGAATTATGAAATAATAATAAGCTCAGTTGTTTAAATCCAATGAATTTCGAGGATGAAATTCTTTTTTAGAGTGGAAGAATTGTAACATCCTCACTTACGTAGTCGTTCTGTTCTACTATACTTGTAACACCCTCCTCCCTGTAGCAACTCTGTACATTCAACTGTTCCGGTGACTAGTGACGGTCTGGATAGCTAGAACGTTTGGAAAAATATTTAAACTAAAGTGAGGAACCAAAATTAACTCAAATATTAATAAGAAAAATTTAGGAAAAATTTTAGAAATAAAATACAATCAAGTCAAACGAGCCAGTGCCCTAGTGATGGGTAACCTAGTGGGAAGTTGCGGTTCTCGCAACTAGGAGCCCTATACCTGGGGAAAAATTCATAAAATAATTTTTGAGACTTCAGAGAAGGGTCATTGAGGTTTCTATGGCATTAAAATGCTAAGAAAATGCTTAGAAAATTTTTTCAATCAATACAGACAATTTTGGCTCAATAAGCCAAACGGAGGGCATTTTGGTCATTTCATCTTCAGAGATGATTTTTGGCCGACTTGTCCAGTTAAGTAAATAATTATTATAACATAAAATATGAATAAATATTGCTAAAAATTGAATTGAAAATGAGCAGAAAAGAAAAAGAAAAGAAAATGGAATAAATGAGAATTTTGACAACATTATGATGTCATTAAAACCCCAATGACCAATCATATTGTGACACATGTCCTTAACCCATTTAAAATGAATAAAATGGGCAGAAAATGAAAGAAAAACTCAGCTTTCTTCTTCTTCCCATTTCCAGCCGTGAACCATTTCTTCCTCCATTAAAATTCCTTTCATTTTCTCTCTTCCAAACCTTGAATTCTCACCACTAAACTTTAAGTTCTCTTCATTAAAAATTATCCATACCTCTTGGGAAGGTGTTTGGCTGCCAAGAAAGCCAAAGAAAGTGAAGGAATTTTGAGTGGAAAAATTCTGCTCATAAGGTTAGTGCTCATTTCTTCTAAAATTTTTGTGTATGGCTGCTATTGAACATGATTTTGGTGTTGAAATTCATGGATTGTATGTGTATAAAAATTTTAGTTGTTGGAGTTAGGGTTTGAGGCACAAAACTTGGATTTTGTTCATATGTTGGTGAATGAAAGTTTAAATGGTCAATTAGTGACCATTTGGCTGTGTATGATGAGGAATTAAAGTGAGTTGAGGCTTGGCATTTGTGTATGGATGAGCTGCCTTGGCCGACCTGTAGGACTGAGCATGAGTCCAGCAGGTTTGGGCAGCTATAAATGGAGTTGTAGATGTTCAATTGGTGCAAGACCAATTGGACATGAAACTAGACACATAATGGCACAACTTTGGTGAAGAAACCCTGCCCAGAAAGCCAAACTAAGTTAACCTAAAAATTGCTCTAATCCGGGTGACTTGCATTATACCTGGGCAAAATGACCAAATAAATAGTGTTTGGTCATTTGGCCATAACTCAGTGTAGAAAAGTCTAATTGACCTGAACTTTTACCATCAATAAGCTGAAATATAGACCAACAACTTTGATGAAGAAACCTAACCCAAATTATGACCATAACATATTCAAAAAGTGACTTGAAATTACTGCTCCTAACATTGTAGATTTGGTCAGTCCAGAAATTCTGGAAAAATTTCAATATGGCCAGTTGTGGTTTTTGGGCCATAACTTGAGCTACAAAACTTCAAATGGAGTGATTAAAAAAAGGAAATGCTACTAGACAAAATAAGGAACAACTTTTATGTTGATCATTTTGCCAAATTCCTACTACAAAAATGACTAATAAAACAGTAAAGACAAAGCATGAAAACTAAAAATTCTATCCAATTAACATTAGGCTTAGAAATGGTATTGGCAACCAATACCAACAAATTTAGAATGCAAAATGTGGTATGTTGGGAGTATTAGAACCAATGTACCTATTGTCTATGCAAAAGTCAACATTTTAGTTGACTAATGAAATGAATAGTAACCCCTAAACTTAAATTTCGAGAATTGTAAAGTTTAAAAGTGTAACATGCCCTAGTAAACTTAGCAAGATTGGTTTGGATAGGTTGGCATGCCAATAGGGTTCAGTTAGTAGTACTGCACATGGCATTATGTCATTCTGTGATTTCATGGCTTTTAGCCATTCTGACATTGTGTTGAGACTTGGCCTTGTGCCTAATGTTATTACAGCTTATTAGCTATTCTGTTGCACACCGGGAGATACATATGTGACCAATGGTGTGACAGCACAAGGTACTTGATACCCAGTGCCAATTTACCCATTTATCCAGTCCAGTCGTCCAGTATAGGTTACTTGGGCAACAAAAAATGAAAGTGGATAAATTTAATGAAATTATGAATATAACAAGTACATAATAAATAAGATTACCAATAATGATCAAAAAATGGTCTACATAAAACATCAGAACATGCCCTGCATATTTATTTTTTGTTATTTCTTTTTATTTTATTATTGGCACCACTAAGCATTATTGCTTAGCGCATTGCTTTTTGCCACGCATAGGTTCTGGAGAGATCGATCGAGAGCCCAGTAGACCACAGACCGGGTGAGACCATAAGCAGCTCTGCATAGTATCCGTGTCACCTCACCATCATCAGTGCATTGGTAGGACACTAGGTTTTATTTTGATATTTTGTAATTAACTTTTACTTTCTCATGTGCAATTGAAACTCATGTAATGTATTTTGGTATTAATGTAAATAGTGAGAATTGTGTTTATGAATGAAAAAAATTGATGACTTGTAAATGAATATCATATGAAATGAATGATTGAGAAATGGAAATGTTGTTGAAAAATATTGAGATTTTGATGATGAAATGGAGTTTGGGATTGATTGAGAATTTTGGAAGTGTTTTTCACAGGTTTCGAAGAACTGTTTTCTCCATTTTTAGCTGGTACTCTGCCGGATTTTCTATAAAATTTTCGGAATCTCAAATAAATTATAATTTCAATAAATGACTTAAATGAATTATATTTCATAAATTGTACTTCATAACTATGAAAAAAATAAATTAGGAAGAATAAAAAAATGATTAAATTAAAATAGGGTGTTTCGGTACACTGCGTGGCATATCTTGCTCCGCTACACTGTAGACGGGTAAGGGGTGTCACAGTACTGATGGTTGATGTCTGTCCGGACAGCTAAAAGTACAAAGTACTCTGATGCAGACAACGAGAATGTGGGCGGTTGGAATCTGAGACGGCCAAAAAAGTCCGAATTACGTTTTGGTGATAGTGAGGAAGTATAAAATAATGAAATATGTGATGAAAAAATTAAGGAAAAATAAAAGAGATAAAATGTGACTAAGTTAAACGAGCTGAACCCGTAGCGATTGGTGACCGCACCGGAGAGTTACGGTGACGACCGTTGACTAGCCCTGGACCACAGGGAAACTCGGGGAAATATTTTTGGGACCTAATTAAAGGTCTACTAAGATGTAATTGACATTGGAAATATCAAAGAAAATTTAGTAAGTCAATATAAATAAAAATGAAAATTAAAGAAATCGGTGGGTCAAGGAATTAATCGATGTTACCGAAAAATCGGAAATATAACCCGAGAAGGGGCATTTTGGTCATTTAACACCTAAAGTTGGCTTTTGACCTAAATGTCCATGAAAAATAAGTGGTAGTACATTTTGAAAAATTGAATGAAAAATGAGATTAAAGATAAAATGTGATTAAGAGAAATTAAGTGGAAAAATATGAGAATAATTAAAAGCTTAATTATAATATTCTTAATCTACCTTTAGTGGACAATTAGTGGACCTTAGTGGGATATATATATACATATAAAATGTTAAACTTCTGTCCATTTCCACCTTCTTCTTCCTCATATCCTCACTTTGATGAAATTGTTTCTCTCCCAAAATCACCATAGCCACCCCACATGCAAAGCTCCATTCTTCCATCTTCATGCCATAATCTTTATAATTTCTTTCATTAAACTTGGTCCACACCTCTTGGGCAGATTATAGGGAGCAAAAAGGAAGAGATTTGGTGAAGTTTTGGTCAAGCTCAAAAAAGGTTAGTGCTAGTTTTTATTCCCTTGCTTAACTAAAGTTTGTGCTGAGGTTGTGGGAAGCATTTTGGTTGAAAAAATTTTAAGCATTACTTGAGTAATTGTTGGGTGTAACTTGTGGTAGCCATGGAAAGGAAAGGTGAGGAACTTATTCTCACTTGTAATTGATGTTAATTGATGGGAAATTAGTGTGGATTGAAGTAAATGGTAAGGTTAGTAATTTAATTTCATGAGTAAGTTGGCAATTAAGTTTTAAGATTAGATTTGAAGAAATATTGAGGGTCTTGGTAAATTGTAAATTTCGGCAGCCTTGAATTCCATGGAAGAGTGTTAATTTCATGAATATGACAATTAATTTAGTATGTTGTTACATTAGTGGAAGTACATGGTAAAAATTACTAGGTATTAGTTAGTTATTTCATGTATATATTAGGTTGGTTTTGACTTCTTGACTAGAGGCTATATAATGTACTTTGAGAACTTTTATAAACTGCCTAAATTGACAAAATTGAGATGTGATGAAAGATATAGAAGTGCCATGAATTCAGAATTGTAGTTTTGAGAGGAGAAGGAAGGACAATTAGGAGTGTTATTTCATGTGTAGGTTGTGTTGTGTTGAAAATAGTAGATAATTTGAGCCATAAATAAATATGTGTGATCCCAGTTGGTATGAGGCCAATTGGAGGTAAAATTAGACTTGTAATGGACCAATTTTCATGTAGAAGTTATGCCAAAATTCTGCCTACAAGTGACCTAAAGAAATGACGAAATCCGGATTTGCAACCTTGCAAACCTGAAAATGGACCATTTGAATAGTAGCCAGTATTTTGGCCATAACTCACTTAAAATAGGTCCAAATGACCTAAAATTTATATCATTGGAAAGCTTAGACACAGAGCTACAACTTTAGGGAGGATCATGGAACCCAGAAATGTCATTTACTAAGTCAAATTTCTTGCACAAGTTGAGGTGACAAAACTGTCCAGAACCATTGCAACCCAGAATTTAACCATATGAATAGTAGTCACTAAAATGACCATAACTCACTCAAAACAGGTCCAAATGACCTGAAATTTATACCATGGAAACCTTAGACATAGAACTACAATTCTTATGGAAACACCAAAGCCCAGAAATGACCAGAACCAAGTCAAATTGCTTGTCCAAATTTGGGTACAAAAACTGCCACAACTGAATTTGACCTAAAATTGACCAAATTTTGCATTAAAGATGCAATATGTCCAACTTTAGTAAATTTACCATATCTTGGTATATACAACTCAGAATGACTTGAAATTTGTGCCAAAAGTTCAATAAGACATAGAGCTATAATTTTGCTTCTTTGACTAGAAGCTAAAAACCAAGAGAAATAGGACATTAAGCTAGACCAATCTAGCACACTAAAACTGAAAATTTGACATACAATGAAGCCTTGAAGTAATTTGGCAATAAATACTAACTTGTGAGAATTATAAATTGCACTATATTGGTAGCATATTGAAATGCAAATTGTGACATGTTGATACTAGAATCAACTTATCCATGATGTATAAAAAGGTCAACATTTTCATTGATCAGTGAATTGTATAATGACCAGTAAACCATAAAAATAAAGAAATAAATATTTAATCTTGTAATATGCCCTAGTTTGCCTAGTTGACTAGTTTGGATAGGTTGGCATACCAATAGGATTCTGACAGCTGTTCTATAAATGGCTTCACACCATACTGTGTTTTCTGGCTTATTATGTCATACGATGATTTTAATAACCTATGTTTATACAGATTGTGTTATTATACTCGGCTTAATGCCTTATTGATTATATGGCTTTTTTTTTAGCCACACTACTTGCACACCGGGAGATACTTTATGACCGATGGTGCGTTGGCCCAAGGTACTAGGTACCCAGTACTAGTATGTTTGTTTATCTAGTCTGGTCAGTGTACAGGCTACACGGGCAGTCAATTAAAACATTATTCAATTCAGGCAATTAAGTTAAGTTAAGTATAATGAAATTTCAGTACAATTAAATTAAGTATTGAATGAAATGAGTAAAAGAGATTAACAATAGAAATATAACAAAAATATAAGTTGCAGAACCGTAGAGACTTAAAATACAATACAGTTAGAATAATTTATATACTGGGTAGTATTACTGAAAGGCTATAAATTTAGCACTTCCAAAGAGGAACAAACTAGTATATAAGATGGTTAATATTAGAAACATTCTAGTAACTCAAATTGATTATTTAATATTTAAATTTTGCTCTATCCTTTCTTTATTTGTATATATTACTTCTTGTTATACTATTTCACCACTAAGTAGAAATGCTTAGCACAATGGAATTGCTTCCTCGCGCAGGTACTGAAGGTAAAACCAGTAGACTATCGACTGAGATTTTGGAGTCCAGATCTGCAGAAGTGTCAGAATAGTACAAGGTTGTCACCTCCTCAGCAATGCATGTAGATAGGGCTCATATTTACACATGTTATGTATTTTGTTCATTTTAGGTACATTGTAAATTATTTGTATATCCTGTGCTTAACAAACTTATGTAATTAGTTGGCAAATTATGTAAGATAATGAAATGTAAGAATTCTAATATATGAGTTAAGTATCTGATCATGATGATTCTGATTGAGATTGAGTATGAGAAATTTTGAAACTGATTCTGAGTTGTGAATTTGAGTATATATTGGAATTGTTTTTGGCAGGTTCAGCAGAACTGTTAGTCCAAATTACTACTGGCACTCTATTGGATTATTGTTAAAATTTTGGAAATTCCGAATTAGTCAGATTTTGATAAACAGTAAAAATAGCCTAAAACTTAGATAAAGTTTTTAAACAAGTAAATCAAGAACTGTAATGAAATCAGATAAGATTAAGTGCTCCGGCACTCCGTGTGACACGCCTTGCTCGGCTACACTGTAGACGGGTGAGGGGTGTTACACTTATCATGTATAAGTGTCTATCATATTTGTTATATGGCATGAGACTCACCATTCTATCTTATTTATATCTCATATAAATAACTTAGAAACAAACATGAATACAATCTTACTGGATAAATCATGTCCTTATTGTAAAGTATCCTCAATTGTGAACCTATTTATGATACTTTACGCTAGAAATATTGTCACTCATATTCTTAACAACTTAAGAATATAATTTCTAACAAAATATCAATGGACCTTTTCTATTACACATAAATATATTATGTAAACGGAAAAGTGAAAATGCCTTTTATTAATAAAAATATGTACAAGATACATACTAAATGATATGCTCTAGGGCATACTACTAACAATCTCCCACTAGCACTAGAGTCATTCATTACAATATCTTAGATCCATCTTCTCAAGATGTCGGTCTAGCTAAGTTTGTGACATAGGCTTAATGAATGGATCAGCTGGATTTTCAGCTAATGATATTTTCTGCATGGCTACATCGCCTCGTCCAACTATTTCTCTGATAATATGGTAGAGCCTTTCAATGTGTTTGGATTTCTGGTGAGACCGGGGTTCCTTAGCCTATATGACTGCTCCATTGTTGTCACAGTGAAGTGGAACTGCTGATTCAATGGAAGGAACTACTGCAAGTTCTGTCACAAACTTCTTTATCCAAACAGCTTCCTTTGCAGCATCTGATGTAGCAATATACTCAGCCTCAATAGTGGAATCTGCAGTCATACTCTGTTTGGAACTCTTCTAACTGACTGAACCTCCATTACAAATGAACACATACCCAGAGGTAGACTTTCTACCTTTGATATCTGATTGGAAATCAGAATCAGTATAACCATCCAATTGCAAGTCTCCACCTTCATATATCAAAAATAAATCCTTAGTTCTTCTCATGTACTTAAGGATATTCTTGACAGCTATCCAGTGTTCCAAACCTGGATTGGATTGATACCTGCAATTCAAACTAACAGCATATATGATATCCGACCTAGTACATAATATTACAGACATTAAATTTCCAATAGCCGAAGCATATGAAATCCTGGCCATTTTATCTCTTTCTTCAGGTGTCTTTGGAGACATCTCTTTAGAAAGGTGGATACTATGTCTCACTAGTAACAATCCTCTCTTGGAATCAAGCATGTTAAACCTCTTTAACACTTTTTCCAAGTATAGACTTTGGAATAAACCAATTATTCTTTTTGCTCTATCTCTATAAATGCGAATCCTAAGAATATATGTTACCTCCTTTAAGTCTTTCATGGAGAATGTATTTGACAACCATACCTTTACAATTGTCAACATACCTATGTCATTTCCTATCAACAAAATGTCATCCACATATAAAACAAGGAAAGTGACAGCACTATCACTAACCTTCTTATATACACATGGCTCATCCTCATTTTTTATAAAACCAAATGACTTAATGGCTTCATCAAAACGGATGTTCCAACTCCTCAAAGCTTGTTTCAACCCATAAATGGATTGCTTTAGCTTGTATACCTTGGAACCATCTTGGGATTCAAAACCCCTAGGTTGTTCCATGAAAATGTTTTCTTCAATGTATACATTGAGAAAAGTTATTTTAACATCCATTTGCCAAATCTCATAATCATAGTATGCAGCTATTGCTACTAGAATCCTAATTGATTTAAGCATGGCAACAGGCGAGAAAGTCTCCTCATAGTCGATTCCTTGCCTTTGGCGAAATCCTTTTGCTACTAGCCTTGCCTTATAGGTCTTTACCTTTCCATCAGAACCAATTTTCTTCTTGAAAACCCATTTATTCCCTATAGGTATAATACTTTCAGGTGGATCAATAAGATCCCAAACTTGATTCTTATACATGGAATCAATTTCGGATTTCATAGCATCAATCCATTTTGAAGAGTCTATATCTGATATAGCTTCTTCATAGGTAAGTGGATCATCTCCATAATCTACTTCTTCATGAGTAGACAACTCTTGTTCTTCTTCATGAAGGAAACCATATGTCACTGGTAGGTGAGATACCCTGGTTGTTCTACGAGGAACAGCTGTAGATGTTTTATCAATAGGTGTAGGTTAACTAGATGGATCTATATCCATCTGATCTATTGATTGGTCAGAATTCTCCAATTCTAACTTTATTTGCCTTCCTTTGCCTCCTTCTTGAACAAACTGTTGTTCAAGAAATGTGGCATCTCTACTTACCACAACCTTTTGTGATGTAGGTAAATAAAAATAATATCCAAAACTATCTTTTGGATATCCAACAAATCGACCCTTTTCTGCTCTCGTTTCCAATTTATCAGTGTTCAGCTTTTTTATATAAGCTAGATAAGCCCAAATCTTAACATGCTTAAGACTTGGTTTTCTTCCATGCCATATCTCATAAGGTGTGGAAGATACTGATTTTGATAGAATCCTATTCAGAATATGCAAAGCTGATTCTAATGTAAATCCCCAAATAGAGATTGGCATATCAGCATAGCTCATCATACTACGTACCATATCTAATAGGGTACGATTTCCCCTTTCAGATACACCATTCAACTGTGGTGTTTCTGGAGGAGTTAGATAGGAAACAATGCCGTGCTCTCTCAAGTATTCATCAAATTCAGTACTCAAGTATTCACCTCCATGATCTGATCGAAGAGCTTTAATACTCTTTCCTATTTAATTTTCTACTTCAGATTTAAATTCCTTGAACTTTTCAAAGGATTCATGTTTGTATTTCATCAAATAAAAATACCCAAACCTTGATTTATCATCAGTAAAGGTAATAAAGTAATGAAAACCACATCTAGCCATTTCTTTAAATGGACCACATACATCACTATGTAGTAGCTCTAAAATATTTTCAGCTGTTAGCCCTTGTCCTACAAAGGGTGATCTAGTCATTTTGCTCTGAAGGCAAGATTCACAAGTTAGAGTAGACTCAGAGCCCAATGAGGATAGAATCCTCATTTTCTCCAGATTTGCAATCCTATCTTCTACAACATGACATAACCTTAAGTGCTAAATATATTTTAAACTTGAGTTGATTTTCACCATGGCATTACATTCATTTAGATCACTTGCATTCATTTTGTGTTTGTCATTATTATCCAAATAATAATGACCATCATTCATATAACCCGAACTAACATATTTATTTCCAAAATAAATATTGCAAACATCATCTGTGAACTGAAATTCATAGCCATTTCTAGTCAAACTAGATATAGAAATGATGTTCTTAAAAGCATCAGGTACATATAAAATATTATCCAAACACAAAACATGTCCTGACATGTAAAAAGATTTAGATCTTATGGCTAAGGCTTCAACAGTTGAGCCATCGCCAATCCGGAGTCTAACATCTCGAGAACACAAGCTGTTACTATTTGCTAGTTCCTGCATATCATAAGAAATTTGAGAACTGGCACCAGTATCTAAAACCAAGCTGTAGATGAACTATTAGTATCATCAAAATCTAAATAAAAAGATATGGACATACCTTCCGAAGGTGTATCCTTCTTGTCTTTCAGTGAAGCAAGATACTCTAAGCAATTCCTTTTCCAGTGCCCATCCTTCTGGCAGTGGAAACACTTTCCTTTGCCTCCATCAGCTTTAGTCTTCCCTTTCTGTTTAGCTATTTTCTTGGAAGGACTAGGAATCTAAGGTTTCTTTTTCTTACTGCCCTTCTTCTTATTGGACTTTCTAGCAGAAGAAAATGCAATCAAAGCTACCTCTTTTCCTTTACTGCCCAGTGTCACACCCTACTCCCCTGTAAGATGTAACATGATCCCGTAGTACACCTAATGAATTACCATACTTCTCCTACCGATAATCCATTAAATATACTACAAGGGATTTTAAAACAATTTTTGTGAAATTTAAATCATCGATTAAAATCTGGTGTTATAAATTTTTTTTCAAAATTTCGGCAAAGTACCGGCTGTATTTTGAGAAAACAGTTCTTCAATCTTGCAAAAGAAAATGCTCCCAATATGTTTTCTCAAATACAACTCCAATAAACTTTAATTCAATTCTCAATAAACAATCAATTCATTTTCAAACTAATCTCATCATGAAGAAACATTTCATTGATTACAAGACTCAAAATTTATAATACAAAACTATTCAAGTAAATGAAATCTCAACTTTATATTTACAATAATTTACATTTAATTACATACCAAAATATTTTACAATAGTTTTTATACAACTGCTCAAATAATTTACATACATATTATTACATGCATACATCAAAACCTATGTACATGGGTATACCTATGATATACCTGGAGCTGATCTGAATATGTCTTCAAAGAAACTTATTCACTGCTCTATGCTCTTTTTACCTGCGATAGCATACAAAGCTATCGCTGAGTGGTGAACTCAGTGGTGTACAACTATAATTTAAAACATAGTACAATATACATTAACAAAATTTACAGTAAATAATTTGGAAATCTGAATACTCATCAAATTCCAAAACTCAAAATATTCATTGCCAATAATGTAAATCATTTGTGTAAATGACTTTGATCACAAAATTCAATTTATCAAATCATGACTAACCATTTAAGTAATTCCAACAAAATCAATTATACATAAACCATAATTGAAATCACAATTCTTTACCATTCAAAAGCCATTCTGTATCTCAAAAATCATTCTGTATCTCAAAAATCATTCTGTATCTCAAAATCATTCTTTATCTCAAAAATCATTCTGTATCTCAAAAATCATTCTTTATCTCACTAACTATGCAAGACTAATCCGAAAGGGCCATATTCGAAGTGATTCTAACTCCCTATGGTAGGGGAGGTCGAATCAGATTCTAACTCCCTATGGTCGGGGAGGTCGAATCATCGTGCACAGTACCATCACAATAATGAATCTTCCGCAAAGGCCATAACGATAAAATAAACTTAGATCTAACCTCAAATCAGAGGAAAATCTAAGCCTGTGCACGTACCATGGTAATCAAAACACAACTAACTCCATTGTCTTCTCAACAAATGAGAGAGACGGGTAATAACCTAGTCAAGCATCTATAGTGAGATATAAAATAATATCACAATCCTTTTAGTGAGCATAAATCACAATATAATTCAATTCAAAGTCAATTCCAATATCCAATAGTTTTTTATGCTCATCACAATTCAAATCATAAATTTGCATTTTTCCATGAAAATTACTATCACAATTCAAAACATGTTCTATCACAATTTTCCAAAACATAATTTATTCAATCCATAACAATGCTTAATACTTGTGGAAATACCATTTCACAAAGCTAAATTCATACATACTATAACAATTTTCAATAATCATTGAATTAAATCCAATGCTTGTTAAACATAATACATAAGAAAAGTATGTCATTTAATCATATGAAATATTCAAACAAAATTAGTTAAAAACTAGTTGTGCACAAACCTCTGATAACTGTCTCTTGGTCTTGACTCAGTGTTTTCTTTCCTTTCCCTGAGTCTTTGCCAACTGAGAAACACAATTTGAAGTGTTTCAGTACTTAATTAAACTGTCTCTAACGATAATGTTTGATAAATAATTCACTGAATGCTATTATTTGCTTAATCAACTTAATATATCGACCCTCGATGCGTTTTAGGTAATTTAGGTTTTAAAGTTACTAATATGTCACATTCGATAGTCTTTTAGGGTTGGTACATGTTACCAAGTTCATTTCCGTGTATACTGCATTTTCTTGCAATTTGCTGGATTCCGGGATACTAGTTTGACCTAGCCGGACGACCTAGTTCCCTCTGTTTTCGGGTTTCAGTCAAAACTACAAACTTGTAGATCTATGTCTTATGGAACGTGGGGAAAAATTTTAGGTCATTCTGAGTTATGTAGGCTAAGTTATGGTCATTTTACTATTGCTGGTCAAATGGCATCAAATTAGGTCATTTTAGGTCAATTTTGGTCAACTTTGGTTCGGCCAGTTTTTGGACCCGAACTTATGCAAGCTGTTTGACTTGTTTATGGTCATTTCTGAGCTTTGGTGTCCTCATAAGACTTGTAGATATGGGTCTTAACTATTCATGGTTAAAATTTCAGGTCAATTGGACCTGTTTTGAGTGAGTTATGGCCTAAACACTAACTGCTGCCCAATTGGTCAATTTTCAGGTCTCAATTGTACTTAATCCGGATTTGGTCATTTTTCAAGCTACCTTGCAAGCAGAATTTTGGTATGTTTCCTTCATGAAAGTTGGCACATTTTGTGCCTAGTTTCACCTCCAATTGGTCTTATACCAATTGGAGTTACATATTTAGAGTTATAGGCTGAAATGCACACTGTCCTTAAATACATTACTTAAACATCTAGCAATTACACATTACCTTGCTATAAGTCCATCTCTCTTACCAATTCTGATTTGGTACATTACCAAAACCATATATCACTTCACTTTAAAGTCACTTTGGGCAGAATACAATTATCTTCAATACACCAAATGAAACTCTAATTCACAAAGTCCAAATACAACCATAAATACACATAAACACTCCTAATTGTTACATACAATTTCCACAACCAATTTACATACATATTCATCAATCCTCAATGTCACAATTTACCCAATATCTTCATGAATTTAAACACTCATCAAGAAGCCTCAAGGCTGCCGAAATGCTTCACATTGCCAAAGTGTCAATAATTTCGTCAACTTCAATCCCAATTGCACAATCACCACATATACATGGAAATAACTTACTAGGGCATTAATTACCCTACTCAACATAATTTCCCATTAAATATATGTAAGAATAAATCATCAAATATACAACTCCATGGCTGTCCAAACTGGATATATCAATAACTCCTCAAAACTTAAAAATTTTTTCACAAAGCAAACACCCATAACATGTTTTCAAACTTTAACAAAGAAATATTCAAAAACTCAAACTTACCTATTGTTGGGACTTGCTTAATCTTCACTAAAACTTCTTAATATTGGTATCTACTTCTTCCTTGTGAAGTGGGGATAAATTTTAATGAAGATAGGTGTGGGAAAAGGAGGCTTGATCATGGGATTGTTAAGCTTTGAAGATGGGCGGCCATGGGAGCTTTTCACTTCTTCATTTCGGCATGGGTGAACCAAGTGAGGAAGATGAAGTGTTTAGTGGAGCAATTCTACCCACTAAACACATATTATAATCCTACGTGCTCCACTTACACCAAATCAAATATATTTTATGTTTAACTTTCATTTATCTCACATTAAACCCATAATTTTTGCTATTTACTTTATATACCACCAATTAAATTTTTCATTATATTTTCCAAGTGTAATATTATTTATTTTTAATGAAAATTTAGGTCAAAAGACAATTCGGGATGTCGATTGACAATAATGCCCCTGTTCGGGTTGCATTCCCGATTTTTCGGTAACACCGGGTTTTGTCTGTTTTTCGATTTCTCACTTTTCTTTGTACTAATTATTTAATTTTTCTTTGATATTTCTAATGATATTTATACTTCAATTGATGTCTCTTTAAGTCCTATAAATATTTTCCAGGGTTCCCCGCAGTCCAGGGCTAGTCAACGGTCCACGCCGTGACTTCCCGTTGTGGTCACCCATCGCTAGGGTTCTCGGCTCGCTTAACTTGGTTATATTTCTTTGCTATTATTTTTCCTTTGTTTTTCTTGTATTTTCTTTTCTTGTATTTCATTATTTTATGTCTTCTCACTCATAACGAAGTGTAGTTCTAGGCATCCTAACTGTCCGGACAACACTGGTCACCGGAACAGTAGAACGCACTACCGAACTTAGGGGTGTTACACCCAGCATATTTTTTTGGGCAATAACTAGCATGTTGAGTAAACTAGCCAAGGTGCATTCCTGCTTAGTCAGATGAAAATTTGTCACAAAATTCCCAAATGACTCAGGAAGGGACTGAAGGATCAAATCCATCTGCAATTGGAAATCTATGTTAAAGTCAAGATAATCCAGCTGCTCAATCAGCCGATTCATCTTGTGGACATGATCCCCAACATTCTGTCCCTTCATATTAGCCCAGTCACTCCCCCATACTTGGCCGATGTGGGATTGAGTCACCTCTGTGACATCTCCCCCACCCGATCCTCGCGACCTGCGTTGCGGTCCGCCACCACCCTACACCTCTGTGCGCTTGGCGTGAGTCGACCAAGATGGGTCGGCTCTGATACCAAATGTCACGGGGGCCTCACGTGGGTAGATATTGTCCGCTTTGGGCCTCGGCCCGCACGGATTTGTTCCTGGGCCAAGCCTCTGCCCAACCCAAAACGCGTCTACCCAAGCAAGGCCACCCCCTTCATATTAGCCAGACATCCTCATGTGGAATAGCTGTCTAGATATCTCATACCTAGCATTCCTGCTGTGCTCACCATACAACTCTTGTAGAAGAAGGAGGATCTCATCGCTCTCTGCATGTTCTCATGTTGTTTCTGTAACTCATTACTCATGGAAGCAAGCATGTAATACTTAGCTCTCATATCATGCTCCTTCCACTTATCCAAAGTTTCATGTTCCTCTTGAGTGGCCTCTGGAGGTAAGGGACCAGGAACATTTGAGTCTAGAACATATCCTATATGTTCAAGGTTCAGGACAAGTTTCAAATTTCTTAGCCAATCAGACAGATTAGGTCTTGTCAACTTATTGCGATCAAGTATGTTTGCAAGGATATTGGATGGTGGTGGTTGTTCTATGCTCATTATTATCAGAAAATTAATTGCAGAAAATAACCAGATTAATTAGTAAATATATCATGTAATTAACCAAAATGATTATGGTCTTTTACTCAAATTGGTCCTCCCACTAACTTAGCGAATCCTACACTTCCAAAGTAGAAAATGAAAATCCTAGTTTGATGGATTTATAGTGGGTGATTGAATTCTTATAATCCTATTGATCATCCTCAAGCACATCCATTATTGGAATCACAATAAACTATAAGTGTGCAACTCTTTGCCCATCACATCTCATGTGAGGTTCAATCCTTTACCTAGCCCCTGATGCTCAAAATCTTAGGCACATCCATTATTGACTTATCTTGCATTAGTTAAGTTGATCCCATTAAGCCAGTAAACATGCAAATAATTTTAATATCCTCAGGCACATCCATTATTGGCCACCAAACCATTTACATATTTACAACATCTCATGCTTAACAATTATTCTTAAGAAAATCTCTTAAATTAATTACATCATATGCAACTATTTAAAATTTCTTAAAATAATTGCCCCAATGGAAAGCCCATGTTATAATTACTTTAATGATAGCATATCCAACTTAATCATTTATTTGGAAGATTTTGTGGTCATCCTAATTACTAATATGATCTCACTTTGCATATTATCCATTTAGCATGCATATATCATATACTTGCATACATTCCCATACATCTCATGCATTCATGAATAAACAGTAAATATGGTATGATCATGGACTTTCTAAGGGATTCAGTTATGAGCCACCAAGAATTGAATCAGGGCATTCATAGGTGCATTTCATTCATTCATTTTACAAGAGTTGCTGAAGGAGTACATAATCAACACTTGATCTTGAATTCCTTCCACTGGTCCCACCAATGCTCTTGACCTCTTTGATCTTCTTGCAATCCAATTACATAGTAATCCTTAGCATACCAAGGCGAATTTACAAAAACTAAATAAATGAAATTACAACCCAAAATTATTACAACCTTAATAATACATGCCCAAAATTAAATTAAAATAAATTAATTAATTTATAACCCAAAGAAACATAAAATAAATAAATCCAATCACATTGGCCTTTTACAGTCCATGATCATCCATCATGCATATCACTATTTAACAATTAAATAAAACATACATAATTAAATTAAATTGAATATCTCATATTTAACTTAAAAATCCAGATTTGAATATGATTCAAACAAATTTAAAAATTCATATTTGAATCGCATTCAAACAACTTTAAAAATTCAGATTTGAATCACATTCAAACAACTTTTAAAATTCAAATTTGAATCAAAATTTAATTATGTGATTAAAACTCTAATTAAACAATTTAATTAGACATAGGATGAGCTTTTAGATCATACAACAATTGTAAATTAAAAACCCAAACCTTGCGCACACCATTAGAGACCACAAAGTGTTCGCACCAATGGTGTTCATCACCATGCCGCCACCATTCCTTTGCAACCAGCAATGGATCTATCATCTCATGATCATACCACACAATTAAATCGTATAATCAATAATCTAAATGGCAAATAAAGTGGCTCTGATACCAATTGAAGGAGTAGAAGCATGAAAAACATAAGTTTAGATCATTGAAATTCAAAATTTTTCATCTAAGGTCACATGCATCATGCAAGATTTTTTTTTTTATCTATTTGATTTCAATGATACACAGCATATTAAAACTCTCTTAATATATTTTTGGACCTACATTTGCCATTTAAGATTTTAAAATTAATAGATTAATTCATTAGAACCCTAGATTAGATCAAGAACAAGTGCACTAACCTTTTGATGCACTGCAGTGTGTTTGACACCTTTGAGATGCGTCTAGGACACCAGATGTTGTTGTCAAACCCTACCCCTCTGTAAGGCATAACATGATCCCGTAGTATACCTAATGAATTACCAACTTCACCTACTGATAACCCATCAAATACACTACAAGGGATTTTCAAAAACTTTTCTTACTTCTTTTACAGTGGTGAGTACTATTTACAAGTGTTAAAAACCTTTTTGAACTGAGGTGAATTAACTAACACATTTAGACTATTAGTAATTTATGTAAAAAAAATTTTGGCAGAGTGCCCTCTGTAATTTGGATAAAACAGTTCTTCAAAAACCTGTAAAAAGCACTTCAATATTTTTCTCAATCTCAAACTCTAGCATAATTGAACACAAATCCACAATAATTTTTCAAAGACTGAGATACAAGAAATATAATAATTTATTTTACAAATTTAATGTACAATTTTAATTTACAACTGCTCAAAACCAAGAACACTATATACATACAGTGAACATACATTACAATATAAAATGCAGAATATGGTATACTCAATATACCCGATGATTTCTCGCTGAATGTACTAGCAGCCTAGTCTGCTCACAATTGTTTCTACTGCGATAAATAATGAAAAGCTATTGCTGAGTAAAATTTACTTAGTGGTGCACAATAACAATTTGAAATGCGATATATAAATCTTTTATTGACAGTTCACAAATCAAATGATTCACAATTCCATTTCACAATTTACAAAATTCATCTAACATAAATTTGATCAAGTAATTGAATAATACCATTTTGCAAATCAATAACACAATTCGATCAAATAACTGAATAATACAATGTTGCCAATCGATAACATAATTTAGGCCATGACACAATTTTTTTTTCACACATGCGATGTTGTACACCACGACAAGACACACTCACCCCAATAATCGAAATCAATGAGGGAGGAAGCTAGCTGAATAACGAGTACTCATCCACACTCACCTCAGACTAGGAAGTCAAAGAGAGAGGAACATAATCACACTCAACCCAGACTGATAGGTCAAAGAGGGAGGAATATATCACACTCACCTCATAAATGGAGGAGGAACATAGTAACAGTGTCATGCCAAGTGTGAATCAAAATAATTTCAAATCATAATATTTCATACAAACCATATATCATATTTTATCTCAAAGTTTCCATTTGCAAAGTTGGCAACACAATAAGTTCCAAATAATATTCCCAAAACCAAAGCAATCAAAAATTATTCATAACTGATTTCTCCAAATAAATTTGCTAGTAAAAGCAGTGAATATAAAAGTATTGTGCATGGACACAATTTAAAACTATAATGTTGAATTAAATTTTTAAGTAGAAAATGAGAAGTCAAAATTATTGTGCATAAACACAATTTAAAACAATAACATTTAAATAATCGTAATTTATTTCAATTGAAAAATTCAAAAGAAATACTTATTGTGCACAAACACAATTTAAAACAATACAAATAATCATAATTTATTCCAATTGAAAAATTCAAAAGAAATAAATATTGTGCACAAACCTCTGATAACTGTCTCTTGGCTCTGACTTAGTGTTTCCTTCCCCTCCCTGAGTCTTTGCTAACTGAGAAACACAATTTGAAGTGTTTCAGTACTCATTTAAACTGTCTCTAACGATAATGCATGATAATTAATTCACTGAATTCATTTATTCGCTTAGTCAACCTACTATGTCGACCCTTGGTACATTCTAGGTAATTTAGGTTTTAATGTCATTAATATGTCACATTCGATAGTCTTTTAGGGTTGGTACATGTTACCAAATTCATTTCCGTGTATACTGCATTTTCTTTGCTATTTGCTGGATTCCGGGATACTAGTTTGACCTAGCCAGACGACCTAGTTCCCTCGATTTTCGGATTTTGGTCAAAACTAAAAACTTGTAGATCTATGTCTTATGGAACGCGGGGCAAAATTTCAGCTCATTCTGTGTTATGTAGGCCAAGTTATGGTCATTTTACTATTGCTGGTCAAATTGCACCAAAATTGGTCATTTTAGGTCACTTTAGGTCATTTTAGGTTCGGCCAGTTTTTGGACCCGAACTTGTGCAAGCTGTTTGACTTAATTATGGTCATTTATGGTCTTTGGTGTCTTCACAAGACTTGTAGATATGGGTCTTAACTGTTCATGGTTAAAATTTCAGGTCAATTGGACCTGTTTTGAGTGAGTTATGGCCTAAACACTAACTGCTGCCCAAATGGTCAATTTTCAGGC
Organism: Hevea brasiliensis; assembly: GCF_030052815.1. Taxonomy (NCBI): domain Eukaryota; kingdom Viridiplantae; phylum Streptophyta; class Magnoliopsida; order Malpighiales; family Euphorbiaceae; genus Hevea; species Hevea brasiliensis. Next base: position 94,397,361 of record NC_079497.1, read on the forward strand.
CTCATTTGCACTTAATCCGGATTTGGTCATTTTTCAAGCTACCTTGCAAACAGAATTTTGGCAAGCTTCCTTCATGAAAGTTGGCACATTTTGTGCCTAGTTTCACCTCCAATTGATCTCATACCAAATGGAGCCACACACTTAATGTTATAGGCCTAAAATACAAACTGCCTTATTGCAATTCTTGCATACATATCAAACATCACTTTTAACACTCACCAAACTTAACATTCAAACTAATTCTGGTTGTACCATGACCTAAACATAATTCACAACACATTATAGGTCATTTTGGCAGCTTACAATTACATTCAATGTGCACCAACAAGTGCAGAATTTGCCCAACTCAATTTACAACAATTTAACTTCATAACCAAGCTCATTCACATGTCCAACCTTCACACCACTATACATACATTCAAACTGCCATAACAACCAACACATTTTAACATGATCATTCCATAAACCAAGCATGAATTCCAGCATTCTTCAAGAGTTAACAAACTACCACAATGGTACACTTACATTCCATTACTTTCCAAGCTTTAAATCTCATTTTACATTTGCATATACTAAGTATACATTACCCAAACAATATCCTATACAATATACATTTAATCAATCATTTAATTCACCATTTTCAAGAACAATTAAACTGCCTTCAAGGTGTTTCCATGGCTGCCAAAAGTGCACATTCCCATTCAACATCAAAACTCAAAAATTTCTCCATAAATCAAACACCCATAACACCCTTACAAACTTTAACAAAGCAACAATCAAAAACTCAAACTTACCTATGGATGAGACTTCTTAAATCTTCACCAAAACTTAGTCTTCTTGCTGCCAATCTACTGCCCAAGTGGTGTAGACTAACTTTGACGAAGGAAGGTAAAAGGAAAGAAGCTTGAATCTCATATGCATGGAGCTTCGACCATGCGTCAATGGAGTTTTTTGGGAGTAAATTTTCTACTGGTTCTAAGGTTGAAGATGAAGATGTATATTCTACCCAAATGAAGCTTTAGTGGTCCACTTAAATGAGTTAGTGGACCACTATGTAAGAATTAAATCATTGTTTATTCTAAGGTTCCATTTTTCCACATTTAACTCTCAATTTTTGCTATTTACATTAGGTACCACCAATTTAATTTTTCATGATATTTTTCCAAGTGTAATATTATTTATTTTTAATGGACATTTAGGTCAAAAGACAACTCGGGTTGTCAAATGACCACAATGCCCCTGTTCGGGTTGCATTCCCGATTTTTCGGTAACACCGGGTTTTGTCCGTTTTTCGATTTCTCGCTTTTCTTTGTACTAATTATTTAACTTTTCTTTGATATTTCTAATGATATTTCTACTTCAATTGATGTCTCTTTAACTCCTAAAAATATTTTTCAGGGTTCCCACGGTCCGTATTAGTCAACGGTCCACGCCGTGACTTCCTATGTCACCCATCGCTAGGGTTCTCAGCTCGCTTAACTTAGTTGCATTTCTTTACTATTATTTTTCCTTTATTTTTCTTGTATTTTCTTTTCTTGTATTTCATTATTTAATGTCTCCTCACTCATATCAAAGTGTAGTTCTAGGCATTCTAGCTGTCCGGACAACACTGGTCACCGGAACAGTAAAACGCACTACCGAACTTAGGGGTGTTACTATTCTCCCCCCCTTAAAATAAATTTCGTCCACGAAATTTTTCCCAATAGCCATCTTAGTAGTCATACGTTTATTTTCTCCTTTCTATATGATCATATAATCTTCTTTCTCTCAAATTTGTATAAGACTTTTAACAATTTAATACAACGTTTAATTTGTTTGTATAACACCAATCTTCTCTTACTATTGTTCTGTCTAATATTTCAATTCATATTCCTTCTTGAATGACCCTTGAGGTCATGTTAGAATCATTTATCTAGTCATTGGTCCTCTGACCATTCTAGTCCATAGTCTTCCTCACATTCGTAACATTTCTTTGTTATATTTGAACCAACTGTTCGAATTTTTACTTCCATAACTCTTTTATCTCACAATATTCTATAACTTACTTTCTTTTGTACTGAACTATAACCTTTCGATATTCTAACCTTTGAGTTTTAGATCCCTAAGTAGGATTTTCAAACTTATTTCTAACAATTAAATTCTGTCATGGCATAACTATACCAAAACAGATGCCGTTGGCAACTATTCTTATCTAGGTGTACTATCGGATAGTACGTAGCTCTACACAATAATCTCAAGTCAGTACTGTAATCTGCAGTTTACAGTATAAACATCAAGAACATTGCATAGTTACTACGATACATCCCAATAGATCAAATTTTCCTATCTTTTATCCTTTTCGAATTCACTAATATCCCGAACTTATTATGATTACAATATCCATTAACAATTACTAACAGTGACATCCTTGCCCTCATCTAGAGCAATTCCATTACTGCATCTTACTTTTACGTCCTCTTGCCTTACATTAAGTAGGCTCGCCAATTAGCTTTATAATTTATGGTGTGTTAGAAAATACTTTTCGCCAATAAACTCTTTCAAAACTAATTTCACTTATTATCACAATCCTTATTTTAAAGGGCTAATCACTAATGCATCAAAATTTATTCCTCAGAAGGAATAACAATAGAACATATAGTTCTAACACTAACATAAAAGTATGCACTTGTGTCAAACAATACATATATATATATATATATATATATATATATATATATATATATATATATATATATATATATATCTTAGTTACTATTTGTGAAAGTACCAGCAATAATATCAAAAGTCTAAGTCTCTTCTCTCTGCCGTATAGCGTATATTCCAGCTGGAGCATCACCCTATTCGGGTGATTCACAAGATCGACTTCTAGGTGTACTACCCTACCTCTACCTTTGCCTCTACTAACGATGGTGAACTCTTTGGGGTAGAAACTTGGGTTGATCCCTTTGGTGTAGTAAATGATCCGTAACGACTGGATTTACACAATCCCTAGCAAAATGGCAGTCTCTCCACAGTTAAAACATGCTCCTACGGCTCTATAACATACCCCACTATGTGGTTTACCACAAGTTTCACAAAGTCGATCTTACAGGCATTCTGGGTTTCTGTTGAGTTTGCTGATCGGATCGAGGTGGTTTCTGTCGTAAGATCTATCTCTACCTGACTTCTTACTATCTCTGTTGTATCCCCAAAGTTTTTCCTCTTTCCAAGAAGACCACTAGAACTCGTTTCACCGACTTTCCCTTTTTCTGCCTTCTCCGATTTCTTTTCTCGTGTCGCTTGATTCAATTCTTTCTAATTATAGTGCTTGAGAAATAAGTTCATAGAAGTTGTTATGTTTGAATCCGACCACTTGTAATCTGATACTAGGCTTCAAGCCGGTTTCAAACCTCTTAAATCTCTCCTACCGGTAGAAAGTAGACTTATCGCATAATGGCTCAAAGTGAAAATTCCCTTTCATATTCAGCCACCGATCTACTCCTGTTTGCACTTAGGAACTCTTGCAGTTTCGATCTACATAAGCATCAGGGACATATTTTTGTCTGAATTCCCTGAGCAAGTCACTCCAGGTTAGCACTGCAGGTTCTACCAAACTGTGGGGAATGGTTTTCCACCAGTCATAAGCATCCCCCTGTAGTAAAGATATTGAGTATTCAAATTTGAGCTCCTCTGTGCAGTGCAGTTTCTTGAATACCCTATCCATCCTTTCTAACCACTGTTCTGCCTCTAGAGGATCTACTGTCCCCTTGAACTCTATAGCCCCATATTTCATCAATTTGTCATATTGTCTAGCAGAAGACTGTGGTTGTACCACTGGTGTCTGTATTGGGGCTTTAGTAGGCACATTACCAACCATTTGTTGGAACATTGCAGCCATCTGAGCGAATCGAGCAGGAATCATGCTAGGGGGTGTTGCTGAACCACTGACATTATGTAGAGCTGGGGCATCCCCTTGCACCTCAGCCTCTATAGATTGATCGACTGAACGATCACCCTCTTCCATAGTCAACGCGAGGATCTTAGACCTCCTAAACAAATAACACAAGGAGATTTCCTCCCGTTAGTGCATATTTATAATGTAATGTACTATATGTATCAGACAATGATATTGAGCAGTTGTACTATGAAGAAAGAATATTCAAGTAACATGTGAAAACTGAATTTAAAAAAAACTAGCCTTGATACAACTAAAACATGTCACACCCTACCCCTCTGTAAGGCATAACATGATCCCGTAGTATACCTAATGAATTACCAACTTCGCCTACTGATAACCCATTAAATACACTAAAAGGGATTTTCAAAAACTTTTCTTACTTCTTTTACAGTGGTGAGCACTATTTACAGGTGTTAAAAACCTTTTTGAACTGAGGTGAATTAACTAACACATTTAGACTATTAGTAATTTCTGTAAAAAAATTTTGGCAGAGTGCCCTCCGTAATTTGGATAAAACAGTTCTTTAAAAACCTGTAAAAAGCACTTCAATATTTTTCTCAATCTCAAACTCTAGCATAATTCAACACAAATCCACAATAATTTTTCAAAGACTGAGATACAAGAAATATAATAATTTATTTTACAACTTTAATGTACAATTTTAATTTACAACTGCTCAAAACCAAGAACACTATATACATACAGTGAACATACATTACAATATAAAATGCAGAATATGGTATACTGAATATACCCGATGATTTCACGCTGAATGTACTAGCAGCCTAGTCTGCTGCCCTGTCAGTCTGTTTACCTGCGACAGAAATGAAAAGCTATCGCTGAGTAAAATTTACTTAGTGGTGCACAATAACAATTTGAAATGCGATATATAAATCTTTTACTGACAGTTCACAAATCAAATGATTCACAATTCCATTTCACAATTTACAAAATTCATCTAACACAAATTTGATCAAATAATTGAATAATACCATTTTGCAAATCAATAACACAATTCGATCAAATAACTGAATAATACAATGTTGCCAATCGATAACATAATTTAGGCCATGACACAATTTTTTTTTCACACATGCCGTGTTGTACACCACGACAAGACACACTCACCCCAATAATCGAAATCAATGAGGGAGGAAGCTAGCTGAATAACGAGTACTCATCCACACTCACCTCAGACTTGGAAGTCAAAGAGGGAGGAACATAATCACACTCAACCCAGACTGATAGGTCAAAGAGGGAGGAATATATCACACTCACCCCATAAATGGAGGAGGAACATAGTAACAGTGTCATGCCAAGTGTGAATCAAAACAATTTCAAATCATAATATTTCATACAAACCATAAATCACATTTTATCTCAAAGTTTCCATTTGCAAAGTTGGCAACACAATAAGTTCCAAATAATATTCCCAAAACCAAAGCAATCAAAAATTATTCATAACTCATTTCTCCAAATAAATTTGCTAGTAAAAGCAGTGAATATAAAAGTATTGTGCACGGACACAATTTAAAACTATAATGTTGAATTAAATTTTTAAGTAGAAAATGAGAAGTCAAAATTATTGTGCACAAACACAATTTAAAACAATAACATTTAAATAATCGTAATTTATTTCAATTGAAAAATTCAAAAGAAATACTTATTGTGCACAAACACAATTTAAAACAATACAAATAATCATAATTTATTCCAATTGAAAAATTCCAAAGAAATAAATATTGTGCACAAACCTCTGATAACTGTCTCTTGGCTCTGACTCAGTGTTTCCTTCCCCTCCCTGAGTCTTTGCTAACTGAGAAACACAATTTAAAGTGTTTTAGTACTCATTTAAACTGTCTCTAACGACAATGCTTGATAATTAATTCACTGAATTCATTTATTTGCTTAGTCAACCTACTATGTCGACCCTTGGTACATTGTAGGTAATTTAGGTTTTAATGTCATTCATATGTCACATTCGATAGTCTTTTAGGGTTGGTACATGTTACCAAATTCTTTTTCGTGTATACTGCATTTTCTTGCGATTTGCTGGATTCCGGGATACTAGTTTGACCTAGCCGGACGACCTAGTTCCCTCGGTTTTCGGATTTCGGTCAAAACTACAAACTTGTAGATCTATGTCTTATGGAACTAGGGGCAAAATTTCAGATCATTCTGTGTTATGTAGGCCAAGTTATGGTCATTTTACCATTGCTGGTCAAATTGCACCAAAATTGGTTATTTTAGGTCACTTTAGGTCATTTTAGGTTCGGCCAGTTTTTGGACCCGAAGTTTTGCAAGCTGTTTGACTTACTTATGTTCATTTCTGGGCTTTGGTGTCTTCACAAGACTTGTAGATATGGGTCTTAACTGTTCATGGTTAAAATTTCAGGTCAATTGGACCTGTTTTGAGTGAGTTATGGCCTAAACACTAACTGCTGCCCAAATGGTCAATTTTCAGGCCTCATTTGCACTTAATCCGGATTTGGTCATTTTTCAAGCTACCTTGCAAACAGAATTTTGGCAAGCTTCCTTCATGAAAGTTGGCACATTTTGTGCCTAGTTTCACCTCCAATTGATCTCATACCAAATGGAGCCACACACTTAATGTTATAGGCCTAAAATACAAACTGCCTTATTGCAATTCTTGCATACATATCAAACATCACTTTTAACACTCACCAAACTTAACATTCAAACTAATTCTGGTTGTACCATGACCTAAACATAATTCACAACACATTATAGGTCATTTTGGCAGCTTACAATTACATTCAATGTGCACCAACAAGTGCAGAATTTGCCCAACTCAATTTATAACAATTTAACTCCATAACCAAGCTCATTCACATGTCCAACCTTCACACCACTATACATACATTCAAATTGCCATAACAACCAACACATTTTAACATCATTATTCCATAAACCAAGCATGAATTCCAGCATTCTTCAAGAGTTAACAAACTGCCACAATAGTACACTTACATTCCATTACTTTCCAAGCTTTAAATCTCATTTTACATTTACATATACTAAGTATACATTACCCAAACAATTTCCTACACAATATACATTTAATCAATCATTTAATTCACCATTTACAAGCACAATTAAATTGCCTTCAAGGTGTTTCCATGGCTGCCAAAAGTGCACATTCCCATTCAACATCAAAACTCAAAAATTTCTCCATAAATCAAACACCCATAACACCCTTACAAACTTTAACAAAGCAACAATCAAAAACTCAAACTTACCTATGGATGAGACTTCTTAAATCTTCACCAAAACTTGGTCTTCTTGCTGCCAATCAACTGCCCAAGTGGTGTAGACTAACTTTGATGAAGGAAGGTAGAAGGAAAGAAGCTTGAATCTCATATGCATGGAGCTTCGACCATGCATCAATGGAGCTTTTTGGGGGCAAATTTTCTGCTGGTTCTAAGGTTGAAGATGAAGATGTATATTCTGCCCAAATGAAGCTTTAGTGGTCCACTTAAATGAGTTAGTGGACCACTATGTAAGAATTAAATCATTGTTTATTCTAAGGTTCCATTTTTCCACATTTAACTCTCAATTTTTGCTATTTACATTAGGTACCACCAATTTAATTTTTCATGACATTTTCCAAGTGTAATATTATTTATTTTTAATGGACATTTAGGTCAAAAGACAACTCGGGGTGTCAAATGACCACAATGCCCCTGTTCGGGTTGCATTCTCGATTTTTCGGCAATTCCGAGTTTTGTCCGTTTTTCGATTTCTCGCTTTTCTTTGTACTAATTATTTAATTTTTCTTTGATATTTATAATGATATTTCTACTTTAATTGATGTCTCTTTAACTCCTAAAAATATTTTTCAGGGTTTCCCGCGGTCCAGGGCTAGTCAACGGTCCACGTCGTGACTTCCCGATGCGGTCACCCATCGCTAGGGTTCTCGGCTCGCTTAACTTAGTTGCATTTCTTTACTATTATTTTTCCTTTATTTTTCTTGTATTTTATTTTCTTGTATTTCATTATTTAATGTCTCCTCACTCATATCGAAGTGTAGTTCTAGGCATTTTAGCTATCCAGACAACACTGGTCACCGGAACAGTAAAATGCACTACCGAACTTAGGGGTGTTACAGTTGTCCCTCTGGCTTATCCACACCAAGATCACCAATGGCAGCCCTTGAACAGCTTTTAAAGCTTTTCTATGAATTAGAAAATCAAGTTTTGCCTTTGAGAGATTACAGATGTAAACAGGACACTAAAAATGATTTCTAGTATTTTTAATTCAAGATATTATTTGCTAATCTATTTAAATTGATGAGAGATGAAGAAGAAGAGAAGGGAGAGGCAGCCAAGGGTGGCGGCACAAAATAGATGAATGGCTACTTGTATTTTTTCTTTTCATTCTATTCCTTATATAGTTAGGTCACCATTTAAAAACCTTGCCACATGTCACATTTCGATTAGCTCTAGGTTTAATTGACCCAATCACATTGTGCCTAATGTCAAACTTATATTTAATCTTGACTTTGATCATCTTACATGATTAAGAGACATATGGCAAGCTTATGTGTAGTGCCATGTGTAACACCCCTAAGTTCGATAGTGCGTTCTACTGTTCCTGCGACCAGTGTCTGTCTGGATAGCTAGAATGCCTAGAACTACATTTAAATATTGATGAGGAGACATAAAATAACGAAATACAAGAAAAGAAAATACAAGAAAAAAAAGGAAAAATAATAGCAATGAAATGTAATCAAGTTAAATGAGCCGAGAACCCGAGCGATGAGTGACCGCACTAGGAAGTCGCGGCGTGGACCATTGACTGGCACTGGATCGTGGGGAACCCTAGAAAATATTTTTAGGACTTAAATAGACATCTATTGAAGCATAAATATCATTAAAAATATCAAAGAAAAATTAATTAATTAATTAGTACAAAGAAAAGTGAGAAATCGAGAAAACGATAAAATTCGGTGTTACCGAAAAATCGGGAATGCAACCCGAACAGGGGCATTGTGGTCATTTGACACTCCGAGTTGTCTTTTGACCTAAATGTTCATTAAAAATAGATGATATTACACTTGGAAAATGTCATGGAAAATTAAATTGGTGGTACATAGTTTAAATAGCAAAAGATAGGAGTTAAATGTGGAATTTGGAAGTTTTAGAATTAACAAATACTAAATCTTCACTTAGTGGTCCACTAACTCCCTTAAGTGGACCATTAACCTTCATTTGGCTGAAATAACTTCATCTTCTTCAACCTTTAAGACAACCAGCCGAAACCAAGAAGAAAGAAGCTCCGTGGCCGAATTTGGAGAAGCTTCATGCAAGCATGATCCAAGCATGGAAACTTCAAGAATCCTTCATTAAAAGTTGCCCATACACCTTGGATAGTAGATAGGCAACAAGAAGATCAAGTTTTGGTGAAGTTTTGAAGAGTTTCCAAAGTGGTAAGTAGATATTTTTGATGCTTGCATCATTAAAGTTTGTGTGGGTGTTATCGATAGTTGAATAGTGGGAGGAATTTTGGAGTTTGATGTTTTAAGGGAGATGTATATTTTTGGCAGCCATGGAAACTCCATAAGAACAATTTATCCTTGCTTGTAAATGGTAGATTAAAGGGTTGATTAAGTGTTTATGTGTGTAGGAAAAAATTTGGTGATGTATATTAGATGTATGTGAAAGTACACTTGATTTTGGAAGCTTGGAAATTTATTCAAAGTGAGGTATGAATCGGCAGCTTGAATTGTGAACCAAAAAAAAGTTATTTTATGGTTTGGTTTATGGAATTATATGGCTGAATTATGGTACTTGTTATGGCAGCTTGTGTATGTGTATAAGGGTTTGAGTTTGGACATGTAAATGAGCTAGGTTATGTGATTGAATTGTGTGTAATTTGGACTTCGTAAATTCTGCACTATAATGTGCATATTGAGTGTGGTTATAAGCTGCCAAAATGACCAACAATATGAAGTAAAATGTGTTTAGGTTATGGTACAAACCAAAATTGGCATGAATGTGTAATTTGGTAAGTGTTAAATGTATCCCTTGATGAGTGATGAACAATGTGCGATAGGGCAGTGTGTAATTTGGCTTAGAACCTTAAGTGTGTGGCTCCAATTGGTATGAGACCAATTGGAGATGAAACTAGGCACAAAATGTGCCAACTTTCATGAAGGAAGCTTACCAAAATTCTACTTGGAAGGTAATTTGAAAAATGACCAAATCCGGATTAGTGCATTTAAGGTCTGAAAATTGACCATTTGGGCAGCAGTTAGTGTTTTGGCCATAACTTACTCAAAACAGGTTCAATTGACCTGAAATTTCTAACATGAATAATTGAAACACATATCTACAATTCTTATGAAGACACCAAAGCCCAGAAATGACCATAAGCAAGTCAAATAGCTTGCACAAATTCAGGTCCAAAAACTGACCGAACCTAAAATGACCTAAAGTGACCAATTTTGGTACATTCTGACCAGCAAAAGTAAAATGATCATAACTTGGTCTAATAAACTCAGAATGACCTGAAATTTTGCCCCGTGTGCAATAAGACATAGATCTACAAGTTTGTAGTTTTAACCAAAACCTGAAAATCGAGAGAACTAGGTCATCCGACTAGGTCAAATTGGTATACTGGAATCCTACAAATTGCAAAAAAATGCAATGTATATGGAAATGAATTTGGTAACATGTACCAATACTAAAAGGCTACAAATGTGATATATTGGTAACATTAAAACCTAATTCACCTAGAATGCATCGAGGGTCGACATCTTAGGTTGACTAAGGAAATAATAGAATTCAATAAATTAATTATTGAACCTTATTCTTAGAGACAGTTTAAAAAAGTACTGAAACACTTCAAATTATATGTTTCAGTTAGCAAAGACTCAGGGAAGGGGAAGAAAACACCGAGTCAGAGCCAAGAGACAGTTATCAGAGGTTTGTGCACAACTAATTTTTAACTGATTTTGTTCTGAATATTTCATATGATTAAATGACATATTTTTCTTATGTATTATGTTTAACAAGCATTGGATTTAGTTTAAGGATTATTGAAATTGTTATAGTATGTACGAATTTAGCTTTATGAAATGGTATTTCCACAAGTTTTAAGCATTGTTGTAAATTGAATAAATTATGTTTTTGGAAAATTGTGATAGAACATGTTTTGAATTGTGATGGGCAATTTGCATGGAAAGATGCAAATTATGATTTGAATTGTGATGAGCATAAAAATTATTGGATATTGGAATTTGTCACACCCTACCCCTCTGTAAGGCATAACATGATCCCGTAGTATACCTAATGAATTACCAACTTCGTCTACTGATAATCCATTAAATACACTACAAGGGATTTTAAAACTTTTCTTACTTCTTTTTACAGCGGTGAGCACTATTTACAGTAGTTAAAAAATTTTTTGAACTTAAGTGAAAGAGATAACACATTTGAATTATTAGGAATTTCTGTAAAAATTTTGGCTGAGTGTCCTCTGTATTTTGAATAAAACAGTTCTTCAAAAAACCTGTAAAAGCACTTCAATATAATTCTCAATGTCCACTTCAACAGTTAAACAACACAATATCTTTTTCAACTCAAATCCACAATAATTTTTCAAAGACTGAGATAAAAGAAATATAATACAATTTTTACAAGTCAAAATACTCATAATTTACTTTACAACTTCAATGTACAATTTTAATTTACAACTGCTCAAAACTAAGAATAATATATACATACAGTGAACATACATTACAGTACAAAATGCAATATGTGGTATACTCAATATACCCGATGATTCTCTCACTGAATGTACTAGCAGCCTAGTCTGCTGCCCTATCCGTCTGTCTACCTGCGACAGCAATGAAAAGCTATCACTGAGACAATGTCTCAGTGGTGCACAACATTAACCAAATACAACTTTAAATCACAATTCATAAATCATATAAATGATGGATACGTAAAACCATAGTTAAATTCAAGATAATGAATGTCATAAGGAATTTAACACAATATCACATTAAATCTCAGTAATCAAAACATAGTTAAATTCAAAAGACTGTGAATGTCAATAAGAATTTAAACTCCATTTCACAATATCACAATAAATCTCAATAGTCAAAACATGGTTAAATTCAAACGACTGTGAATGTCAATAAGAATTTAAACTCCATTTCACAAATTATCAAATCTCATAATAACACAATTTAATCGAATAATTTAAGAATACAGTGTTGCCAATTCATACACAACTTAGGCCATGACACAATTTTTCGATCAATGCTAGCATTTAAGGGTACTTAACAAAGCACCTGTAGGCGTTACGTATCACCGTCCCTGCAAGCCCTTGGGTGGTACCTATCAGATCACTTGCAGGCGTTACGTATCGCCATCCCTGCAAGCTCCTGAGTTCACTCGTGAGAGTTCCAAAGAATCGTAGGCGTTACGTATCGCCGTCCCTACTTTACTCTGATAATACTAAACACATTTTATTTCAAAATTTCCAAAGTCATAATTTCATTCACAAGATGGCAACAGAATTCATAATTAACTTCAACTTTCACAAATTACACTAAATCAATTTTTCCACAGTTTCAAACCATTTACAATGCTTTTCAAGCAATAAGTATCCATTCAAACACATTTCCATAATTGAAAATAATAATATAAAAATAGTCATAATTTATTTCAATTGAAAAATTCAAAAGAAATAGCTGTTGTGCACAAACACAATTTAAAACAATAACATACAATTAATCATATGAAATATTATTCAGAGCAAAATCAGTTGAAAACTAGTTGTGCACAAACACAATTTAAAACAATAACATTCAAATAATCATAATTTATTTCAATTGAAAAATTCAAAAGAAATAACTATTGTACACAAACCTCTGATAACTGTCTCCTGACCTTGACTCAGTGTTTCCTTCCCTTTCCCTGAGTCTTTGCTAACTGAGAAACAAAATTTGAAGTGTTTCAGTACTCATTTAAACTGTCTCTAACGATAATGCTTGATAATTAATACACTGGATTCTATTACTTGCTTAGTCAGCATAATATGTCGACTCTCGATGCATTCCAGGTAAATTAGGTTTTAATGTTATTAATATGTCACATTCGATAGTCTTTTAGGGTTGGTACATGTTACCAAACTCATTTCCATGTATCTTGCATTTTCTTGCAATTTGCTAGATTCCGGGATACTAGTTTCACCTAGCCGGACGACCTAGTTCTCTCAGTTTTCGGGTTTCGGTCAAAAAAACAAACTTGTAGATCTATGTCTTATTGCACGCGGGGCAAAATTTCAGGTCATTCTGAGTTATGTAGACCAAGTTATGGTCATTTTACTATTGCTGGTCAAATTGCATCAAAATTGGTCACTTTAGGTCACTTTAGGTCATTTTAGGTTCGGCTAGTTTTTGGACCCGAACTTGTGCAAGCTGTTTGACTTGCTTATGGTCATTTCTGGGCTTTGGTGTCTTCATAAGACTTGTAGATATGGGTATTAACTATTCATGGTTAAAATTTCAGGTCAATTGGACCTGTTTTGAGTGAGTTATGGCCTAAACACTAACTGCTGCCCAAATGGTCAATTTTCAGGCCTTATTTGCACTTAATCCGGATTTGGTCATTTTTCAAGCTACCTTGCAAGCAGAATTTTGGTAAGCTTCCTTCATGAAAGTTGGCACATTTTGTGCCTAGTTTCACATCCAATTGGTCTCATGCCAATTGGAGCCACACAATTAAAGTTCTAGGTCTAAAACTCAAACTGCCTTATTGCAATTCTTGCATACACATCAAGCATCACTTTTAGTACTCACCAAACTCAACATTCAAACCAATTCTTGTTGTACCACAACCTAAACATAATTTACAATATATTATAGGTCATTTTGGCAGCTTACAATTGCATTCAATGTGCACCAATAAGTGCAGAATTTGTCCAACTCAATTTACAACAATTCAATCACCAATTCATGCTCATTTACATGCCCAACTTCACACCATCATTCATGCACTCAAACTTCCATAACAACCAACACATTTTAACATCATTATTCCATAAACCAAGCATGAATTCCAGCATTCTTCAAGAGTTAGCAAACTGTCACAATGGTACACTTATATTCCATTACTTTCCAAGCTTTAAATTTCATTTTACATTTACATATACTAAGTATACATCACCCAAACAATTTCCTACACAATATACATTTAATCAATCATTTAATTCACCATTTACAAGCAAAAATAAACTGCCTTCAAAGTGTTTCCATGGCTGCCAAAAGTACACTTCTCCATTTAAACATCAAACCTCAAAAATTTCTCCATAATTCAAACACCCATAACATCCTTACAAACTTTAATTAAACAATAATAAAAAACACAAACTTACCACTTTTGAAGCTTCTTAAAAACTCATCAAAACTTACCTTTCTCACTCCCTAAATGCTGCCCAAGTGGTGTAGACTAATTTTGATGAAGGAACTTAGGAAGAAATTGGCTTACTTCATGCATGCATGGAGCTTTGCCATGGACGGCCATGGAGGAAGTTGAGAGAAGAAAATGATTCAGCTGGTTCTGGTTTGAGAGGTTGAAGAAGGTGATTTGTTTCTGCCCAAAAATGTGTAGTGGTCCACTTAGGTAAGGTGAGTGGAGCACTAAGTAAGAATTAATGATTTTTTTATTCTTAATTTTCCAAATTCTCACATTAAGCTTCCCATTTTTGCTATTTAAACTTTGTACCACTAATTTAATTTTTCATGACATTTTACAAATATAATATCATGTATTTTTAATGGAAATTTAGGTCAAAAGACAACTCGGGGTGTCAAATGACCACAATGCCCCTGTTCGGGTTGCATTCCCGATTTTTCGGTAACACCGGGTTTTGTCCGTTTTTCGATTTCTCACTTTTCTTTGTACTAATTATTTAATTTTTCTTTGATATTTCTAATGATATTTATACTTCAATAAATATTTATTTGAGTCCTAAAAATATTTTCCAGGGTTTCCCACAGTCCAGGGCTAGTCAACGGTCCACGCCGTGACTTCCCGGTGCGGTCACCCATCGCTAGGGTTCTCGGCTCGCTTAACTTGGTTATATTTCTTTGCTATTATTTTTCCTTTGTTTTTCTTGTATTTTCTTTTCTTGTATTTTATTATTTTATGTCTCTTCACTCATAATGAAGTATAGTTATAGGCATTCTAGCTGTCCGGACAACACTGGTCACTGGAACAGTAGAACGCACTACCGAACTTAGGGGTGTTACAATTCTCCCCCCCTTAAAATAAATTTTGTCCATGAAATTTTACCCAATAGCCATCTTACAATGGTCATACATTTATTTTCTCCTTTCTATACGATCGTATAATCTTCTTTCCTTCGAATTTGTATAAGACTTTTAACAATCTAGTACAACATTTTTTTGTTTGTATAACACCAATCTTTTCTTACTATTGTGCTGTCTAATATTTCGGTTCATTTTCCTTCTTGAATGACCCCTTGCGGTCATGTTAGAATCATTTATCTAGTCATTAGTCCTCTGACCATTCTAGTCCATAGTCTTCCTCACATTCGTAACATTTCTTTATTATATCTGAACCAACTGTTCGAATTTTTACTTCCATAACTCTTTTTATCTGTCAATATTCTATAACTTACTTCCTTTTGTACTGAACTATAACCTTTCGATATTCTAACTTTCGAGTTTTAGATCCCTAAGTAGGATTTTCAAACTTATTTCTAATAATTAAATTCTATCCTGGCATAACTATACCAAAATAAATGCCGTTGGCAACTATTCTCATCTAGGTGTACTATCGGGTAGTACGTAGCTCTACACAATAATCTCAAGTTAGCATCAGAATCAGAGCTTACAAAGATAAACATCAAGAACATTGTATAGTTACTACGATACATTCCAATAGATCAGACTTTCCTATCTTTTATCCTTTTCGAATTCACTGATATCCAAACTTATTCTGATTACAATATCCATTAGCAATTACTAACAGTAACATCCTTGCCCTCATCTAGAGCAATTCCATTACTGCATCTTACTTTTACGTCCTCTTGCCTTACATTAACTAGGCTCACCAATTAGCTTTATAATTTATGGTGTGTCAGAAAATACTTTTCGCCGATAAACTCTTTCAAAACTAATTTCACTTATTATCACAATCCTTATCTTAAAGGACTAATCACTAATGCATCAAAATTTATTCCCCTGTAAAGGAATAACAACAGAACATATAGTTCTAACACTAACATAAAAGTATGCAGACCCCAGGTCAAATAATCCATAAACGAAGAGTGCCATCCTTCTTCTTAACAAATAATATTGGCGCTCCCCATGGTGACACACTAGGGCGGATGAAACCCTTTTCAAGTAGTTCTTGCAACTGTACCTTCAACTCCATCAACTTTGCTGGTGCCATTCTATATGGTGTTATGGAGATTGGATCCACACTAGGCATAACATTAATTTCAAACTGCACCTCTCTTTCCAGAGGTAATCCTGGCAATTCATCAGGAAACACATCTGGAAAGTCATATACTGTAGGGATGTCCTTCAATGCTGGACTCCCCACTTGGGTGTCTACCACATGTGCCAAGTATGCTTCACACCCCTTTCTGATCATTTTTCTGGCTAGTGCAGCCGAAATGATGTTGGATGGCAATAGCTGCCTCTCCCCATGTATTACCACATCACTGTACTGAGGGAGACCAAAAGTGACTGTCTTCAGCCTACAGTCAATCATGGCATGATGCCTAGCTAACCAATCCATGCCCAAGATGATATCATAATCTCTGAAGGGCATTTCAATAAAATCAGATAGAAAAGTGTGTCCTTGGATCACCAAAGGACAATCTCTATACATTTTATTAACCCAGACCTCCTATCCTAACGGACTTGTTACTAGCACCTCAAAGTCCATTTTTGTACATGGAACAGCAATGCAATCAATGATGCTAGCACACACATAAGAATGGGTAGAACCCGGATCAAATAACACAAACACGTCTTGATTAAAAGTTGAGAAGGTACCAGCCACAACATCAGATGTCTCGACTTCTTCCCTCTGTCTCATTGCGTAGACTCTAACCGGAGCACTATCTTGCTCTGATTGTTTCATAGTGCATTGGCTGCCGGCTGGGTTACCTCTACCCCTGTCTCTACCTCTGCTGGGTGGTTGTGAAGCTCTGGTGACAGGGCTCTGAACTAACCCTTCAGCAGTAGTAGAAGGTGGTCTAACTCTATGGGCACTAGTGCAGTCCTTGGTAAAGTGTCCTATGCCTCCACAGTTATAACAGGCTCCTATGGCCTTGTAGCATACCCCACCATGATTTCTACCACAAGTTTCACATTGGCAGGAAGGGTAAGAACTTCTAGTTGTTCGACGACTAGACCTTGGTGGTCTTTGCCTTATGATCCACCTCTGTTATATCCCTGAGCTCGGGGCTCCTCAAATTCTTTTCTCTTCCCCAAATTACTGCTTGAGCTCTGACCCATAGGTTTCTCCCTCTTCTCCATTTCATGTTGCCCTTGTAGGGGTTGGGTCTGTACTTGGGCTTGGGCTAACAGATTATCAGCCATTTGCTGAAAGAAAGTGGCCATTTGCTGTGCCATTTGTGCAATAATTTGTACCGATAAAACTGGTATAGTCGGGCCTACGACACTTTGTGGAGCTGGGGCCTCAACTTGTACCTCAGCCTCTATCGATTGATCGACTGAACGATCACCCTCTTCCATAGTCAATTCGAGATCTTAGACCTCCCGAACAATTAACACAAGTAGATTTCCTCCCATTAGTGCATATTTATAATGTAATGTACTGTATGTATCAAACAATGATATTGAGCAGTTGTACTATAAAGAAAGAATATTCAAATAACATGTGAAAATAGAAATTAAAAACTTTACTCTGATACCACTAAAACATGTCACACCCTACCCCTCTGTAAGGCATAACATGATCCCGTAGTATACCTAATGAATTACCAACTTCGTCTACTGATAATCCATTAAATACACTACAAGGGATTTTAAAACTTTTCTTACTTCTTTTTACAGTGGTGAGCACTATTTACAAGTGTTAAAAATTTTTTTGAACTTAAGTGAAAGAGATAACACATTTGAATTATTAGGAATTTCTGTAAAAATTTTGGCGGAGTGCCCTCTGTATTTTGAATAAAACAGTTCTTGTAAAACTCAGAAAAGCACTTCAATATAATTCTCAATGTCCACTTCAACAGTTAAACAACACAATATCTTTTTCAACTCAAATCCACAATAATTTTTCAAAGACTGAGATAAAAGAAATATAATACAATTTTTACAAGTCAAAATACTCATAATTTACTTTACAACTTCAATGTACAATTTTAATTTACAACTGCTCAAAACCAAGAATAATATATACATACAGTGAACATACATTACAGTACAAAATGCAATATGTGGTATACTCAATATACCTGATGATTCTCTCACTGAATGTACTAGCGACCTAGTCACGCTCTATCCGTCTGCCTACCGCGACAAAGAATGAAAGCTATTCTTTGAGACAATGTCTCAGTGCTGCACAACATTAACCAAATACAACTTTAAATCACAATTCATAAATCATATAAATGATGGATACGTAAAACCATAGTTAAATTCAAGACAATGAATGTCATAAGGAATTTAACACAATATCACATTAAATCTCAATAATCAAAACATAGTTAAATTCAAAAGACAGTGAATGTCAATAAGAATTTAAACTCCACTTCACAATATCACAATAAATCTCAATAGTCAAAACATGGTTAAATTCAAACGACAGTGAATGTCAATAAGAATTTAAACTCCATTTCACAAATTATCAAATCTCATAATAACACAATTTAGTCGAATAAATTAAGAATACAGTGTTGCCAATTCATACACAACTTAGGCCATGACACAATTTTTCGATCAATGCTAGCATTTAAGGGTACTTACCAAAGCACCTACAGGCGTTACGTATCGCCGTCCCTGCAAGCCCTTGGGTGGTACCTATCAGAGCACTTGCAGGCGTTACATATCACCATCCTTGCAAGCTCCTGAGTTCACTCGTGAGAGTTCCCAAGAATCGTAGGCGTTACGTATCGCCGTCCCTACTTTGCTCTGATAATACTAAACACATTTTATCTCAAAATATCCAAAGTCATAATTTCATTCACAAGATGGCAACACAATTCATAATTAACTTCAACTTTCACAAATTACACTAAATCAATTTTTCCACAGTTTCAAACCATTTACAATGCTTTTCAAGCAATAAGTATCCATTCAAACACATTTCCATAATTGAAAATAATAATATAAAAATAGTCATAATTTATTTCAATTGAAAAATTCAAAAGAAATAGTTGTTGTGCACAAACACAATTTAAAACAATAACATATAATTAATCATATGAAATATTATTCAGAGCAAAATCAGTTGAAAACTAGTTGTGCACAAACACAATTTAAAACAATAACATACAAATAATCATAATTTATTTCAATTGAAAAATTCAAAAGAAATAACTATTGTGCACAAACCTCTGATAACTGTCTCCTGACCTTGACTCATTGTTTCCTTCCCTTGCCCTGAGTCTTTGCTAACTGAGAAACATAATTTGAAGTGTTTCAGTACTCATTTAAACTGTCTCTAACAATAATGCTTGATAATTAATACACTGGATTCTATTACTTGCTTAGTCAGCATAATATGTCGACCCTCGATGCATTCCAGGTAAATTACGTTTTAATGTTACTAATATGTCACATTCGATAGTCTTTTAGGGTTGGTACATGTTACCAAACTCATTTCCATGTATCTTGCATTTTCTTGCAATTTGCTGGATTCCGGGATACTAGTTTAACCTAGTCGGACGACCTAGTTCTCTTAGTTTTCGGGTTTTGGTCAAAACTACAAACTTGTAGATCTATGTCTTATTGCACGCGGGGCAAAATTTCAGGTCATTCTGAGTTATGTAGACCAAGTTATGGTCATTTTACTATTGCTGGTCAAATTGCATCAAAATTGGTCACTTTAGGTCACTTTAGGTCATTTTAGGTTCGGTTAGTTTTTGGACCCGAACTTGTGCAAGTTGTTTGACTTGATTATGGTCATTTCTGAGCTTTGGTGTCTTCATAAGACTTGTAGATATGGGTATTAACTATCCATGGTTAAAATTTCAAGTCAATTGGACCTGTTTTGAGTGAGTTATGGCCTAAACACTAACTGCTGCCCAAATGGTCAATTTTCAGGCCTTATTTGCACTTAATCCGGATTTGGTCATTTTTCAAGCTACCTTGCAAGCAGAATTTTGGCAAGCTTCCTTCATGAAAGTTGGCACATTTTGTTCCTAGTTTCACCTCCAATTGGTCTCATTCCAATTGGAGCCACACAATTAAAGTTCTAGGTCTAAAACTCAAACTGCCTTATTGCAATTCTTGCATACACATCAAGCATCACTTTTAACACTCACCAAACTCAACATTCAAACCAATTCTGGTTGTACCACAACCTAAACATAATTTACAACATATTATAGGTCATTTTGGCAGCTTACAATTACATTCAATGTGCACCAACAAGTGCAGAATTTGTCCAACTCAATTTACAACAATTCAATCACCAATTCATGCTCATTTACATGCCCAACTTCACACCATCATTCATGCACTCAAACTGCCATAGCAACCAACACATTTTAACATCATTATTCCATAAACCAAGCATGAATTCCAGCATTCTTCAAGAGTTAGCAAACTGCCACAATGGTACACTTATATTCCATTACTTTCCAAGCTTTAAATTTCATTTTACATTTACATATACTAAGTATACATCACCCAAACAATTTCCTACACAATATATATTTAATCAATCATTTAATTCACCATTTACAAGCAAAAATAAACTGCCTTCAAAGTGTTTCCATGGCTGCCAAAAGTACACTTCTCCATTTAAACATCAAACCTAAAAAATTTCTCCATAATTCAAACACCCATAACATCCTTACAAACTTTAATTAAACAATAATAAAAAACACAAACTTACCACTTTTGAAGCTTCTTAAAAACTCATCAAAACTTACTTTTCTCACTCCCTAAATGCTGCGCAAGTAGTGTAGACTAACTTTGATGAAGGAACTTAGGAAGAAATTGGCTTACTTCATGCATGCATGGAGCTTTGCCATGGACGGCCATGGAGGAAGTTGAGAGAAGAAAATGATTCAGCTGGTTCTTGTTTGGGAGGTTGAAGAAGGTGATTTGTTTCTGCCCAAAAGTGTGTAGTGGTCCACTTAGGTAAGGTGAGTGGAGCACTAAGTAAGAATTAATGATTTTTTTATTCTTAATTTTCCAAATTCTCACATTAAGCTTCCCATTTTTGATATTTAAACTTTGTACCACTAATTTAATTTTTCATGACATTTTACAAATATAATATCATGTATTTTTAATGGACATTTAGGTCAAAAGTCAACTCGGGGTGTCAAATGACCACAATGCCCCTGTTCGGGTTGCATTCCCGATTTTTCGGTAACACCGGGTTTTGTCCGTTTTTCGATTTCTTACTTTTCTTTGTACTAATTATTTAATTTTTCTTTGATATTTCTAATGATATTTATACTTCAATAAATATTTATTTGAGTCCTAAAAATATTTTCCAGGGTTCCCCGCAGCCGTATTAGTCAACGGTCCACGCCGTGACTTCCCGGTGCGGTCACCCATCGCTAGGGTTCTCGGCTCGCTTAACTTGGTTACATTTCTTTGCTATTATTTTTCCTTTGCTTTTCTTGTATTTTCTTTTCTTGTATTTTATTATTTTATGTCTCTTCACTCATAATGAAGTATAGTTATAGGCATTCTAGCTGTCCGGACAACACTGGTCACTGGAACAGTAGAACGCACTATCGAACTTAGGGGTGTTACAGAATTGACTTTGAATCGAATTGTATTGTGATTTATAATCACTAAATGGATTGTGATATTGTTTTATATCTCACTATAGATGCTTGACTAGGTTATTACCCGTCTCTCTCATTTGTTGAGAAGACAATGGAGTTAGTTGTGTTTTGATTACCATGGTACGTGCATAGGCTTAGATTCTCCTCTTATTAGAGGTTAGATCTAAGTTTTTTATGTTATGGCCCTTGCGGAAGATTCATTATTATGGTGTGTACTATGCACGATGATTCGACCTCCCCGACCATAGGGAGTTAAAATTCAATTTGACCTCCCCGACCATAGGAAGTTAGAATCAACCCGAAGATGGCCCTTTCGGATTAGTCTCGCATAGTTAGTGAGATACATAATGGTTTTTTTGAGATACAGAATGGCTTTTGAGATAAAGAATGGTTTTTGAGATACAGAATGTTTTTGAATAGTAAAGAATTGTGATTTCAATTATGACTTATATATAATTGATTTTGTGGAATTACCTTAAATGATTAGTTACGAGTTGATAAATTGAATTTCGTGATTAAAGTCATTTTATACAAATGATTTACATTATTGGCAATGAATATTTTGAGTTTTGGAATTTGTTGAGTATTCAGATTTCTAAATTATTTGCTGTAAATTTTGTCAATGTATATTATACTATGTTTTAAATTATAGTTGTGCACCACTGAGTTCACCACTCAGCGATAGCTTTGTATGCTATCGCAGGTGAAAAGAGCATAAAGCAATTGAGTAAACTTCTTTGAAGAGACATTCAGATCAGCTCCAGGTTTACCCATTTACACAGGTTTTGATGTATGTATATAATAATATGTATGTAAATTATTTGAGTAGTTGTATAAAAACTCTTATAAAATAATTTGGTATGTAATTAAATGTAAATTATTGTAAATGTAAATTTGAGATTTCATTTACTTGAATAGTTTTGTAATATAAATTTTGAGTATTGTAATCAATGAAATGTTTCTTTATGATGGGATTAGTTTGAAAATGAATTGATTGTTATTGAGACTTGAATTGTGAATTGAAATGAAGTTATTGGAGTTGTATTTGAGAAAACATATTGGGAGCAATTTCTTTTGCAGGATTGAAGAACTGTTTTCTCAAAATATAGCCGGCACCTTGCCGAAATTTTGAAAAAAATTTTATAACACCAGATTTTAATCGATGATTTAAATTGCACGAAAATTGTTTTAAAATCCCTTGTAGTATATCTAATGGGTTATCGGTAAGCGAAGTTCGGTAATTCATTAGGTGTACTACGGGATCATATTACATCTGACATGGGAGTAGGGTGTGACATGTTTTGTGGTATAAAAGCAATGGTTTTAAAGTAAAATTTGAACTGTGAATTTGAAATCTTATTGTCAGTAACTACAACTGCTCAAATGTTCGATACATATAGAATATTTACATCATAAATATGAACTAATGGAGAGAAATCTCTCTGTGTTGGTTGTATAAGAATAGAAAATCCTGTGAAAAGATATGGAAGAGAAGAATGAGACAATAGAACAGTCTGTGATGGCAGAAGTACAGGTTGAGGCCCCAGCCCCACAAAGTGTCGAAGGCTTAACTGTACCAGTTTTACCGGTACAAATTACTACACAAATGGCTCAGTAAATGGCCACTTTCTTTTAACAAATGGCTGATACTCTGTCAGCTCAAGCTTAAGCACAAGCCCAACCCCCACAAAAGGCAGTGTGAAATGGAGAAGAGGGAGAAACATATGGGTCAGAGCTCGAGCAGTAATTTGGGGAAGAGAAAAGAATTTGAGGAGTGCCGAGCTCAGGAATATGACAGAGGCGAATCATCAGGGTAGAGACCACCAAGACCTAATTGTCGAACAACTAGAAGTTCTTATCCTCCTTATATCTGTAACTCTTGTGGCAAGCTGCATGGAGGTATTTGTCGTAAGGCTTCTGGAGCCTGCTACAACTGTGGAAAGCTTGGACACTTTGTTAGAGATTGTACTAGAGCACCTCGATCTGCATGGAAAGATGTTTTGAATTGTGATAGAACATGTTTTGAATTGTGATGGGCAATTTGCATGCAAAGATGCAAATTATGATTTGAATTGTGATGAGCATAAAAATTATTGGATATTGGAATTGACTTTGAATCGAATTGTATTGTGATTTATGCTCACTAAATGGATTGTGATATTGTTTTATATCTCACTATAGATGCTTGATAGGTTATTACCTGTCTCTCTCATTTGTTGAGAAGACAATGGAGTTAGTTGTGTTTTGATTACCATGGTACGTGCACAGGCTTAGATTCTCCTCTTATTAGAGGTTAGATCTAAGTTTTTTTATTTTATGGCCCTTGCGAAAGATTCATTATTGTGGTGTGTACTGTGCACGATGATTCGACCTCCCCGACCATAGGGAGTTAGAATCCGATTCGACCTCCTCGACCATAGGGAGTTAGAATCACCTCGAAGATAGCCCTTTTGGATTAGTCTTGCATAGTTAGTGAGATACAAAATGGTTTTTTTTGAGATACAGAATGGATTTTGTGATAAAGAATGGTTTTTGAGATAAAGAATATTTTTTGAGATACAGAATGTTTTTGAATAGTAAAGAATTGTGATTTCAATTATGACTTAAGTATAATTGATTTTGTGGAATTACCTTAAATGATTAGTTATGAGTTGATAAATTGAATTTCGTGATCAAAATCATTTTATACAAATGATTTACATTATTGTCAATGAATACTTTGAGTTTGGGAATTTGTTGAGCATTCAGATTTCCAAATTATTTGCTATAAATTTTGTCAATGTATATTGTACTATGTTTTAAATTATAGTTGTGCACCACTGAGTTCACCGCTCAGCGATAACTTTGTATGCTGTCGTAGGTGAAAAGAGTATAGAGCAATTGAGTAAACTTCTTTGAAGAGATATTCATATCAGCTCTAGGTTTACCCATGTACACAGGTTTTGATGTATGTATGTAATAATATGTATGCAAATTATTTGAGCAGTTGTATAAAAACTCTTATAAAATATTTTGGCATGTAATTAAATGTAAATTATTGTAAATGTAAATTTGAGATTTCATTTACTTGAATAGTTTTGTAATATAAATTTTGAGTCTTGTAATCAATGAAATGTTTCTTTATGATGGGATTAGTTTGAAAATGAATTGATTGTTATTGAGATTTGAATTGTGAATTGAAATGAAGTTATTGGAGTTGTATTTGAGAAAACATATTGGGAGCAATTTCTTTTGCAGGATTGAAGAACTGTTTTCTCAAAATACAGTCGGCACCTTGCTGAAATTTTGAAAAAAATTTTATAACACCAGATTTTAATCGATGATTTAAATTGCACGAAAATTATTTTAAAATCCCTTGTAGTATATCTAATGGGTTATCGGTAGGCGAAGTTCGGTAATTCATTAGGTGTACTAAGGGATCATGTTACATCTGACAAGGGAGTAGGGTGTAACACCATGTGTCACCATCTCATGGTGCCACATGTCACCCTGTGAAATGATCAAAATACCCCTGTGTCTTAATTTTGAGTTCTCAACCCAAAATAATTATTTCTCTTCTTCTAATCAATTTATATCAAATATAAATTAATTAATTAATCTCTATTAATTAATTTCTCATTAATTGAATTCATATTTAAAAAACTTTAAATATAAATTTAACTTATACTATACATCCAATAACCTAGATTTGGTTTCAAGCCATGCTAGAGACTTTGCAATCTAATTGCAAACCAAACCTATTTAATTAATCAATTAAACTCTTTAATTAATTAATTAAATCATATTTAATTTGGTGATTACTTATTTATGTATGTGACTTACTAGGCTCATCACTAATTGGTAATGAGACATGATATCAACTCTTAATATTATCAAAACTCTTTCTTACCATAAATGATTTCTCTAGATCATTTTATGCACCTCATAGACCATGATTAACACCCAGCATAGCATGCCATGGCCACCCAATTAGTGATAAGGTTTATCTTAAATGAACCTATAATCATATGTTACCATGCACTAGAATCTCTCTGTTACAAAATCCCAATTCGAGCTGGAGTCATGGTTTATGTCAAACCTCATTTGCTATGAATATTATGTTCTCTTTTAATTCCAGTTCTTGATTAAAAAGATTTTCTCATCAGAAACTCTTTTCTGATTAAATCTATATGTCCTGGCCAGGAACTTGAAACATCAAGAGCAATTAAATGAACATAGGATTTTATCTCTATTTACTTAGAGGAACAGATTCCATCTTGATCAACACCTACCTCCATATATAACTAATAGGAGCCAATACATGCCCATATACCCATGCACAGTACAAGTATGAAAGCAGTATCAAACTCAAACCACCCACATACAAGATAACTGTGCTATTTCAGGTCTAAAGATTATATGCACTGATATGATTTATGACAATACATTGATAAGAGTAAACTCCATGTGCTTGTCATAAATGTCACTGGTTCGGCCTACTTATCATGTATAAGTGCCTATCATGTTTGTTATATGGCATGAGACTCACTATTCCATCTTATTTATATCTCATATAAATAACTTGGAAACAAATATGAATACAATCTTACTAGATAAGTCATATCCTTATTGTGAAGTATCATCGATTGTGAACCTATTTATGATACTTTGTGCTAGAAATACTATCACTCATATTCTTAACAACTTAAGAGTAGAATTTCTAAGAAAATATCAATGGACCTTTTCTATTACACATAAATATATTATGTAAACGGAAAAGTGAAAATGCATTTTAATAATAAAAACATGTACAAGATACATACTAAATGATATGCTCTAGGGCATACTACTAACAAAGGATTGCTAGGTATACTCTCAATTCTTCTCCACAACTTCGTTATGATGGTATTGAGCTTCTGATGAAGTGTCTGTTTGACATTGAGTTTTGGAGGCCAAAATTATTTTTCTGAATAAAAGTGCTAGTTTAGATGTCGAAAAAAGCAGTTTGAAAAAAAAAAAACTATTTCGTTGTTTTAGTGTTTTTATAATTAAAACTTATCAAATTTAATTTTAAATTATTTTTTAATACTTTCTTAATAGCAATTTCAACAGCAATACTAAACAGGCTTAAAAATAGTTTTCCAAATAACTATAAAGCATATTGGGACTAATAATAACTATAGAAAAAATTTTATTCCAATTTTAGCAAAAAATGTAAAGTATTTCTGGAAGTAATTTAAAAAAAATTACATGGGATTAAGCTTCTAAACAAATTGAGCGAGCCAAGCTTTAAAAAGCTTAGGTAATTTGATTTGTCAAAATTTTTTTAATTTGAATCGAGCTTCAGTTGAGCTCATGTTGAGCTTGAGCCATATCAATAAGTTCAAGCTTAGTTCGTTTAAAAAACGAGCTCCAAACGAGTTGAGCGAAGCCAAGCTTTTACCAAATCGAGTCTCGAGCAACTTATGAGTAGCTCGACTCATTTACAACCCTAGTAAGGTTTAGATTTAAAATTATAAAATTCAAACTACATAGTTTTGATTAAATTAAAAAAAAATAACTTAATTTTATAAAATATAAAATTTAAATTAAAAATATATGCATTTTATAAATATAATTTATATATTAATTATATCATAATTTAAAATAATATATTATTTTTAGAAAAATTATAAATAAAATAATAAATATTTATAATATAATAAAATATAATTACTAATATAAATATTTTTATAAATGAGTCTGCTTAAAAGTTAGCTTACAAGCCTGCAAATGAGTCGGCTCACGAGCCGAAACAAGCAAAACTTTTATTAAGTGAAGCCTCGAGTACCTCACAAAAGGTTTGATTCATTTACAGCAATACATGAGATAATGTTAATAATATTTATCTCAAAAATAAAAGAAAAATAAAAAAAATTTAATCTGAAAATTTTTTTTAAAAAAAATTATGTGCCAATCAAACTAAATTTAATTGATCATCTCATATTCTTTTAAGGGTATATGTTTAGATCTTCTCTTCTATCAATATGGTGAGAGTTCTCCGATTCCTCTCTTGTATATAGTTCATATCATAATAAGACTCATTAATCGTCCAGGAAAAAAAAATCATATTATATCCTTATTTTCTCCAAAATGAATTAAGTTATTTCACTTATGAAAAAGTAAGTCTACAAATATAAATTATACAAAATGTGAAGATAATTTTAATAATTAACCCGTCATAGAAAATGCATGAATGTCAAACTTATAACCCTTAATTACAAAGAAACCATTCAAAAAGTGCCAAATAAGTAAAAACCCAATTAAAATTAAAAATTTACCAATAGTTGCAAAGAGAATCATCAATAGAAGAATGCTAGTTCTGAAAACAAAACATGAATGTGGTTGAGATAAATATGAAAGTACAAAATCAGAATAAGTACAAAATTAAAGCTAGACAGTAGTGTAGTCATAATTATAGGCTCTGTAATTGCCTGTATCTGGACAATTAATTAATTTGCTTATTAGTTTTCATAATCACCATATATGACAAGTAACAGCTGCTGATTTCTCATCACCTACTCTCTTCCAGCGTGTATATATATGGTACTGTAATTATTATCTCAGTAAGCACTCCAACGTCTCTATCCACCTTTAAATCTCCCCATCGTATATGATTCAAAGGTAGGGTTTTGATTTTACTGCAAAGAAAAGTGACGACCAACCCTTTTACGTCCGTGTGTACATATGAGGTTCTTTGGGGTGACATCAATTGCATTGATGGTTGTTGTTGGGTTTGTTCTCGCGGCTGTGCCTCCGCTACTCCCTCCACTCCCACCGCCACCGCCACCTTTGGTGTTTCTCTTGCTGCCGGTTTTGATTATGTCTCTTCTCTTTCTCTTGGCATTATCACCGATATCGCGAAATCATATACATTATCGTAACCATCACCGATATTAAGTTCTATGATGAAAGTTTTATGAACTGAAGATGGCATAGATGAAGAGTGCAATGCAGAGAGGGGAGATTCTTCCTTATGGATCCATATATGTTAGCTTCAAATGTCATCTTCGTTAATTTTATTTTTTCTTTTTATACATTTTCTTGTAATTAAAGTTTGGTTGGAGTTTTATATGCTAAAGTGGAATGAAAAGAGAATTCTAATTTTTTTTTTTTCCGCTCGTTGTTAATTTTTTTTAGAATTATTTACTTTTTATTTGATAGAAAGGATGAGAGTCGATCCCCATACATTAATCTATATGAAAAAAATAGTCAATCTCAACTAGCTAAAATTTAATTTTCATTAAAATATTTTTTATTGAAAAACGTAATAAACACT
Source organism: Hevea brasiliensis (assembly GCF_030052815.1). Taxonomy (NCBI): domain Eukaryota; kingdom Viridiplantae; phylum Streptophyta; class Magnoliopsida; order Malpighiales; family Euphorbiaceae; genus Hevea; species Hevea brasiliensis. The sequence continues at coordinate 94,426,604 of NC_079497.1, forward strand.
CGATTAATAAGCTGAAATATGATTTTATTGAAGAATTTATTATAAAGCAATTAATATATATATATATATATATATATATAATTGACTTCAATAAAAATGTAAACGTAAGATAGAATAAACCTCTAAGATAGAATAACAATATCCTCCCCTTATTTCTTGTCCTTTTTTTTTTTTTTTTTTTACATTTTTTCTTTGAGCTATCACCGGTGAATTTTTCGTTAATGGCTACTTCTAGATTAATTTTTTATTTACTTATTTTATTTTTCTTTGATTATTCTTTTGTATAAACTTTTAATCCACATTCATTTGGAATAAATCTAGTCTTGTATTCTCAAATCAGTGCCCGTTAAGAATGAATCTGAAATTCTTTTCATATAGTGGCATTATGCTTTCCTGGAGTCCTACTTTCTTTTTCCTTAATAAGTTTTCTTTTTTTTTTTTTTTTTGTATTTGATGATTATTTGTTACTTAAAAATATAACGTGAATCATGAATTTGTTTTAGTTAGATACTTTGAATTTTCAAATACAGGTAATAATCTTTTATCAATAGATAGTATAGCCAGTTTCCCTATTAATAGTTAGTGATTTAATCTCTTATATTGGCTACCAATAACAATATCTCAAAAAGGAAATATTGTAATAAGTTTATTCAATTACCCAAATCATCTTTGAAAAAAAATGTTTTAATTGTCTATATTTATATATTTTTTTCTTTTATGAGAAAAATATGCTCTATTTATTTTATAATGCTTAATATGAATTATTAAATTTTCTATAAGAATAAATAATCCATAAAATTAAGGAGATCATCACTCAATTAACAGATGTAGTTTGATGTCTAATAAAAATCTTTTTATTGAAGGATATAAATGGTAGGCACTCGATCAATTTTTTAAAAGAAGGCACAGAAAAAATTTATATGAAATCGCAATGGATTCCTAATCATATATAACTTCAATCTACAAAAGTCTTTATGTTGAGACGTTAATACAAGCAAGCAATATAAATGAAAGAATAAGTAGTCAATTATAATTTGAATTCTCTTATTATGTTTATAAAGGTTATGATTATTGACATAAAATTACTATTATTAATCAAATCATCAAGACTTCTATTCAAATCAAATTAAAGTGATAAATCTTTCTAAAAAATGATTAATTAGGTGGATTAGATCCTTTTATATTTTCAAAAAATATATCTAATCTATTTTTATTTATGCAATAATAACTCATAAAATTATAATGCATGATTCCTTGAAATTATATTCTTTCTCATATATAATTATTTATTATTTAAAATTAAAGTTTAATTTTTTAAATAAAATTTTAAGTATTAATAATGAAAATGTAGATAGCAAAGTAAATTAAAAAATAATAATAAAAAATGAATGTGATGTTAGGAATTTGTCATGTAAGTAATTGAAGTCATAAAATCAGTATGTCATAGATTTAAAATATAAGATTTATAATGAGATTTATCTATTAAATATGTAATTGTACATATTTATATTATAAATTTATAATAGACTAAATTTAAGTAAGAATTTCTTTAGCCCACTTTGCTGCGGTGAAAATTGATGGGGTGGATCGCAAATCAAGGAAGAAAAATAAGCTTACCATCCAAAATTCCAACTAGCTTTTCCAAGCTTCAGTGCTTCACACCACATTACAGACTACTCCGGAAGAAATTATCCTAAAACTATCACCGACTCGCCGATAAGACCAAATTAATTAATTCATAGGTGCACATTCTAGGCATCCAAATTGGTTTTGAGTGGGCAGACGACACGTAAGAGTGTGCTGTAGGTGAAATTACAACATCTTACTAAACTAGTTCTAATTTTATTCAGTACGAGATTTAATGTCGTGCGATGCCGTATTATTACCAAATGAATTATATATATATATATATATATATATATATATATATATATATATATATATATATATATATAATTTATTGTAAAAATTATTTAGTTATTTCCATCTCTAACATATATGAAATAAATCCATTAATTTCTTATGGACTGAAACATTTTTTGAGAAGAGCAAGATGTCATTAATATGTATAAGAGCACTATGAAGAATGGACTAAAAAATCTTCACCATGGCTTTTTGGAAAAGAAATTGATAAGTGCATAATTTATTAATTTTGCTCCCATCACATTTAATATTTTTAGTGTGTTTTTATGTTTAATTCAGTTGGTTAAAATATATTTATCATTTAGGCATATTTTTAGATAGTTGTGGAATAATTGTGTTAAATGGATAAATTTTAAGCGTTTGACCTTTGCTGAATTTTTCAGGTGTTTCTAAAGTTGTGAGTCTCTAAATTAATTGCTGTTTAATCTATTGAAAAGCTAAGATAGAGCACTTCAAATGATAAAAAGGGACCAAAACTCAAATCAGTCTCTAAGGTTGACAAAATGAGCTATGGATCTATTGCAAAAGCCCAGATTTGATGTGTCACGACCAGTTTCGGTATTTATTTTGTATCTGGAGTTTCAGATATCCAAATGATGCAAGCCCAAGTCCAATTGAACCTTAAGAGCCACCTCTATAACTTGTATGAAGGGCTTGATGCAAGATGAGGCGATTTTAATTGTCAAAAACGGTAATGAAGTCGTTACTATGGGCTAGACTATTTATCAGAACCAGTCCTGGTTTTTGGGCTATAACTTGGGCTGTAGACCTCGGATTTAGGTCCATGAGTACCCATTAGAAAGATAAGAAATAGGGCTACAACTTTCCTGAAGATGGTAGAGGTAGATTCGGAAAGAAAGTCACTGAAAATTTGCCTTGATTCCATAAACGTGAATGCAGGCTAAAAATCTGCATCTTGAATTTCAAAACCTTTACTAGTTTGGTTTGGTTCCTATCTTTGGGGTTAGGTTTTTTACTATAAATACGTCTTTGGCCAGTAGCTAAGAGCATCTCAATTCAGACTTTCGTTCTCCATTTACATTCTAGATTTCTTCTTTATTTCTTCTTTAATTTTCTATAAGCTATGAACATGAGTGGCTAAGTTTTTAATTCAGTTCAAGGGATTCAAGTTCTTATGTGTGATTTGTGAGATCAGGTTCTTAATTTAATTTATATCTTTTTGAATATCTGTTGTTTTCTAATTTAATTGTTTTTGATCTGTTGAATGATTTACTAAAAAGGCCTATTAGTTAATTGTTTGATTTGATCAATTGCTAGTTCATCTTCATAATCCGTAATTGTTGTGTAAGATTGAACATGAGTAGCAATTAGGTTTTATTGATTATGATCCAAGTTTTCGATAATAACCTAAGGAAACAATAGGGTGGATTAAATGATTTATGCTTCATAAATTGTTGTTCAGCTTAATTACTTTCTTTTGTTAAAGCAGTTATTAATTTGATGAGGATTGCTTGATACCAACTCAGTTAATAATTAGAGTCAATAAGAGTGTTGGGCTTGAATTGATGAGTATAGGAAAGTCAGGGGTTTACCTCACTATTTGGTAAATCTACGTTAAGTATTCAATTAAATATAATTATATTTCTTTTGTCTATGATCAAATCAATGCATTGGAATGCCAATTTTCTTGGACTGAAGTTTGTTTAATTGGAGAGTTTTTTATTTTTAGATCTTAATTTTGGATTTTTGATTTCTTCTTTGGATTGTGAATTAACCACCCTCCCCCCCCAAACTTTGTTTCTTTTTCCATTACGCAAGTGCACGAAATTTAATAATTTAGTCTTCGACCTGGATTTACCACTTACTGTAGAAAATATTTCATAATTAGTGATTTCAGTTAATTTAATTTCTGGTGGATTCGATACCCATCAGAGATGGAGCCACTTTTTTAACCCGAATGGCATAATATTGAGCATTTAGAATGCAAAATGTAGTCATATACCTATCAGCTAGATCAATCCCTAGTTGCAAAAAACCCTGCCTTTAAATTAAATTTTGAGAAAATGTAGGCTTCTTGTAGATAAGTAAACAGAGAATTGATCTTTGGAAAAAGAAATTTGTCATCCCTTAAGAAATGGTTTAAAGGCTTATAGTCAATGACAAGCCTTTTCTTTCCCAAAAGTTTTTCTGATCTTTTTTACATATAAAATGCTTGACATGCCCAATCAAAATTGGTTGGCTCCATAAGGCCTTGTTTTAACAATTATTGACTTTCCTTTTTAACAAGAATAAGATCTAAGGGAATCATTCCCGGATGTGTAGCTTTTGTTGGATTAACGTCTTCATCAAGCTTGAAGGGGAGCTTAGTAAAGACATTCTTATTTCTCCACAATGGACTTGGATGAACAAAGTCAGTATGAGAGTCGACACATGAGGGCAAAAGCAGATCCCTATATTCATGAAATTTTGAAGGAGCTTTTACCAAAAAGAAAAACTTATGGACTGTAGTATAGGGTCCGAAGTACCTTTTGAATTTTAATCCAGTAGGAAAGATCTGAAGTTTTTAGGCTTGTTAGTAAACATCAAATCCTACTAACAAATCTTTATAAATAAGATATGTGCCGATGATCTTTGTCCATATGATGCAATCAGGGAAGAATTGTATCCCTACTGGTTTTTTAGTGATAAGATCAGTTTTAAAAATTTTTCCATCTACTGCCTTGAAGTATTCTGAATGGGAGACCCAGTCTTCTTTAAGAAGTATGGTAGGATTCATCATACTTTTATGGGCACCTGTATCAATGAATCCAATCATAAAAATTGGTCTGTTATACTTGGAAGGCAAAATTTGCATTTGGATCAAAGGGATTGGTATTGCAGGTTGTGCTTGATACATCCTGTATCCTCTACCCGATCTACAGTGAAACAGAGCAAAGGAATGCCACATTCTATGCACGGAGCACGTAAACTTATATTTGAACAATTTTCTTAATTAATATTTACTTTTAATTTTTAAACATAAATTTCAAAGGGAAAAAATGCAAGAGTTTTCCCTAAACTTTTAACATCTACTTGTTAATAACATCTATTAATAATGATATTTTTCAATTGCAATAATATTGTTAATCAACTCTCATTATACTTGTAATCAAATTCATTTCCTCATCATATGTAAATATTTACGTAACATATATTCAGACATAAATTTGTAAATGTAACAAAGCATGTTTATACTTAATTTACAATCATCCAAAATAAATTTACATCAAGTGTTTTGGTACATGACAATTGAAATACAAAAATGAGTGACCAAAATGCATCCAGTGTTGGTTGTGCATCTACCACAAAGTCCAAGTATGAGGTGACTTTGGACTTTCCTGCAAATCCACTTCTTCCTCTCCTATCTATGTCTACCTACTCCTTGCCTTTTGTACCTGTGCAAGGAAAAACCTACGCGCTAAGCTTTACAGCTTAGTGGTGCACTAATAATTTAAAAAGAATAAAAGCAAAACTTGTATATATACTATAAGAGATTTTATAAATAATGTTCAAGGGTTAACATCATTCTCATTATATTTGTGTATGTTTTCTTAATTAAATCACATTTTAAGATTTGTCATGTGCCTACAGTAACCTATGATAGAACTATATGGACTGGATATGGAACTCCCAGTACTGAACACTCGATGTCTTTGACCGGTCTAACAATGAGACTCAGTGCCTCTATATAACTGTCAACATAGCCTCTCGGTAATGAACAGTCGGTATCTCTAACCGGTTTAACAATGGGCACTCGGTGCCTCTATATAGTCGTCCATCAATCCAATAACATAATTAATGTAGTACTGCTAATGATGTCCCCTATTGGCATACTAATCTATCCAAACCTATAATTTACTGTCTAGGTTTACCGAGCTTGATAAGGTAATTATCATTTTTTTTTCACATGATGTAATCAACAATACTTGTATGCACATAAACTTATGCCATTATCATATTTTCATATTGCATGAATTTAAATTTCATACATTTATACAAAATTTACACACATGATGACCATTATCAAATTCCAACAAAAAATCAGACTTTATGCATTACTTTGCTCAAGCATTTTGACCTAGTAATTACAAGAATTAAATTCAACTTTCTTCATGAGATTTTTAAATCTATGTATTAAATTTAATATAGTTTTTGAATCACTTAATTTGGATTTAAGGATCAAAAGTTATGATTAATTAATCAACAATTGTCCTTAAGTAAAATTTCAACTTCACTAGTTACAGGGCAAGTTCTAGACAAATTTTAGAGTCCAGATTTGAATAGGTTGCAATTAATTTTTGCCGGTTCATTTTTCATGAAAGTTTATCCCTTGGATTTTAACTTTCCAACAAAACAAGAATCACCTCGTTTGGAGTTTCCTAGGGTAAGTTATACCCATTTTATTCCTGACAGTCCAGAATGCACTCCTACCAGGTTCCAGATTCTGTGCCCTATCTTCTAGCCAAATTTAAGGTCACTTACACAAAATTTTTGGGTAGCATTCCTTCATGAAAGTTTTAGTCTTATGTCTTCATTTGCTATAAATTTCATGTCATTTGGAATCATAGAATTCAAATTATAGGCCTATGAATCATTGCTGTCCTAAATTTCTAGTCAATTCAAGTAAACAGGGCAGCAAAATTAAAATTTCACCAAAAATTCTAACAACAAGGGTTTCATGGCATCTTTTTCAGAATTGAACATTCATATATCTGTTTTAATCTCTAATTTGAATCATTTCAAATCAGGACTACAACTTTAGTTATGAATGAAAAAGTGCAAACTGTTTCAGACTCCAGTCATAGTCAGAGTAGTAACAAGAAATACAAGAATTTCAATATGCAGCCAACAAAATCAATGTTCAATCATAACTACAAAGTTGGCTGCATATTCATTTAGCTTTCCAATGGTTTATGAATCACCCTATTTCAACTTCTAGAGCGCAAGTTATGAAATTTCAAAGTCGAATGTCCTGCTTCTGGCAATCATCAGGTCTATTTTCTAAATTTGAGCAATAAAAAGTTTTGTCCTCAAACACCATCATAGCAGGGGAATTAGGTCTAGCATAAAACTATAAAGTTTTAGAGCGTTCATCAAGGTTTTCATAGACATAAATATCATAGAAATCTAACTTTCCTAGCTCAAGTTATGAAATTTTAAAAATGGCTGGTCCTGGAAACCTACTGGCAGAACCGAGGGTTTCATCACCCCTACCAACTATCTTTCTCACTATTTTACATTTTCCCCTTATCCCTAGTGGTATCCTTACTCAAACTTGATCAAAAATAAAGGTTATAGAACTAACCTTAAGGGAAAACCAGTAGCTACTCTCCCTTTTCTTCTAATTCTCCTCTAAACCCTTTACGAAATTAGGGTTCTTCAAGCTTTACTTGCTAACTCTTCTTGCTTTCTTGCTTATGCCTTCTAAAATTAGTTTGATCTAGGATTTGAATTTGAGATTTTCTCTTCAAATTTTGAGAGAAATGGCTATTAGAAGAAGAAAAGATGAAGAGGAGAAGACACAAATGAATGGCCAGCTAGTTTAGGGAGAGGAAAATAAGGTTGCTTTAATTAGTTTTACCCATTGGTCTTTCATCTTTGTCCATTGGTCCATAGGGTATTTTCTCTTATTTTTGAATTTTCCTCAAAACTTTATAATATATTCAAGGTAGTCTCCAACCTTTTATTTACCCCTTAACTTATTGATTAATTCATTTTAGTTCTTTAACTCTTAATGGCCAACTTCCTAGGTATAATAGGGAGCAAGTGCACACCCACTTACTTAGTTTGCCTCTTATGTGAATATTTTTACTTCTTTTCATTTCTTTGACTTATTAATTCATAATTATACCTTAATTAAGTCTTGATTAAAGTTTTACAAGGTCCTACATGAATTAAAGTAGTGAACAGACTCAAGATACCGATCTTTAGCCACTTCCCAGGGGAGGTACTCATCGCTAGGACTTATGCACATTTATTTGATTTCTAATCCATTTCTTTTTTTTTATTTCATTAAATCTTAATCTTTATTAAATTAAATTATGACTCTTTACTTTAATTTAAGGGTAGTTTCAGATATTCTAGCCATCCAACAGACATTAGTTTTCAGAATAGTAGAATGTACGAAACTACCTAAGGTAAAGGCATTATAATTCTTCCCCTCTTAATATAAATTTCATCCTTGAAATTTACCTGGTTCAAATAATTGTGGATATTGTTGTCTCATAATCTTTTCGCTCTCCCATGTTGCTTCCTCCACTTTGTCGTTTCTCCATAGCACTTTTGCCAATGGAATTTTTTTATTCCTTAGCTCCTTGATTTCTTGTGCTAAGATCTTTATTGGTTCCTCTTCAAATATCAAATCAAGTTGTACATCAATGGTTTCCACCAATAAGATATGTGAATGATCTAATCTACATCTTCGTAACATCGAGACATGAAATACATTGTGAATCTTGTCCAACTCTGGTGGTAATGCTAGCCTATAGATTACCGAACCCACACGTTCAATGATCTCGTATGGACCGATAAACCTGGGGCTCAACTTACCCTTTTTCCCAAATCTGAGCACCTTCTTCCATGGTGACACCTTCAAGAAGACTTTATCACCAACCTCGTACTCAATATCTTTCCTCTTCAAATCTGTATAAAACTTCTATGTATATGAGGTGGCTTTCAAACTATCCTTGATGATCTTGACTTTCTCCTCAGTTTGTCTCACCAAGTCTAGTCCTGTTAACTTATCTTCACTAAGCTCAGTCCAACACGGAGGCATTCTATATTTTCTTCCATATAAAGCCTTATATGGTGCCATTTTTATGCTTGATTGGTAACTATTATTATATGTAATTTCTATCAATGGGAGGTACCTATCCCAGCTCCTCCAAAATCAATAATGCAACTTCTAAGTATATCCTCAAGTACCTGGATCACTCTTTTTGACTGACCATCCGTTTATGGGTGGAAAGTTGTGCTAATTCAACTTGGTACCTAAGGCTTCATGTAACTTCTTCCAAAACCTTGATGTGAACCTCGAGTCTCTATTAGATATGATGGATGCAAGCACTCCGTGTAACAAAACTATCTCATTTATGTACAGCACTACTGACTTCTCTAATGAGTAGTCAGTTCTCATAGATAAAATGTGAGCAGACTTAGTTAACTTGTCAACTATCGCCCATCCTGCATCATGCTTATTCTGTGTGAGAGGTAAACCAATGATAAAGTATATTGTGATGGGATCCCATTTCCACTCGGGTATTGTGATTGGTTGCAATAATCTCGATGGAACTTAATGTTCAGTCTTGACTTGTTGACATGTTAGGCATTTTGTCACATAATTAGCAATGTCTTTCTTCATACAAGGCTACCAATAATGAACCTTCTAGTATTTATTCATCTTGGTGCTTCTTGGATGCATGGTATAAAAGCTGTTATGTGCCTTTTAAGAATGCACCTCTTAAGTTCTTCATCATTCAGAACATATATCTTCCCTTTCTAATATAAGTGACCATCTCCTTTGATCTCATACTCACTCTCCTTCCCTTATTGGATTTGTCTAATAACAGTTATCAATCTTTCACCCAGCTTCTGAGCTTCTTGAATTTGCTACAATAAACTTAGCTTTACTTGCAACTTAGCTACAATAGCTCCATCTGGTGCTTGAGTTAGGCGAGCATTCATGGCTCTCAAAGCTACCAGAGATTTCATGCTTAAAGCATCAGCTACTACATTCGCCTTCCTATGGTGGTAATCAATTATGCAATCATAATCTTTCAAGAATTCGATCCAACTTCTTTGCCTCAAATTGAGTTCCTTCTGAGTTGGCAAGTGTTTGAGACTTTTGTGATCTATATAGATGTAGCACTTCTCCCCATATAGATAATGCCTCCATATTTTTAATGCAAACACAATTGCTGCAAGTTTTAAATCATGAGTTGGTTAATTTTTGTCATGTGGCTTAACTTGCCTGGAAGCATAAGCAACTACTTTTCCTTCTTGCATTAGCACATACCCCAGTTCATTGTGCGAGGCATCATTATAGATCACAAAGTCTTTCCCCGACATTGGTTGCGTAAGAATGTGTAATGCCCTAAACTTCTAAGCTCTGAATAATACCATTTTTAGTAAGTGAATAGTACTATTCAAAACCAGTTTGAGGACTATAAATAAGATGAAAATAAATTGAAATAAGCATAATAAAATTCAAAGTGACCATCGGGTTATGGACTTAATCCGTATTATTGAAAAAGATAGACTATAACCTGATGAAGGGCATTTTGATCAATTCACTCCCAGAGCTGATTTTTGACCTAAATTTCCATTAAAATGAGTGAGACCAAAACATTGGAAAAGAATTAAAAACATGAAGATGTGTAGGAAAACTTACATGGGAGATGAAGGGAATTAAGTGAATTGTTATAATTATATTAATTATAATTAAAATTAAAAGTTAATTAAAATAAGACAAACATATATAAGACAAAGTTAGTTAATTCACTCTTATCACCTAATGCCATCTTCTTTCTCTTCTTAATGCTCTTGGACGAATCATCCTCTTCAACTCCTTCCTCTATTGTTAAGCCATCCAAGCTCCAAAATTCTTAGTTTCCTTCCATATTTTATATACCCACAAACATAAAAACTTGTTATTTGACCTTGGTTGGAAGATTAGCAGTAAGGAAATTGAAGGAAACTGAAGTTTTGGCAAGATTGAAAATTGGTAAAGTGAGGTATGTGCACTCTCATCTTATATTCTTGTATATTTCTTGAATTTAAGATTGATTATGAGGAATTGACATGAGAAATGAAGAAAATGATACATGAATGAGGGGTTTTGATTTTTGCCCAGCATAGATGAATTAGGGCTTTGATGTGTTTGATGAAATGGATAATGAATTCTAGCTTTGGTGAGGTTATAAACTTGGATGGTATGTTGAGTTTGCATGAATTGGGAAGATGAGCAATTAGGGTTTTGGAAAATTGGGAGTTTTATACTATGATGTGTAAGTAATGTTCTTGAGATCAAATAATAAACAATTGATGTGGAATGAATGAGAAATGAAGTTGGTTGGTAAGAGGAATTAATGAATTAAAAGTGTGGTTAATGTGCTGGAATCTAGATAGCTTGTGTCTAGTGTCCTTAAATGCCTATAAGTTGAGCTATATAGCTCCAATTAGTGTGAAACTAATTGGAAATGAAATTTAAGACATAATGCTAAAATTTTCATGAAGAGAGGTTGCTGAGAAAATCACCATAGGAAGCTTTAATTAGGCATTGAATCCGGAATGGCAATTCTGGACTTGGGCAAAATGACTATATGAATAGTACTTAGTAAATTAGTCATAACTCATTCTAGGAAACTCCAATTTAGGTGATTCTTGAACTTATGGAATTTTGAGACATAGGAAAAGAAATTCATATGGAGAACTTAAAGCCAAATTATGGCCCTAACTCAGCTAAATTGCTAGACAAATTTGGTCTAAAAAACCTATCCTGGTTTTGGACTAAACCTGAAATCCTGAACATTTAGGTATCCGACCAGTTTTGGAAAAATTGCCATAACTCAACCTACAAAACTGCAAATGTAGTAATTCTAAAGCCAAAATTCTGATAAAACACATGACTACAACTTTTCTCTTTAGACCAGAACTCAATTCTTAAAGCAAAATAGGAGAATTGTTAGGGTATGTCAGGAATGCCAAATCTAGAATTCCTGCACTTGAAGCATTTTAACTTATGACCTTTAAATGGTTATCAGACCATAAATTTCTCTAAAAAACTCCAATTTAAGTGATTCAAAAAGATTTGGAAACTAAGACAAAGATATAAAACTTTGTTTAAGGGACCTACCCAAATTCTGAGCTTAAGGTGCTCGGATATTAGTTGGAAAAATTGGTAAAATTCTGGAAAACAAGGAAAGTGTAGGGTTTAGTACCCTAGAACAATACTTAGTTCTTTGACCATAACTAGAGCTCCAAAACTTCAAATTGAATAATTCAAAAAGGGAATTAAAGTTAAGACATAGGGGAATAAATTTCATGAAGAAAGTAAGGCCAAACTGATCCTACATCTTGGCCAAATTGCTAGGGAAATTTAAATCATCAATTCTGGAATTCATTAAACTTTCACAAAATGACTTGAAATGTAATATGTACTTAATATAAATGGCTTGATGAACACATATATCATATGAATATGTAATTGGGACTTATGTTCCCATCATGAATGGATTGAAAATGCTATGAGCATGAATAACTCATGAAATGAAATAATGAGTATAATGATATTAAATTGCCCATGTATGCCTAGACATCAGTGTATGGGTTGGATCGATTGGTATGTCAATTAGGGACCACAGATGCAGTACTGCCAATGGTTTTCGAGCCTACTTCATGAATGATCATTGATAGACAATGTATGTCTAATATGGTTAGTCTTCTGGCTTTATGCCTGACATGTTGACAATTTTGCCTGGCGGTTTTATTGGCTTTTATGCTTTCCTACTAGCTTAATGCCTAACAGATGTATACCTGATAAGCACATGGGGTGTCTAACTAATATACTCCCATGTATCTAGTCTTAACAGTCTGTTAGAGGTTGCATTGGGCATTGAAATAATTTTAATAAGTTAACTATTAAAAGAGGAAGAAAAAGATTCCAAATGAATTAAATTACTCTTAAAGATCAACTGTAACACCCTCACATTAGACAGTTCCATACATTTTACTATTCCGATGACTAGTGTCTGTCTGGACAGTCAGGATATTTAAAATCATATTTAAGCCATCTAGAAAAGACATAAATGAAAATTAATAGAAATTATATGAAGGTAAAATGGAAATAAGAAAAACAAAGCATAATCAGTTAAATGAGCCGAGGTCCCGGCGATGGGTGATCGAAACGGGAAGTGATTACGAGCTCAATTGCTACCCTAATTTCATGTGGGACCCTGTGACACCTCAGGCCTAAGGATAATTGTGAAGCTAATGGTATTGTGAAAACCATAAAAAAGAAAAGAAAATAAGTTCAAATAATTGAATCAGCATTCAAAGAATTACTAAACACTATTGGAAAAATGAATAGAACTGGCAGGGGCATTTTGGTCAATTCACCCCTAAAGGTGATTTTTGACCTACATGTCCATTAAAATGTTGGAAATTAAAATTATGAAAAATAGATTAAAAGTGAAGAAGTGTATGGAAGAAATGAAAAAGAAAAGAAAAAAGTTCAAATTAAAAAGATTATGACATCATCAATGATTTAAGCATGGCATAAAAAAGATTTATAATTTAATTAAATTAATTTTGGATAAGGATAAAAAGGATTAAATAGAAATTAAAAAGAAAAAAAAAAGTGGTCTTCATCTTCAACCTTGCCGCCCTCTATCTCTCTCATTTTCTCTCTTAAATTCCACCATAGCCAAGCCAAATCAAACTTCCAAAGCTTGATATCTTACCATAAACCCTATCCATAAGCCATAGAAAGCCCTTAATTTGCCCTAAAAAAGAAGAATTGAAGCAAGAAATTAGAAGAAATTTGGAGATTTAAAAGATTGAGAAGGAGCTTCTTAGAGGTAAGTAGTATTCAAGCCTTCTCTCCTCTTCTTTCTTTGAAAGTGAGTATAATTGTGAGATTTTGTGATGATAAATTGAAAAATGATGCATATCTAGGACCCCTAGAATTTCAGCCAGCCATGTAAATTAAGGGTGTTGATGTGATCCATTTGAATTAAACATGAAATTGAACTTAAAGGAACTTGTATGTATGATTATGGAAGTGAATTTGACATGAATTAAGCAATTGGAAAATTACGGTTCTTGGTAATTAGGGTTTTGGTTAGAAAATGGAGATTTTTGAGAATTGATGACTAATTGGTGTTTTGATGATTAATTTTGGTCATTTGGTGTACATATAATTATGAATTGATGATTGGAGTTGAGATGAGTTATGGTCATGAAATTAATGAATTCTAGACGGCCTGACCTCTGTCCATTTAAGAGGTCATAAGTTGAATTGTGTTCCTCTAATTGGTGTGAGTCTAATTGGAAATGAAATTAGGGTCATAATGCTACATTTTTTATGAAGTAACCTTGCCCAAAAAGTGACCACAAGTTGGTCTAAAATTAGGTTGAATCCAGAATAGGTGCCCTGTTTCTGGGCAGAATTGACCAAATGAATAGTATTTGTTTAAATAATCATAACTTTGTGTAGAGAGGTCCAAATGACTTGATTTTTAAACTATTGGAAGGCTTGGACATAGTAGAACAACTTTCATGAAGAACAGAAACTCAAATTCTGACCATAACCTATTCAAATTGCTAACCAAAGTTAGCTCACCCAATATGCTAGAATCACATATTTGCCCAAAAAATCTAGAAATAACCAATCCGGTCAATTATGGTAAAAATGTCATTACTTAAGCTACAAAACTCCAAATAGAGTGATTAAAAAAGGGAATTAAACTAGACATATTAAGGAACAACTTTGATGAAGAAAGTTTAGCCAAATTTCTATTGTAGATTGGTCCAGTGGAACAATAAACATTAGAGACAAAAATTGAAATTTTGAGATTAATTCTAATAGGCCTTGAAATTCAATTGACAATCAATGCCAACAAAATTGTGACCCAAAATATGGTATGACCATGTTTTTAGAAATGGTATACCAATTAATTATGAAAAAGTCAATATTTTGCATGAATGGTAAGTGAATAGTAACCACAAATGTATCAAATGCAAAGAACTCAAATCTTATAAGTCTTTATGAGTAAATTAAGTATGCAAAAAATTTAATTGTTGTAATTAATTAGTAGAAATGATTTGGATAGATATTGAAACACTTTAATTATATGTTTTAGTTGAAAAGGAGCCTCCCAAGGAAGGGAAGGATTAAGTCAAGAGTAGAAAAGTCAAATAAGGTTTGTGCACAACTAACTCTTTTAATTGTTTTCTACTTTGAAATGAATTTGAATAAGTTTGTATGAATAATTATGATTTTTAATGCATTGAGAATTTTAAATTATTGAATGAAATTGTATGAACCAAATATGATTTTTCCTATGCATCTAAAGAATTATTTACATTGTTTTGAAAGTTGTGAATTGTGAAATGAAATTTTGTCATGGAAAGGCGGATGTTGGCCCTTGGTTTTATTGTAGTAAGGGGGTGGGTTGGTATTTGAATGTCTTTAGAAGTGTTTTACGAACTTAATGCGTTGCCAACCTTGTGCATGAATTTACTATAATTGAATGTGTTTATTTATTATATAAATGTATTTTGTGAGTGAAATTTCTTTAAATATGTTTTGAAATCACAGTTGACATGGAAATATGCTTTGTATTCTTATTAGCTTGTCTAGTGAGATATCTCCTCCACTTGTTGGGGTTGAATTCCTTCCTTTCTAGCTTGCCACTTGAGGAAGAGTTTGGATAATTACTCATATATACTAGCTAGTTTTTGTTCCTTCCTTTAGCCTTGGTTATTGGGAGAGTTTGCTTTGTCATGGTGTACAACATGATATCGATCGTGAAATTTTGTGTCATGGGTCCAATTGTGCAAATTATTGGTAAAACCCTTAAATTAAGCATACTTTGACAAAATGTGATTGAAATAAATATTTGTTAGTGTTTGAAAAATATTTTATTGTTTTCATGGCTCAAGAGAAATGTGGATAAATTGTTATTATTTGATCAAAATGTCATTCAAACGAATGATTTGCATGGTTGAAAATATTAATTTTGGACATTATGAATTTTGAAGAATTTAAAGAGTCAAGCTTTTCTTTTTGTTGTGATTTGTCAAAGCATGATTTGTATTGCGTTTTAAATTATTAATTTGTGCACCACTAAGTTCACCGCTCAGCGATAGCTTTGTATGCTATCGCAGGTGAAAGAAAATATAGAGTAGCTGAGTAAGATCACTTGAAGTTATGACCTGAAGACATGTTGGGACTATCTTCGGGTATATGATAAGTATACCTTGTACATTAAGTTTTGGTGTAATCATGTAATTATATGTATGTAACCGTATTCAAGCAGTTGTACAGAATCACTTGTAATATTATTTTGGGATTGTGATCAAATGTAAACTTTTGTAATATTAATTTTGTTATCTCAATGAAAGCAAACATTTAACTTTCTTCCTGAGTATTGTAAATAATAAATTATTTTCTTTATGATGAGATTTATTGACGATGAGTTGATTAAGTTTTAATTGGACATGATATATTTTTTGTAAATTATCGTTCAATAGGTTTTGAAGATCTGATTTTATATAATTTTAGTTGTAACCGCGCAGATTTTTTGTAAAATTTTGAAAATGCTTAATTATTCCTAAATAAAATTTATGACATATAATTGATTTGAAAACATTTAGTTTAAATTTTATCACCACGCCAGATTGTTAAATGGAATTGTTCTGCTAAAATCCCTTATAGTATATTTAATATATTATTGGTAGGCGAAGTACGGTACTTTATTAGGTATACTATGGGATCATGTCACATCTTACGAAGGGGTAGGGTGTGACATCAACAAATGTGTATGACTCATAATAAATTAAAAATGCATCTCTTTTATGATACTACAAACTCGAAATATTTATTTTTATTTGTTTAGTTAACTTTTATTTTATCATGGCACCACTAAGCAATATGCTTAGCTCAATGGATTTTCCTCACGTTGGTACTGGAGATAATGCCCAGTAGACGTCGGACTGGGATTTGGAGATCTGATCGACAGTAGTGTTGTGTCACCACATCTCGACATTTTGGTAGGGCCCAATGAGTTACAGGAATTTTGTCATTGTACATTGTAATCAAATATTAAGCTTGTAATTCAAATTCTGAATTTGTATAAAAATTTTGTACATTATGTAAGTAAATGAATTTAGTAAATTCATGGATAAAATGAGTTGGAAATTTGATATGGATTAATATGAATAAATGATTGGAAATTATGGTTGAGGATGATATTATGATTTGAAATTATTGAAAATGATAATGAGATTTTATTTAAACAGGTTAAATGTTAATAAAACAGGGGAAACTCTGGCAGTTTCTCCATTTAAATATTGTGATTTTAAATAAGAATGGAACCAAAATTAATAATGAAGAAAGCAAAATAAGAATAGGTGCTCCAGCATAGTATATGACATTCCTTGCTCGGCTACATTGTAGATCGGGTGAGGGGTGTTACAGAATGGGTGCTTCTGTAAGCATTGCCTTCAACTTCTTAAAGCTGGCTTGACATTTATCATTCCATTCAAACTTGACATTCTTATGCAACAATCTAATCAATGGAGTTGCAATGACTAAGAACCCCTTCACAAATCTTATGTAGCAACCTGCCAACCCGAAGAAGCTTCTAACTTCTATCACATTTTTAGGCGGCTTCCACTCCATGATGACTTCTATCATTTTGGGATCAACCCTAATCCCATCAGCTGACACTATATGTAACACCTCTTTGCCCGATCTACAATGTAATTGAGCTAAAGAATGCCACATTCTATGTCGAAGCACCTAATTTTATCCTATTCAATTATAATCAGTTTAATTTTATCATAATTTAATTAAGGACATTTAAAATGGAAACTGCGAGAGGTTCCCCATATTTTTAACATTTTACCTATTAAAGAATTGACCTGTATAATTATTTATTTTGAAAAGTCTCAAATGCATTATAATTTCAACATCACAATTCATATTCTCAATTCTCATCCATTTCTATAAGTTTTTTCATTACATTCATTTACAAAATATACATATTTATCATACATCTCAAAATTTAAATTACAAATTTTGTATTTAATTATAATGCACCATGAGCATGTACTATTGTGGCCCAAATGGTATCTACCAGAGTTATGTGATGAAGTGACAATGATTATTACTGCAGTTCTGTGCCAAAATCCCTATTTAAATCTACTGGATCTTATCTTCTGAACCTGCGCAAGGAGAAACCATCGTGCTAAGCATTTCTGCTTAGTGGTGTAACACCCCTCACCCGACTATAGTGTAGCCGAGCAAAGTGTGCTACATTCGGTGCCGGAGCACCCTATCTTATCTTACTTTATTCCTTTCATAATTTGATCTCATTATATTTTAATATTAATTATTTTTTTGACGGAGAAACCAACGGAGTTTCCCCTATTTTATTACCAGTTGACGTGTTTTACTATTTACCTATTTGAAAGTTTCAACAATATTTTCAGAATAAAGTCTTATCCATGCTAATCATAATTATCTCATCAATCATTCTCATAATTTTCTCATATTTCAAATCTCATTCATACATTTCAATTTCATAATCATTTCCATGCATACTCAATTCGTATGTAAACATTCTCAAATTACATAAGCAAAATTTTCAAATTTCCTTAATTTACATAATTTACAAAATAATTACAAAATTTCATAATTTACATGATATACAAATTAATTACAATTTGCTAATTTATATTACAATATAAGAAATAATTAACATACACAAAATACATGATATGCTTAATGTGAGCCCTATCTACATGCATTGCTGAGGAGGTGACAACCTTGAACGCTATGCAGATCAGAACTCCAAAATCTCTGTTTAGTATTCGCTGGGCTTTAACTTTAGTACCTGCGCGAGGAAACAATTCCATCGCGCTAAACATTGCTGCTTAGTGGTGCAATAATATAACAAGGAAATAATATACAAATAAAGATAGAAATAAAACATAATTCAAATAATTAAGATTTGTTTATACTTCACATGCGGTTTCTAAAATTTAATAAGTTTTATCCTAATTTAGTCTTCTTTGAAAGTGTTTATTTCACCAATGTACAGTAATTATGTACATAGAAAAATGATCTAAAAATAATAAATTTATGCTTATATTATTATGTAAGTCACATTTGCAATATTTATGTATGTTATAATTTTCTTTGCTAATCTTTTAGCATTTTCTCAATACTTTCTAGGTTGTCTCAGTTTATTTCATAACAAGTAAATTTTAATATCGGTCCAGTTTATTTTGATTCTTTCTAATAAATAACTATTCTAATTTATTTTAGGTCATCTTACTCATTTATTTAATTTCTTATATTTTTAATTACTAATATTCTTAACTTATTTCAATGAATTTCACTGCCCAAGTAACCTATGACAGGCTGACTAAACTGGATAACGGGTCGTTGGCCCTAGACACTGCGGTGCCTCGGGCCGTCATACCATGGGACGCAGAACGTCAACCACGTATGCAGTTAGTATGGCTAAAAAGCCATGATAACACATAATCGGGCATAAAAAGCCATGAATGTTGGCATAATGCCATGAATGCGGGCATAAAGCCATGAATACGGGCACAAAGCCATGAATACAGGCATAAAGCCTTTTGCAGTACTGCTAAAACAATACCCTATTGGCATGCCAATCTATCCAATCTGACACATGTGTCTAGGCAATACAAGGGCACATAATATCATTAAATATTAATATATTGAGTTTTATGACTTCATTATTTCAAGATAAATTTCAATTATAATTCATACATTCATTTGATCATTTATATGATCACTATTCTAAATAATAGTTCACATGTACTATTGTATTCAAAACATTTTTCCTTTCTCATTTATATATTCAAAAATCTACTTATGTAATTACAAATTTTATATTTCAAGTTGAGTTACTAATATTTTATGAATTCCATTTGTAATGGGCATATAAGCCCTAGCTATCTATTTACATCAATTAGGTGACTTATTTTTCATATTTCAAGTAATCCATGAACATTTCATGGATTTCAAATTTATGGTCTTAATTTCCTTTTAATAATTTTAACTAAGATGCATAGTCCACATTTGTTATACAATTCTAAGCATTTAAGCTTAGAATTGGTTCTAGGTCTTCATCTTAATTTGCTAATCATTTTGATTACTATTCACCTTACTAGTCAACCAAAATGTTGACTTTTTCATACTTAATTGATATGTTAATTTTAATTACACCAAGATCCCACATTTTGAGTTTTACATTTGCTAGTATTAATTGCCAATTGCAATTTAAAGTCCCCTAGATACATTTCTAAATTTTTAGTTTTTATTACCTAAGTTTACTGTTCCATTTGACAATTTTATAGTGGGAATTTGGGAAAATGATCAACATGAAAGTTGTTCCTTATTTTGTCTAGTTGAATTTCCTTTTTTGAATCACTCCATTTGGTGTTTTGTAGCTCAAGTTATGGTCAAATAACCATAACTGGTTCATTTCCTAGTTCTGGTTCCTTAGATAGCAGATTTTGTAGTTACACTTTACGAATTTTATTGACCAAGTTGCAGTCACATTTAGGTCTAGTACTCTTCATAGAATTTGTTTCCCTATGTCTTATGGTCACTCAAAATTTTGAATCACAATTTTTCAAGTTTTGTAGAATTTATTATATCAATTTAATTGGCCTAGACTCTAGTACCCTGTGTCTTCATGGTCCAGATTCAGGTCAGTGAGTACGAGTGGATTTTTAGGGTTCTTACATTCATGATTTGAGGAAGGTTTCTAAAACAAAGTTAGATCTCTCTATCTTAGGATTCTGAAAATGTATGGCTCATCCTAAATGGAGTTTTCTAGTGGAAGATATGCTATAAACACTAATCTGGGGTCAGATGAAATTGGGTAAATTTCCAGGTTTGGATGTACTAAGTTCTTTTAAGCATTTGACCTAATTCCTTTGGGTTCTGGGTTTTGGTCAAAATACAAATATTGTAGACCTATGTCTTATAAAACTTTTCCCATTGGTTTCATTGCATTTAAATTTTTATAGACCAAGTTATGGCTATTTTACCAAAACTGGTCGGGTAGTCTATGTCCAGAAAATTCTGGGCAGAATGGTTCAGGTCAGTTTGGTGTCCTAATTTGAGTCAACAATTTCATTAGGTTAGAAGCATTTCTGGGCTTGGTGTTCTCAATGAAAGTTGTTGGTCTATATCTAAGCTTGTTGCTGGTAAAATTTCAGGTCATTTGGACCTGTCTAAAGAGAGTTATGGCCAAATGAACGTGTGCTGTTCATTTGGTCATTTTTCTGGGTTCAGTATTTGGATATCCGGATTGGACCAGCAATTTGGTCAACTTATGGACAGAATTTGGGCAGGGTTTCTTCATGAAAAATGGGGTATTTTGTCCTAGGTTTCATCTCCAATTGGCCTCACACCAATTGGAGCAACAAAACTTCAGTTATAGGTCAAACAATACCCTAGACTCATAGGTCCGAATTTCCTGCATAAGAGAGGCACTCCCAATTTTCAATTCCACCCAACTTCCAAACTTCAATTCACATTTATAGCACTTCTAATAGTCAATAATCAACCTCAACATCATCAAATTCAGGTCACAATACAAAATTCCATATTTGAGCAAACCCTAAATCAACTTGCATAAATTTTAAATTCCAAGAGAATTTCTAGCACTAACCTTATTTTTGTAGCTTCAAGCAACCTTCAATCACCCTTCACTTCAATCAAACTCCACTTCCCCCTTGTATTCCACTTCTGGCCAGATTTCTCACTTGGAAATTTGGTGTGTTTTCTTCACTTCAAGGCTGGATATGAAGTTCCCTCAAGGTTTCCAACAATTTTGGTGAAGAGAGGGTGGTGGTTTGAGAGCTTGGAATGGTGGATCTATGGTGAAAATGAAGAAAATTAAGAGAGAATGGTGAGGAGGAATTGGGACGGCAGAATTTTCTGGAGAAGAAGGTAGCTTTTCCCATTTTAAATTCATTTTTATCCATTTTTATTAGTTTGTCAAATGGTGATTGGGTGAAGGCATTGTTAATGACATCATATGATGTCATAATTCCCAATTTCTTTCATTTTCTTTTTCTTTTCTTTTCTACTCATTTTCAATTTAATTTTTAGCAATATTTATTTATATTTTAGATCATAATAATTATTTGCTTAACCGGACAAGTCGGCCAAAAATCATCTCTGAAGATGAAATGACCAAAATGCCCTTCGTTTGGCTTAACAGACTAAAATTGTCTGTACCGATTGAAAAATTTTTCTAAACCTTTTCTTGGCATTCTAATGCCATAGAAACCTCAATGACTCTTCTTTGGAGTCTCAAAAATTATTTTATGAATTTTCTCCCGGGTCTAGGGCTCCTAGTTGCGAGAACCGCAACTTCCCACTGGGTTACCCATCGCTAGGGCACCGGCTCATTTAACTTGGTTGTATTTTATTTCTAAAATTTTTTCTAAATTTTTCTTATTAATATTTGAGTTAATTTTGGTTCTTGACTTTAGTTTAAATATTTTTCCGGACGTTCTAGCTGTCCGGACCGACACCGGTCACCGGAACAGTAGACTGTACGGAGTTGATACCGGGAGGGTGTTACAAGTGGTGTACTAACATATTGAAAATACCATATACAAAACAAAAATAATTTCATGATTGTATGAAATAAGAAAATGCACATTTAAATATTCATAAATCATTTTAAGAATAATGTAAAGTCTATAACATCAAATCTTTATAGTCAATTTACAATATTTTATCATATTTTATTTGGAATTATTGTCTTTATGATCACAACTGGGAGCTTTACTTCAGTACTCATAGTAACTTATGACAGACAGCATATAGATTGGATAATGGGGCTCATGACACTGACCACTCGGTGGTTCTGGTCGATTTAGCACAAGCTTACATCCTTGGTACTAACCACTCGGTGGCTCTAACCAGTATAACATTGATTTTCATTCTCAGTATAGACCACTCGGTGGCTCTGACTGATATAACACTGATTTTTATTCTCGGTACGGACCACTCAGTGGCTTTGCCAGTCTAACATGCCCACTTATCCAATCGTATACCAATTGTCTAGGCTCA
The DNA here is from genome assembly GCF_030052815.1 of Hevea brasiliensis. Taxonomy (NCBI): domain Eukaryota; kingdom Viridiplantae; phylum Streptophyta; class Magnoliopsida; order Malpighiales; family Euphorbiaceae; genus Hevea; species Hevea brasiliensis. The sequence continues at coordinate 94,449,387 of NC_079497.1, forward strand.
CTTAGCTCATCTTTCATACATTCCAGATTTGGTACCTTAATTTCCTTAATAAATTTGACTAAGGTATAGCAGGAATTAGGCCATACCTCCTTCATGAGAATTATATATCTATGTCTTATGCTTATTTTGGCTTTGGAATCATTCAATTTTCATTTGTGTAGCTTGAGTTATAGCCATTTTTCCAAAACTATTCAGGTGACCAAATATCAGGTTTTCAGGCCACTTCCAGAATTTAGGCAGATTTCTAGACTTACATTGTCATGCAAATTTGGATAGGTTATAGTCATAACTTAGCCTCATGATCTCGTATGAATTATTCCCCTATGTCTTAGGATTACACAGGTTCAAGAATTACTCAATTTAGAGTTTTATGGAGTGAGTTATGCTCAATTTAGTGTGTACTGTTTATTTGGTAATTTTTTAGGATTTCAGAATTTGTATTTCTAGATTCCAGCCCTACTTTAGGCATCTTCCAGTCAGTTTCTTATGAAAATGGTACCTTTATGTGTTAGCTTTCCAACAAGGTAAAATTTACCTCATTTGGACTTATATGCAGTGAATTATGTTCAAATAAACAGGACAAGTTCAGGGTTCCTACTATACTAATTGCAACACAGATTTTGGGCATTTTTTGGAGCCCAGATTTGAACAAATTATAATCAGAATTTGCCATTTTAATCTTCAGGAAAGTTATCCTTTATGTCTTAGCTTTTCAACAAATCAAGAATCATATCATTTGGAGTTTCCTAGAGTAAGTTATACCCATTTAATCCAGAGTGTTCAGGGTGCCCTACGTCTAGGTTTCAAATTTAGTGATTCAACTTCTAGTAATTATTTTAAGTATCTACACACAGAATTTGGGTAACTAGTCTACATGAAAGTTTTAGTCTATTGTCTTATCTTTAATTTGTCATTAGTTTCACATCAATTGGAGTTATGTAACTCAAGTTATGAGTATTTAACTCTACTGGACTCAAGTTGTCTAAATTCAGCACTTAATATACAACACAAATCCACTTAATTTCTTTGCCAAATCACTAATGTTCTCAATAAATACACATCAAATAATCACAATACAAGCATAATAACATTAATTAGGCTTCATATAAGAAAACACTAATTGTATAGAAACCCTAACTAAATTGGTAATAACTTTCAAGTTCAAAGGAAATTCTTAGCACTAACCTTGGTTTACAAGTCTCAATCACTCTTAATCAACCTTGAATCACCAACAACTTTGATTCTCCTTCTTGGTCTCCCTAAATCAAAATTCCTTCTTTCCTAAATCTTCCAAATTTCTTTGACTTCTTGCTTGCTCTCTTCAAATTAGGGTTTAATTCAAGGTTTTCTCTAAATTTTCTATGATAATTATGGGGAAATTCATGGATTGGAAGCTTGGAATGAAGCTTTCATGGAGAAATGAAGAGAGAGAGTGGTGGACGGCAAAGATGGGAATGGGAAGAAGATGATATTTGTCTTTTATAATTGATATTTATATTAATTTGATTCTATAATGGCAAAGTTGTAAATAAGGGGAATGGCAAACTTATAATTATTATGAAATTCCTAATCATTACCATTGACTTTTAATTTAATTACACTTAATTATCCTAATCTTTAGTTAGATTAATCCCACTTCATTAACTTAATAAATTTCATTTTTGGTCAATATTGGACCTTTAATTTTAATTGATCAAATTTTACTCTTACCGGGTTTTTTGTTCATCTTTTCCATAATACCCGATAAGTCCTTAACTCCGCTTTTTCATAATACCCGATAAGTCCCTAACTCCGCTTTTCTCTTTGGTTTTCACTCTACTTATTTGAACTTATTTCTTTTTATTTTTTTGACTTATTAATTCATAGAAATACTCGAATTAAGCCTTAATTAAGAATCTTACAAGGTACTATAGGAATTAAAATAATAACCAGACCCATAGTTACTTTCCAGTGGAGCAACTCATCACCCGGGACTTGTTCTCATTTAACTGATTTATACTCTACTTCTTTTATTTTTCTTCAACCTTACTTGATCTTTATTACTTTAAATTATGACTTCTTACTTAAATTTAAGGTAACTCTAGACATCCCAGCCATTTGGGCAGATGTTAGTCACCGGAACAGTAGAATGTACGAAGTTACCTACAGTGGGGTATTACACTATATGCCCAAGAAAAGAGATCTCATTCAACCAAAACTCACACTTGGACAACTTAGCATATAGCTTTTTCTCCCTCAATGTCTGCAGTACAATCCTTAGATGTTCATCATGTTTCTCCAGGTTCTTAGAATACACCAAATATTATCAATAAAGACCAGTACAAATTGATCTAAGTAAGAATGGAATATGCGGTTCATAAGGTCTATGAAAGCTGCTGGTGCATTAGTTAGCCTAAATGGCATCACCAGGAACTCATAATGCCCACATCGGGTTCTTAAGGCTATCTTAGACACATCAGACTCCTTTACTCCCAATTGGTAATACCCGGATCTAAGATCAATCATGGAAAAGATGCTTGCTCCCTTCAGCTGATCAAATAAATTATCTATCCTGGGAAAGGAATATTTCTTCTTCACATTCACCTTATTTAGTTGTCTGTAATCAATACATAATTTGAGTGTCTCATCCTTCTTCTTTACAAATAACACCGATGCTCTCTAGGGTGACACACTAGGGCATATAAACCCTTTATCAAGCAACTCCTGCAACTGTATTTTTAACTCCTTCAACTTAGTTGGTGCCATCCTATAAGGAGTAATAGATATTGGTGCTGTACCAGGCATCACATCAATGGCGAACTCCGCCTCTATCTCTGGTGGCAACTCAAACAATTCCTCGAGAAATAGATATGGGAAATCACACACCGTGGGTATGTCACAAATAATAGGCCCTACCTTCCTGGTATCAACCACACTAGCTACGTAAGTTTCACAATCCTTCATTATTAACTTCCTTACTGTGATGGTTGATATGACATTAGAGAGAATATCTGTTCTCTCACCCACAACTGTCACCTCCTCATTGTTAGATGTTCTCAATGTGATTCTTTTTAGACAACAATCCAAAATAACTTGGTGTTTTGACAATCAATCCATCACAAAAATCACATCAAACTCATGAAAAGGTAATGCTATCAAATCAGCTGGAAACTCATTTCCTTGAATTCTCAAAGGACAATCCCTATAGACCCTGTTCACTGTCACACTATGGCGTAAAGGGTTTGTGACTATAATATCATGCTCAATTATACCTTCTTATTGATGGAACGGAAGCGTGAAAAACACAAGTTTATACCATTGAATTCAAAATTTTTCACCTAGGGTCACATGCATCATGCAAGATTTATTTTTATCTATTTGATTTCAATGATAAACAACATATTAAAACTCTTTTAATATGTTTTTGGATCTGTATTTGCCATTTAAGATTTTAAAATTAATCAGATTAATTTTAGAACCCTAGATTAAATCAAGAACGATTACACTAACCTCTTGATGTCTTTGCAGTGTCTGCCTTTGAGATTCGTCTTCAGGACACCAGATGTTGTCCCTCTAGCTTGTCCACACCAAGAACACCTATGGCAGCCCTTGAACAGCTTCTAAAGCCTTTTCTATTAATTAGAAATTCAAGTTCTGCCTTTTAAGAGATTAGAGATGTAAACAGGACACTAGAAACAATTTCTAGTGTTCTTAATTCAAGAGATTGATGGCTAATCTCTTTGAATTGATGAGAGATGAAGAGAAATAGCTGGAGAGGCTCAAAGTGGCGTGACAAATGAGAGGAGAGGCTGCTGGTTATTTTTTCTTTTCATAACCACACTTAAATAGCTAGGTTAACACATTAAACCCTTGCCACATGTCACCCTTTGATTAGCTGTAGGTTTAAGTGACCCAATCAAATTGTGCCAAGTGTCAAACCTATATTTAATCTTGATTTTAATCATCTTACATGATTAAAAAACATTTGGCAAGCTTATGTGTTATGCCATGTGTCACCATCTCATGATGCCACGTGTCACACTGCAAAATGACCAAAATGCCCTTGTGTCTTAATTTTGAGTTCTGAACCCAAAATAATTATTTTCTTCTTCTAATTAATTTATATCAAATATAAATTAATTAATTAATCTCTATTAATTAAATTCTCATTAATTAAATTCATATTTAAACACTTTAAATATAAATTTAACTTATATTATACATCCAATAATCTAGATTTGGTTTCAAGTCATGCTAGGGACTTTGCAATCTAATTGCAAACCAAACCTGTTTAATTAATCAATTAAACTCTTTAATTAATTAATTAAATCATATTTAATTAGGTGATAACTTGTGTATGTGTGTGACTTACTAGGCTCATCACTAATTGGCAATGAGAAATGATATCAACTCTTAATATCATCTGAACTCTTTCTTACCATGAATGATTTCTCTAAATCATTTTATGAACCTCATAGACCATGGTTAACACCTAGCATAGCATGCCATGGCCACCCAATTAGTAATAAGGTTTACCTTAAATGAACCTATAATCATATGTTACCATGCACTAGAATCTCTCTGTTACAAAATCCCAACTCAAATTTGAGTCATGGTTTATGTCAAACTCCATTTGCTATGAATATTATGTTCTCTTTTAATTCCAGTTCTTGATTAAAAGATTTTCTCATCGAAACTCTTTTACGAATAAATCTATATCTGTCTGCCAGAACTTGAAACATCAAGAACAATTAAATGAACATAGGATTTTATCTCTATTTACTTAGAGCAACAGATTCCATCTTGATAAACACTTACCTCCATATATAACTAGTAGGAGCCAACACATGCCCATATACCCATACATAGTACAAGTATGAAAGCAGTATCAAACTCAAACTACCTATATACAAGATAAGCATGCTATCTACGGTCTAAAGATTATATGCACTGATATGATTTATGATAAAACATTGACAAGAGTAAACTCCATGTGCTTGTCATAAGCGTCACTGGTTCGGCCTACTTATCATTTATAAGTGCCTGTCATGTTTGTTATATGGCATGAGACTCACCATTCCATCTTATTTATATCTCATATAAATAACTTGGGAACAAACATGAATACAATCTTTCTGGATAAGTCATGTCCTTATTATGAAGTATCCTCGATTGTGAACCTATTTATGATACTTCGTGCTAGAAATATTGTCACTCATATTCTTAACAACTTAAGAATAATATTTCTAACAAAATATCAATGGACCTTTTCTATTACACATAAATATATTATGTAAGTGGAAAAGTGGAAATGCCTTTTATTAATAAAATATGTACAAGATACATACTAAATGATATGCTCTAGGGCATACTACTAACAATCTCCCACTAGCACTAGAGCCATTCATTACAATACCTTAGACCCATCTTCTCAAGATGTCGGTCTAACTGAGTCTGTGACATAGGCTTAGTGAATGGATCAGCTAGTTTTTCAGCTGATGTTATTTTTCTGCATGGCTATATCGCCTTGCCCAACTATATCTCTGATAATGTGGTAGTGCCTTTCTTTGTGTTTGGATTTTGGCTGAGACCTTAGTTCCTTAGCCTGTATAACTGCTCCATTATTGTCACAGTGTAGTGGAACTGCTGACTCAATGGAAGGAACTACTGTAAGTTCTGTCACGAACTTCTTTATCCAAACAGCTTCCTTTGCGACATCGATGCGAGAATATACTCAGCCTCTGTAGTGGAATCTGCAGTCGTGCTCTGTTTGGAACTCTTCCAACTGATTGCACCTCCATTACAAATGAACACATATCCAGAGGTAGACTTTCTATCATCGATGTCTAATTGGAAATCAGAATCAGTATAACCATCCAATTGCAAGTCTCCACCTCCATAAATCAAGAATAAATCCTTAGTTCTTCTCAAGTACTTAAGAATATTCTTGTGACTATCCAGTGTTCCAAACCTGGATTGGATTGATACCTGCTAGTCAAACTAACAGCATATGCGATATCCGGCCTAGTACACAACATTGCATACATTAAACTTCCAATAGCCGAAGCATATGGAATCCTGGCCATCTTTTCTCTTTCTTCAGGTGTCTTTGGAGACATCTCTTTAGAAAGATGGATACCATGTCTCACTGGTAACAATCCTCTCTTGGAATCAAGCATGTTAAACCTCATTAACACCTTTTCCAAGTATAGACTTTGGGATAAACCAATTATTCTTTTCGCTCTATCTCTATAGATGCGAATCCCAAGAATATAGGTTACCTCCCCTAAGTCTTTCATGGAGAATGTATTTGACAACCATACCTTTATAGTCGTCAACATACCTGTATCATTACCCATCAACAGTATGTCATCCACATATAAGACAAGGAAAGTGATAGCATTGTCACTAACCTTCTTATATACACATGGCTCATCCTCATTTTTTATAAAACCAAAGGATTTAATGGCATCATCAAAACGGATGTTCCAACTCCTCGAAGCTTGTTTCAACCCATAAATGGATCGCTTTAGCTTGCATACCTTGGAACCATCTTGGTATTCAAATCCCCTAGGTTGTTCCATGAAAATGTTTTCTTCAATATATCCATTGAGAAAAGCTGTTTTGACATCCATCTGCCAAATCTCATAATCATAGTATGCAGCTATTGCTAATAAAATCCTAATTGATTTAAGCATGGCAACAGGCGAGAAAGTCTCCTCATAGTCGATTCCTTGCCTTTGGCGAAACCCTTTCGCTACTAGCCTTGCCTTATAGGTCTCTACCTTTCCATCAGAACCAATTTTCTTCTTTAAAACCCATTTGTTCCTTATAGGTATAATACCTTCAGGTGGGTCAACAAGATCCCAAACTTGATTCTTATACATGGAATCAATCTCGGATTTCATAGCATCAATCCATTTTGAAGAGTCTATATCTGATATAGCTTCTTCATAGGTAAGTGGATCATCTCCATGATCTACTTCTTCATGAGTAGACAACTCTTGTTCTTCTTCATGAAGAAAACCATATCTCACTGGTGGGTGAGATACCACAGTTGTTCTACGAGGAACAGTGTAGATGTTTCAAAAGCGGGTATTGGTTGACTAGATGGATCTATATCCATCTCGATCTGATTGGTTGGTCGAATTCTCCAATTCTAACTCTATTTGCCTTCCTTTGCCTCCTTCTTGAACAAACTGTTGTTCAAGAAATGTGGCATCTCTACTTATCACAACCTTTTGTGAAGTAGGCAAATAAAAATAATATCCAAAACTATCTTTTGGATATCCAACAAATCGACCTTTTACGATCTGGTCTCCAATTTATCGTTGTTCACTTTTGATATAAGTGGACAGCCCAAATCTTAACATGCTTAAGACTTGGTTTTCTTCCATGCCATATCTCATAAGGTGTGGAAGAAACTGATTTTGATGGAATCCTATTCAGAATATACAAAGCTGATTCTAATGCAAATCCCCAAAAGAAGATTTGCATATCAGTATAGCTCATCATACTACGTACCATATCCAATAGGGTACGATTTCTCCTTTCAGATACACCATTCAGTTGTGGCGCTCCTGGAGGAGTGAGCTGAGAAACAATGCCATGCTCTCTCAAGTATTCATCAAATTCAGTACTTAAATATTCACCTCCACGATCTGATCGAAGAGCTTTAATACTCTTTCCTGTTTGATTTTCTACTTCAGATTTAAATTCTTTGAACTTTTCAAAAGATTCATGTTTGTATTTCATCAAATACAAATACCCAAACATTGATTTATCATCAGTAAAGGTAATAATGAAAATCCCCTTTAGCCATTTCTTTAAATGGACCACATACATCACTATGTATTAGTTCCAAAATATTTTCAGCTCTTAGCCCTTGTCCAATAAAGGGTGATCTAGTCATTTTGCCTTGAAGGCAAGATTCACAAGTTGGAGTAGGCTCAGAGCCCAATGAGGATAGAATCCCCATTCTCTCCAATTTTGCAATCCTATCTTCTGCAACATGACATAACCTTAAGTGCCAAATATATTTTGAACTTGAGTTGGTTTTCACCATGGCATTGTATTCATTTAGATTGCTATACTCTGGCCAGTGGAAACACTTTCCTGTTGGCAATGGAAACACTTTCCTGTTGGCAGTGGAAACACTTTCCTGTTGGTAGTGGAAACACTTTCCTTTGCCTTTGTCAGCTTTGGTCTTCCCTTTCTGTTTAGCTATTTTCTTGGAAGGACCAGGAATCTGAGGTTTCTTTTTCTTATTACCCTTCTTCTTGTTGGACTTTCCAGCAGAAGAAGATGTAACCAAAGCTACCTCTTTCCCTTTATTGCCTGGCATATTCTTTTGGGCAATAACCAGCATGTTGAGTAATTCAGCTAAGGTGCATTCCTGTTTAGTCATATGGAAATTTGTCACAAAATTCCCAAAAGACTCAGGAAGGGACTGAAGGATCAAATCCGTTTATAGTTGGAAATCCATGTTGAAGTCAAGATGTTCCAATTGCTCAATCAGCCGAATCATCTTGTGGACATGATCCCCAACATTCTGTCCCTCAGACATCCTCATACGGAATAGCTGTCTAGATATCTCATACCTAGCATTCCTGCTGTGCTCACCATACAACTCTTGTACGTGAAGGAGGATCTCACTAGCACTCTGCATGTTCTCATGTTGCTTCTGTAACTCATTACTCATGGAAGCAAGCATGTAACACTTAGCTCTCATATCATGCTCCTTCCACTTGTCCAAAGTTTCATGTTCCTCTTGTGTGGCCTCTGGAGGTAAGGGACCAGGAACATTTGAATCTAGAACATATCCTATATGTTCAAGGTTCAGGACAAGTTTCAAATTTCTTAGCCAATCGCATGATTTGGTCCTGTCAACCTATTGTGATCAAGTATGCTTGCAAGGATATTGGATGGTGATGGTTGTTTTGTGCTCATTCTTATCAGAAAATTAACTGCAGAAAATAACCAGATTAATTAGTAAATGTATCATGTAATTTAACCAAAATGATTATGGTCTTTTAATCAAATTGGTCCTCCCACTAACTTAGCGAATCCTACACTTCCAAAGTAGAAAACGAAAATCCTAGTTGGATGGATTTCTAGTGGGTGATTGAATTCTTATAATTCTATTGATCATCCTCAGGTACATCCATTATTGGAATTACAATAAACTATAAGTGAGCAACTCCTTGCCCATCACATCTCATGTGAGGTTCAATCCTTTACCTAGCCCCTAATGCTCAAAATCTCAGGTACATCCATTATTGACTTATCTTGCATTAGTTAAGTTGATCCCATTGAGCCAGTAATTATGCAAATAATTTTAATGTCCTCAGGTACATCCAATATTGGCCACCAAACCATTTACATATTTACAACATCTCATGCTTAACAATTATTCTTAAGAAAATCTCTTAAATTAATTGCATCTCATGCAATTATTTAAAATTTATTAAAATAATTGCCCCAATGGAGGGCTTATGTTATAATTACTTTAATTATACCATTTCCAACTTAATCATTTGTTTGGAAGATTTTATAGCCATCCTAATTACTATTAAGGTCTCACTTTGAACATTATCCATTTAGCATGCATATATCATATAATTGCATACATTCCCATACATCTCATGCATTCATGGATAAGCAGTAAATATGGTATGATCATGGACTTTCTAAGGGATTCAATTCTGAGCCACCAAGAATTGAATCAGGGCATTCCTAGGTGCATTTCATTCATTCATTTTACAAGAGTTGCTGAAGGAGTACATAATCAACACTTTATCTTGAATTCCTCCCACTGGTCCCACTAATGCTCTTGACCTCCTTGAACTTCTTGCAATCCAATATTACATAGTAATCCTTGGCATACCAAGGTGAATTTACAAGAACTTAAATAAATGAAATTACAACCCAAAATATTATTATAAACTTAATAATACATGCCCAAAATAAATTAAAATAAATTAATTAATTTACAATCCCAAAGAAACATAAAAGAAATAAATCCAATCACATTGGTCTTTTATAGTCCATGATCATCCATCATGCATATCACTATTTAACAATTAAATAAAACATACATACTTAAATTAAATTGAATATCTCATATTCAACTTAAGAATCCAGATTTGAATATGATTCAAATAAATTTAAAAATTCAGATTTGAATCTCATTCAAACAAATTTAAAAATTCAGATTTGAATCACATTCAAACAACTTCAAAAATTTAGATTTGAATCACATTCAAACATGTTTTAAAAAATCAGATTTGAATCACATTCAAATATTTTTTAAAAAATCAGATCTGAATTTTATTGAATCAATTTTAAAAAATCAGATTTAAATATGATTCAAACAACTTTAAAAATTCAGATTTGAATCACATTCAAACAACTTTTAAAATTCAGATTTGAATCACATTCAAACAATTTTTTAAAATTCTGATTTGAATCATAATTTAATTGTGTGATTAAAACAACTAATTAAACACTTTAATTAGTCAAAGAATAGGCCTTAGATCATACAACAATTGCAGAATTAAAAGCCAAACCTTGAACCACCCATGGAACCATTGTTGCCGCCACCAATGGTGGCTTCACCATGTGTGCCGCCACAACTCTTGATCCAACCAGCAATGAATCTCTTGATCTCATGATCAAACACACAATTAAATTATATAATCAACAATCTAAATGGCAAATATAGTGGCTCTGATACCAATTGAAGGAACGGAAGCGTGAAAAACACATGTTTATACCATTGAATTCAAAAATTTTCACCTAGGGTCACATGCATCATGCAAGATTTATTTTTATCTATTTGATTTCAATGATAAACAACATATTAAAACTCTTTTAATATGCTTTTGGATCTGTATTTGCCATTTAAGATTTTAAAATTAATCAGATTAATTTTAGAACCCTAGATTAAATCAAGAACGATTACACTAACCTCTTGATGCACTGCAGCGTGTCTGCGCCTTTGAGATTCGTCTTCAGGACACCAGATGTTGTCCCTCTAGCTTGTCCACACCAAGAACACCTATGGCAGCCCTTGAACAGCTTCTAAAGCCTTTTCTATTAATTAGAAATTCAAGTTCTGCCTTTTAAGAGATTAGAGATGTAAACAGGACACTAGAAAACAATTTCTAGTGTTCTTAATTCAAGAGATTGATGGCTAATCTCTTTGAATTGATGAGAGATGAAGAGAAATAGCTGGAGAGGCTCAAAGTGGCGTGACAAATGAGAGGAGAGGCTGCTGGTTATTTTTTCTTTTCATAACCACACTTAAATAGCTAGGTTAACACATTAAACCCTTGCCACATGTCACCCTTTGATTAGTCAGAGGTTTAAGTGACCCAATCAAATTGTGCCAAGTGTCAAACCTATATTTAATCTTGATTTTAATCATCTTACATGATTAAAAACATTTGGCAAGCTTATGTGTTATGCCATGTGTCACCATCTCATGATGCCACGTGTCACACTGCAAAATGACCAAAATGCCCCTGTGTCTTAATTTTGAGTTCTGAACCCAAAATAATTATTTTCTTCTTCTAATTAATTTATATCAAATATAAATTAATTAATTAATCTCTATTAATTAAATTCTCATTAATTAAATTCATATTTAAACACTTTAAATATAAATTCAACTTATATTATACATCCAATAATCTAGATTTGGTTTCAAGTCATGCTAGGGACTTTGCAATCTAATTGCAAACCAAACCTATTTAATTAATCAATTAAACTCTTTAATTAATTAATTAAATCATATTTAATTAGGTGATAACTTGTGTATGTGTGTGACTTACTAGACTCATCACTAATTGGCAATGAGAAATGATATCAACTCTTAATATCATCTGAACTCTTTCTTACCATAAATGATTTCTCTAAATCATTTTATAAACCTCATAGACCATGGTTAACACCTAGCATAGCATGCCATGGCCACCCAATTAGTAATAAGGTTTACCTTAAATGAACCTATAATCATATGTTACCATGCACTAGAATCTCTCTGTTACAAAATCCCAACTCAAGCTGGAGTCATGGTTTATGTCAAACTCCATTTGCTATGAATATTATGTTCTCTTTTAATTCCAGTTCTTGATTAAAAAGATTTTCTCATCGGAAACTCTTTTACGAATAAATCTATCTGTCCTGGCCAGGAACTTGAAACATCAAGAACAATTAAATGAACATAGGATTTTATCTCTATTTACTTAGAGCAACAGATTCCATCTTGATCAACACCTACCTCCATATATAACTAGTAGGAGCCAACACATGCCCATATACCCATACATAGTACAAGTATGAAAGCAGTATCAAACTCAAACTACCTATATACAAGATAACTGTGCTATCTCAGGTCTAAAGATTATATGCACTGATATGATTTATGACAAAACATTGACAAGAGTAAATTCCATGTGCTTGTCATAAGCGTCACTGGTTCGGCCTACTTATCATTTATAAGTGCCTATCATGTTTGTTATATGGCATGAGACTCACCATTCCATCTTATTTATATCTCATATAAATAACTTGGGAACAAACATGAATACAATCTTTCTGGATAAGTCATGTCCTTATTATGAAGTATCCTCAATTGTGAACCTATTTATGATACTTCGTGCTAGAAATATTGTCACTCATATTCTTAACAACATAAGAATAATATTTCTAACAAAATATCAATGGACCTTTTCTATTACACATAAATATATTATGTAAACGGAAAAGTGGAAATGCCTTTTATTAATAAAATATGTACAAGATACATACTAAATGATATGCTCTAGGGCATACTACTAACACTTATAAATCCCTCTCTTCTAGTATAATGGTACAAATGTATGAATATGTAGAACCTGGATCTATCAATGCATGTACTGAGGAGTCAGAGAGTAAATATACCAACAATAACATCTGGTGCATCTTGCTCCTCACAAGCTCTGATGGCATAGGCACGTGCTAGTGTCTGAGTGTCAGGTCTCTCTACTATCTCAGATGCAGCTCTTTGAGTACCCCTAGCTACCTCAGATCTATTAGGTCTCCTACCCCTCTGTACTGTAGGAATGGACCTTTCTGTCGGTGGTGCAGAGGTAGTCCTCCTTCTAGGGCAATCTCTATGAAAATGATCAGTGGCACCACATCTGTAACAGGCTCCAATCAGTCACCAACACTCGCCTGTATGCCTCTTCCCACAATGGCCGTATGTGGCTGGGCTTGTCCCCTTACTGCATACCCTAGAGCACTAGCCATTGAATTTGCTGGTTGACTCTTCCTGAATGTAGACCCCTGTCCCTGTCTTATGGTCCCTTAAGCCTGTTACTAGCTGTATAGGTGGAACTATACTGCCCAAGACCTCTCTTCTACTGCTCTTGAGTCCTCCTACTTTGTTCACTAACTCTAACCCGCTTGACACTCATAGCTGCAGTAACTAGCTGAGTGAAGTCCTTCATCTGTAGTGCTATGATGTGGAGCTTAATATTATCATTAAGACCCTTTGTAATTCTCCTGCATCTATTAAACTCTGTAGGCACAATCTCCCTGGTATATCTGCTTAGCTGAACAAACTCTCTCTCATATTCTATCATGGTGACGCGTCTTTACCTCAAGTTAATGAATTCTCTCCTCCTATCTTCAAAATAAAAATGGCTGATATATTTCTTTTTGAACTCAGCAAGAAAGAACTCCCAGGTCAACTTAGTAGGATGGACCAAGTATGATACTGTGTCCCACCACTGATATGCAACTGCACATTCTAAACTCTACTCAGGAGTACAGTGTAACTGCTGGAGAATCCTCTTTGTCCTCTCCAACCAATACTCAGCAGTTGTTGGATCATCTTCTTTCTTTCCCTTAAAATACATTGCCCCATATTTCCTAAGCTTCTCCAGGTGGGACTTTTGTGAAGGCTGAGCCTATGGGATGGCTCTTGTCATCTGTCTAAAGAAATCAACCATTTGTTGGAAAAAGAATTGCTATGGCTGTGTAGGCTGTCCAGATGCCTGTGCAGCTGGATCTCTCATGCGTCTATCACTCCTACTACTAGGGGCATGACTTGATAGCACTAAATGCAATACCCCCTACTGGATCTACAGTGAAACTGAGCAAAGAAATGCCACATTCTATGCACGAAACACCTAAACTTATATTTGAATAAGTTGATGTTTACTTTTAATTTTTAAACATAAATTTCAAAGGAAAAAACTGCAAGAGTTTCCCTAAAAACTTTTAACATCCACCTGTTAATAACACTTGTTAATAATCATATTTTTAATTGCAACCATATTGTTAATCAATTCTCATCATACTTGTAATCAAATTCATTTTCTCATCATATGTAAATATTTACATAACCTATATTCAGACAAAAATTTGTAAATATAGCAAAGTATGTTTATACTTAATTTACAGTCATCCAAAATAAATTTACATCAAGTGTTTTTGTACATGACAATTGGAATATAAAAATGAGTGATCAAAATGCATCCAATGCTGGGAGTGCATCTACCACAAAGTCCAAGTATGAGGTAACTTTGGACTTTCATGTAGATCCACTCCCTCCTCTTTTGTCTTTGTCTACCTACTCCTTATCTTTCGTACTTGCATGAGGAAAAACCTATGAGCTAAGCTTCACAGCTTAGTGGTGCACTAATAATTTAAAAAGAATAAAAGAAAAACTTGTATATATATTATAAGAGATTTTATAAATAATGTTCAAGGGTTAACATCATTCTCATTATATTTGTATACGTTTTCTTTATTAAATCACTTTTAAGGTTTGTCATGTGCCCATAGTAACTTATGACAAAACTATATGAACTGGATATGGAACTTCCGGTACTGAACACTCGATGTCTCTGACAGGTCTAACAATGGGCACTCGATGCCTATATATAACTGTTAACATTGCCTCTCGGTACTGAACACTCGGTGTCTTTGACTAGTTTAACAATGGGCACTTGGTGCCTCTATATAGCCATTCATCAATCTAATAACATAATTAATGCAGTACTGCTAATGATGTCCCCTATTGGCGTGCTAATTTATCCAAACCTATAATTTACTGTCTAGATTTACCCGGGCTTAATAAGGTAATTATCATTTTTATTTTCACATGATGTAATCAGCAATACTTGTATGCACATAAACTTATGCCATTATCATATTTTCATATTACATGCATTTAAATTTCATACATTTATACAAAATTTACACACATGATGACCATTGTCAAATTCCAATAAAAAGTCAGACTTATGCATTAGTTTGCTCAAGCATTTTGACCTAGCAATTGCAAAAATTAAATTTAACTTTCTTCATGAGATTCTTAAGCCTATGTATTAACTTTAATATAGTTTTTTAATCACTTAATTTGGATTCAATGATCAAAAGTTATGGTTAACCAAAATTTCAACTTCATGAGTTACAGGGCAAGTTCTAGACAAATTTTGGAGTCTAAATTTGAATAGGTCGCAATTAGATTTTGCCAGTTCATTCTTCATGAAAGTTGATCCCTTGGATCTTAGATTTCCAAAAATATAAGAATCACCTCATTTGGAGTTTCCTAGGATAAGTTATACCCATTTTACTCTAAATAGTTCAGAATGCACTCCTACTAGGTTTCAGATTCTGTACCCTATCTTCTAGCCAAATTTAAGGTCACTTAGTCCAAATTTGAATAGGTTGCAATCAGATTTTGCCAGTTCATTCTTCATGAAAGTTGATCCCTTGGATCTTAGATTTCCAAAAAAATAAGAATCACCTCATTTGGAGTTTCCTAGGGTAAGTTATACCCATTTTACTCTAAATAGTTCAGAATGCACTCCTACCAGGTTTCAGATTCTGTACCCTATCTTCTAGCCAAATTTAAGGTCACTTACACAAAATTTTTAGGTAGAATTCCCTCATGAAAGTGTTAGCCTTATGTCTTAACTTTCATTTTCCATAAATTTCATGTCATTTGGAATCATAGAATGGAAATTACAGGCCTATGAATCATTGTTGTCCTAAATTTTTCAGTAAATTTAGGTAAACATGGCAGCAAAATTCAAATTTCACTAAAAATTCTATCAATAAGGGTTTCATGGCATCCATCCCAGAATTGAACTGTCATATGTCTGTATCAATCTCAAATTTGAATCATTTCAAAATTAGGGCTACAACTCTAGTTATGAATGAAAAGGTGTAAACTATTGCAGACTCCAATCACAGTCAGAGTAATAACAAGAAATGCAAGAATTTCACCATGCATCCAACAAAATCAATATTTGGTCATAACTATAAAGTTTTAGGGTATTCATTTAGCTTTCCAATGGTTCATGAATCACCCTATTTCAAGCTTTGGAGCATAAGTTATGAATTTTCAAAGTCTGGTGTCTTACTTTTAGAAATCATCAGGTCTGTTTTCCATATTTGAGCAATAAAAAGTTTTACCCTCAAACACCATCATAACAAGGGAGTTAGGTCTAGCACAAAACTACAAAGTTTTAGAGCATTCATCAAGGTTTTCATAGATATAAAGATCACAGAAATCTAACTTTCCTAGCTCATGTTAAGAAATTTTAAAGACAACTAGTCTTCTAGACCTACTTGTAGAACCAGGGTTTCATCACCCCTATCAACTATCTTTCTCACTATTTTACATTTCCCCCTTATCCTTAGTGGTATCCTTATACAAAATTGATAAAAAATAAAGGTTATAGCACTAATTTTAAGGGAAAACTAGCTGCTACTCTCCCTTTTCTTCCAATTCTCCTCCAAACCCTTTATGAAATTAGGGTTCTTCAAGCTTTACTTGCTAACTCTTTTTGCTTCCTTGCTTATGCCTTCCAAAATTGGTTTAATCTAGGGTTTGAATTTGAGATTTTCTCTTCAAATTTTGTGAGAAATGACTGTTAGAAGAAAAAAAGATAAAGAGGAGAAGAAATAAATGAATGGCCGGATAGTTTAGGGAGAAGAAGATAAGGTTGCTTTAATTAGTTTTAGCCATTAGTCTTTCATCTTTATCCATTGGTCCATAGGGTATTTTCTCTTATTTTTAAATTTTTCCTAAAACTTTATAATCTATTCAATTAATAATTAATTTATTGAATTCTATTATTTTCCTTAGTCAACCTAAAATGTTGACCCTCGATGCACTCTAGATGACTTAGGTTTAATGTTACCAATATGTCATATTTTATAGCCTTTTAGTGTTGTTACATGTTACCAAATTCACTTTCAAGTATATTGCTTTTTATTGCAATTTGCCGAATTTTGGTGTACTATTTTGACCTAGCCTGACGACTTAGTTCCCTCGGTTTTCGGGTTTCAGTCCAAACTACAAACTTGTAGGTCTATGTCTTATTGCACGCGGGGCAAAATTTCAGGTCATTCTGAGTTGTGTAGACTAAGTTATGGTCAATTTACCAATGCTGGACAGAATGCATCAAAATGGTAACTTTAGGTCATTTTTAGGTCACTTTTGGTTCAGCCAGTTTTGGTACCTAAACTTGTGCAAGCTATTTGGCTTCGTTCTGGCCATTTATGGGATTTGGTGTCTTCGTAAGAATTGTAGATCTATATCTAAACTATTCATGGTAAAAATTTCAGGTCAATTGGATCAGTTTTGAGTATGTTATGGTCAAAACACTAACTACTGCCCAAATGGTCAATTTTCAGGCTTTCAAGTCACTAATCCGGATTTGGTCATTTTTCAAGTTACCTTCTAGGCATAATTTAGATAAGATTCCTTCATGAAAGTTGGCACATTTTGTGCCTAGTTTCACCTCCAATTGGTCTCATGCCAATTAGAGTCACACACTTAAGGTTCTAAGCCAAAACATACACTGCCCTACTACACACTTCTCATCACTTACCAAGTACATATTCAACACTTACCAAACTACTTCCTTCATGCCAATTCTAGTTTGTACCTTACCATTAACACATTTAACAATACATTTTGGTCATTTTGGATAGCTTGTAACCTTTCTCAATATGCACACTACAACACAGAATTTTCCAAAGTCCATTTACACCATTTAACCACATGTACATACACCATTTACACACCCAATTCCAAACCATTATACACATATCCATGCTGCCATCAATAACAACATCTTAAACAACCATAAACAAGTAAAAAAAAGCTACATATACTGAATTTCCATGGCTACCAAAATGTACATCTCCATTAAAACATCAAACTTCAAAAATTATTCTATAAATCAACTACCCACAACCTTGGTTACACTTTTAATGAAACAAGAATTGAAAACACTCACTTACCACTTTTGAAGTTCTTCAAAACATCACCCAAACTTCTTCTTTTTGCTGCCAATGTTTTCCCCAAGCTGAGTATGCAAGGTTTAATGAAGGATTTATAGTGAAAGGAAGCTTGAATCATGGATGCATGGGTGTGGATGTGAGTTTGGCCATGGAGTCTCCATGGAGTTCATTTCGGCCACTCTTCCAAAGGTTGAAGATGACAGAATTTTTCTGTCCAAAGGTTGATTAAAGGTCCACTTAAGTGATGTTAGTGGAGCACTAATTGATTAAAAATCTATTTTAATGTTAAACTTTCCAATTTTTGCAATTTGGCCACCACACTTTCACTATTTACATAATGTATCTCATTTTAATTTTTTATGGTATTTTCAAAGTTTAATATCATTTATTTTTAATCAAAATTTAGGTCAAAAGAGAACTTAGGGTGTCAAATGACCACAATGCCCCTATTGGGGTTGTATTTCTGATTTTTCGGTAACACCGAGTTTTGTCGTTTTCTCGATTCCTCGTCTTTCTTTGTACTAATTAATTTATTTTTCTTTGATATTTCTAATGACATCTATACTTCAATAGATGTTCATTTAAGTCTTAAAAATATTTTCCAGGGTTCCTCGCGGTCTAGGGCTAGTCAACGGTCCACGCCACAACTTCCCGGTGCGGTCACCCATCGCTATGGTTTTTAGCTCGATTAACTTGGTTATATTTTATTGCTATTATTTTTCATTCATTTTTCTTATATTTTTCTTTTCTTGTATTTCATTATTTTATGTCTCCTCACCCATATCTAAGTGTAGTTTTAGGCATTCTAGCTGTCCGGACAGACACTGGTCACTGAAATAGTAGAACGCACTACCGAACATAGGGGTGTTACATAAGATCTTTATTGGTTTCTCTTCATATGTCAAAACAGGTTGTACATTAATGGCCTCTGCCGGTATGACATGTGAGGGATCCTATCTGTATCTCCTTAGCATCGAGATATGAAATACATTGTGAATTTTGTCAAGTTCTGGTGGTAATGCTAGCCTATAGGCCACCAGACCCACACGTTCAATGATATCGTGTGGATTGATAAACCTAGGGCTCAACTTACCCTTCTTCCCAAATCTGAGCACCTTCTTCATGGTGAAACCTTTGTTTCGCTGGTTTTAACCCCGCAAGTGCATGGATCACTATTAAGTAATAAAGTGATAAGTAAAGTATCATTCCCATGAGGAATTTGATTAGTAAGTATCAATCTACACAGTAATTTTGATTGTTTAGGCTATCGAACAATGAGGTAATGAAAGTTGTTTATTTTAAAACACTAAAATGATAAACTTAATATGAAGTAATCTATTTTGAAACAATTTCGAAATTAAGATTTCGCACTTGAATCTCACTATGGATGTTATCTTGTTTATTTACTGGATTGAGAATCGTTTGCCTTGATGGAAATCAGTCCTAAGGTATCCTAAGTCCTCTCTCAAGGCACCTAGGGTGTATTCTAATTAACTTAAACCCGAATTTCATGGCGATCAAATTAATTAAAATCCTTTAAGGTCTTTGACCAATTTTGAAATTTCAATAAAGGTATCAGCCTATATCTAGGTCAGAATCCCTAGGTTCAAGATCTTTGATTTTCTAATATTAATCTTTACCTTTCA
Source organism: Hevea brasiliensis (assembly GCF_030052815.1). Taxonomy (NCBI): domain Eukaryota; kingdom Viridiplantae; phylum Streptophyta; class Magnoliopsida; order Malpighiales; family Euphorbiaceae; genus Hevea; species Hevea brasiliensis. The sequence goes on from NC_079497.1 coordinate 94,469,324, forward strand.
GTCCTTCAATTAATATCTACAATCAATACTAAGTGAGTACCGGCACATAGCAAGCATTAAGATCACAAGAAATTAAATCAAGGAACAAATCTCCAATCCAATAAATAAAAGTTAATGTTTATTCATAACAATGATTACAAGCATTACTCTCCCAATTCCAGAATATGAAAACTACTTACTCATGAGTTCAGCAAACATCACGATAAAAAGGTAAAGACAGTAAAAGGAAATCATATAGAAGAAATAAAGCAATAAAAATCCATTTAAGGAGATAGAATGAAGGAACCGAAGAGAGTTTGTAGCTTTGATCTTTGATCTTGTGGAACTTCAGCTAGAAAACTTCTCTTGATATTGATATTCTTCTCCTCAAGACAGTTGGAGAGAGTGCAGAATGTGAGTCTCTTTAAAACTCCTAAAAGTGTTGTCAAAGGATCAATCCCTTTATTTGATGTTTTTTGCTTCTATTTATAAAAGCTGTTATAGGGTTAGGTCATTTTGAGTCCAAAAAGCCTTAGGAGTCTGATTTGAATGTGTAAACAAGAGTGGGAACTCGGGTTTAAAAACTGGCTGTCGCATGATACATGGCCTATGTGTCACTACACGGACCCAGGTTGTGTAACTTACTAGAGTGGAATTTTGGAGTTTTGCATTGGTATAGAGACTTACACGGGTCTGCGCTGGCTACATGGGCCTGGTTACACAGGCACTGTAACTTTTGTTCTCAGAAAGTTCTTTAAGCTTGTGCCTTGTAGAGACTTACACGGGTCACTGCAGATTACACTGGTCCAATTACAAGACCCGTGTACTTGTGTTTCTCCATTGGTTATCTTGGCTTTCTTCTAGTAGAGAGTTACACGGATCTGTGGCTTTGCTTACACGACCCATGTACTTTATATCAACAACAATTCTCAGTCTCTTGACCTCTCCAAGCTTTTCTTTGCACTCTTATACTCTGGGGCTTCACCCAAACACTTGAAATGATGCAGAAAACATGGAATCAAGGGCTTGACAATAGAAATTACAAAAACTAATAAAATCAACTACTATGCATGAGATTACTTACCTAAATGCTATGAGATAGTATACAAATGTGCTTAAAAACATCTATACAATTCAAGTGTATCAAATACCCCCAAACTCAAACTTTTGCTTGTCCTCAAGCAAAATAAAACTCTGTTTTAAAACACATTTCAGGGATAACTTAGAAATATAACCAATAATTTAATAAGCACAAAATTGAACTCCTCCAACCTTCATACCAATTACCTCTTTCTAGGCATAAGGGTTCTAATAGCTGCCTGTTTGGAACTTCACCTCCTTTCATGGTGTTTCAACTAATTATTTCTCTATACAAGGCCATTAATAAGTCACAAATAACCTGTTTTATTAGGATAGACTTGAGAAACACTTACTCCCCCAACTTTGCCTCTATTGTAGATAATTATGATGAAGTGACTCAATTTCAACTTCATAGGCATATCTCAATTTTCTATCTCCACTAATGTAGCATACACGTTTCAAAAGATCAAAAGGTCTTTAAAATGGTTATAATGGGGCTAAAGGGATAATGACTTGGTTGCCAATGAAAGGTTTACAGGGAATGCAAATATGAGGATAGCATTTTATGCATAAAATACCAAGTATACTAAGTTTATTCTATTGATTTTGTCTGGAGAGGAGGGACTTTTAGTTTTTATAGTGCCAAGCATGCTTCCATGATTCTTGAGACTTCCTTTTTCTCTTCTCTTTTTTTTTTTAAATTTTTTTTTTATTTATTTAAGTCCCTTTTGTCTTCTCCCCCAAACTCATTGCTTTTGTTGGGTTAGGAAGGCAGACTTTTCTTTAGTTTCAATTTCGCGCTTGCACTCTTTCTTAAGTTCTTCATCCTCTCTCCATTTTCTTTTTACACTTTAATATACTTTTTACTTATGCATTTAGCTTCCTGAAAAGGGTAGGTATGTGTTTAGGCTAGGCGCTAAATAAATAATATAGGTAAGCAAGGAAAATCTAAGAGATAAATATAGGCTTCAAGTTGGCTACAAGGGATATACATTTTAATTAGGGGTGGCTAAGGCTTAGTGAGGCTACAGCAAAGAATGCCTTAATCATTTCTTCATTAAGCATATGCTAGGATTTCGCCTTAATAGGTCAAAGAGATATGTTCTAGAGCTGCTGAGGCATTTTTAGGTTTGCTTGTGTTTCAAAAATTTTCTCCTAATTTTACAAGTTAAATGTGATAGATTAATGGCTATAAAGGGGTTTAACTAGTCTAGTTCCACTAAAGAGATTATGTTTTTCACAAACAACATGTTAGAATCCCATTTTTCCTATCCAGATACGTTCATTCCTCTATCCTGTGGAGTCCAATTATTAGCTTACTAGAAATTAGTTATAGTTCTAAGTTTCACAATTCAAAGTTCAAAATTTTCAAAAATGTTCATTATTTTTCTGGAATTTTGATACACAAGAATTATATAGCTGAATTTTAACAATGTAATGATATGCATGACATGAAATGCACTAGTACCCCCCCCCCCCCCAAACTGAAATCAGACATTGTCCTCAATGTTAACATAATATGCAAAATTAGAGAAAATGTACAAAGATTATAGGCAAGCATATTATTTATTAAGCATTGAAAAGTTTGGATAAAAAGCAAATAAAAGAGACCTATGATTGCAATTTAGGACTAAGGTATGTAAGATTTTACAATAAAGAACCTATCCTATAGTCCTAACTCTAAAAGGTCTGTGATAGTGATGATGGCGATGTTGGCTCCTCTTTATCGAGCCTCTCCATTAGCATGTCCAATTTGTTGTGGACTTCCTGGAGGCTATCCTCGATTGCTCACATCATGTTGTTGATTGTGGTCTCCATGCGCTGTAGGTATGCGAGTACCGAGTCTGTGGGTGGTGGTGTGTATGGAGGCACTTGAGCAGGGGACTTTTGAAACATTGCCTCTTGGGCTTCCCCCTGTGGCTGCGAAGTCTCACTAGGTCCATCTTGTGCTTCGTCTCTCTGAGAGATGGCATTCCCTCCAGCATCTAGTAGGTAGCGGGTGTTGCCTACCTTCTTACATATCCCCATGTATATGTAGATGGTTTGATCTATTTTTGATGTTCCATTGACAGAGCACAGCCTGTGATGTCCTGGAATGAATCTGAAGTGGGGGGCGATGGTTGTGACAAGGCCACCAAGCACGATGTGCCCGGTAGGTTGATGACAGAGGCGGCGGAGGTGGTTGCACAGAAAAAAACCAATGATGTAGAGCTGCCCGGTGACCATACACCATAAGAAGAATAGCTTGTTGGTGTTTACCATGCCAAGGCTATCCCCACAACACATGATGGTATGGGCGGCTAACCGATGCATGTAACGCAGGGCTGGACTTGTGATACCCGTGGATTTGGACTTGCTGGAGTTGTACGGCTCTATGTTTGGGGCAATGGAATGCTAGAAGTTGACACTGTTGTAGAACATGCAGTTCCTAGGGATCTCTTAGTGGCCGGCACTGTCGAAGCCGAAGATGGCATTGAACTCATCTATATTCATCACCCGGTCGGCACCAAGGAGGCGAAATTCAATTCTGCCTCTATCATCCTTATTGGTAGGCCATAAGGTGGCCTTGAAACTGCCTAAAAACTCCAGTGTGGTGTCCCGGTATGTAGGGAATTAGAGTTGGGCGAACCTTGTCCACCCGATGCTATCGAGTAGTCCATTGATCTCATCCTGCAGCCCGATTTGCTCCAACAGCGTAAAATCCATGTATTTTATAGAGCTTATTTTCCGGGTGTGAAGCCGGATGCACATTGCCTTATGGGCATCATAACAGAATCCCCAAGGAATGGAGATTTCAGGTTGTGGAGTGGCTTGTGGCTGGGGTTACGATGGATGATGGGCTGGTTGAGAGGGTTGAGGAGAGGCTGCCCTTGTTCTTGGGCATTAGGGTGTTGGCTGAGGGGGAGAAGGTGAGGATTCTCCTCCTAGCCTTGAGGAAGAGCCCATTCTTCACCCAGATCACTTTCCAAGAGCCATTGATCAGTTTTTGGAAAGGAGAAGAGTAGGGTTTTTAGGAAGGGAGAAGAGATTTGAGGGGTTTTTATAGACTAGGAGGGGTGGAGATGCAGGGTTTTGCCTTTATGAACGGGTTTAAGGCGAAGGATACATTTAAAGAGCCATTAGAACTCTTCGTTTTGCGCATTTCGCACCCTAGAAGTTGCGTCTTTGACATGATACATGGGTCCCGACATGTAGGGCCGTGTAAATTTCTGCTCGAAAATTTCAAATTTTATCATAGTATATAGCCTATGTAAAAGAGCTCTGGGACCCGTGTAACTTACTGTCTCTTGAGTTGCTTTGCTGGACATGTTACACGGCCTGTGTCAAGTGCAAAGAGGACTCGTGTAACTTTCTGTCCTCAAGTTATTCTGCTAGCAATATTACATGCCCCGTGTACATTGGGCTATGGACCCATGTAACTTTCTATCTCCCTCAAAGTTAAAAATTGCAAGAAATTTATGGACTTTTAGAAAGTTACACGGGGTGTCTGAAACCAGTACACGACTCGTGTAATTTTTTGATTTTCCAAATTTTTCTCAAATGAAAATTTTTATCATCACAACACATGAAATGGATGCAAAGGTTAGTAACAGAGTTACTTCCCCGGTTTTGTCCAATTTTCTCTTTTATGGTTTTGACTTGATGATTCCTTTTCTCTCTTGTTCACTACTCCCCTTTGCTTTTCCAGAAGGTCCTATAAAATGAAATACTAATGAATATGAAACAAAAATCAATATGAAAAAGGGAAAGAAGAAAAGTTCAGAAAAATTTTGGGTTGCCTCATAAAAAGCGCATGTTTATAGTCTTTAATTGGACTTTTCTTATTTATGGTCTGTCAGTAGGATGGTCGAGGGTACAATTGACTCCCATCTCTATGGGTTCTCCTTGAAAGTAAGGCTTCAGCCTCTGCCCATTGACCTTAAATGCACCTGAGGTTTCACTTCACACTTCAACTGCTCCATGCAGGAAGACTTGAGTGACCTTAAAAGGTCCAGACCATCTTGATTTCAGCTTCTCTGGAAAGAGTTTCAATCTTGAATTGAATAACAAGATAGGATCTCCTTCTTTTATTTCTTTCCTTGCTATGTGCCTGTCATGCCATCTTTTGATTTTATCTTTGAAGATTTTAGCATTTTCATACGCATCCTGTCTGATTTTTTCTAACTCATTCAGTTGTAGGAGCCTTTTTTCACAAGCAGCTTTGAGGTTAAAGTTTAAGATCTGAATTGCCCAGTAAGCTTTATGTTTAAGTTCGATAGGGAGATAGCATGATTTTCCATAAACTAGTCGGAAGGGTGTCATTCCGATTGGGGTTTTATATGCAATGCGGTATGCCCACATTGCATCATCTAACTTTATGCACTAGTCCTTCTTGGATCTATTTATAGTTTTCTCTAGAATCCACTTTAGCTACCTATTTTAGATTTCTACTCAATTGCTGGTTTGAGGATGATAAGGTGTGGCCACTTTGTGAGTCACTCCATACTTTTTCGAAAGTGTTTCGAATTGTTGATTGCAGAAGTGACTTCCTCCATCGCTGATTATTGCTCGCGATGTGCCAATCCTTGTGAAGATATTCTTCTTAAGGAACCTTGTTGTAGACCCTTATTTTGTGATGAGTATGTGCATTGAGGCCGTGGGAAACTCGATGATGAAAAATTATATAACTGTAAGATGTAATTGGAGGCATGGAGCTGAATTATTAATTCCGTGGCATGATCTTGAAAAAAATAAAAATAATAATAAAATTTTGGGGAAATTAATTTAATTAAATTTAAATAAAATTTTATTTTGTTTAAATTTAATATGGGTAGTTCTTAAATGGATCTAATTAAGTTTAATTGGGCTCTATGGGCCTAAGAAAGCCTAGTTATGAATTTTAAATGGGACCCATTTAATTATTTTCTAAAAATTAAAATAACAAAATATCTCTCTCCTCCTTGACCCCACTCTCTTCCTCACTCCCTATTGGTGCTTCCATTTTTTCCTGTCTTCCTATTGGTTGAAACACCTCACCCATATCCCAATCTTATTCGAATTCTGCAATCGCAGTTGTTTAAGTCATCTAAACTTTATCACCCTAAGACTCCAAATCCTACCACACCTTTTCCTCATTCCCTATTGGTGCCTTCCATTTTTTCCTGTCTTCCTATTGGTTGAAACACCTCACCCATATCCCAGTCTTATTCGAATTCTGCAATTGTAGTTGTTTAAGTCATCTAAACTTTATCATCCTAAGACTCCAAACCCTATCACACCTCTCTCCCAAAACCCTATAAATACCCTACTAGAGAAGAGAAGAAGGGGATGATGGGAGGAAAGAGAAAGAGAAAATTCAGAGCTATAGGAAATTTAGAGATATTCAAGACTCTTTGAGTTCTTCCTTATTTTTTCTTTTCTTTAAGAAGATTTTCATACAAGATTTCTGGAAGGTCAGTTTTTATTGTTTTCTTTTCAAGATCTATGCCACACAATATTTTAATTATATGCTCTTTGTCTTCAATTTATTTTATATATTCATATAGATCATGTAATCATGTTTAATTTGAGGGGATACACAACTCTGCACATGTTTAGTTTCTGTCTCTCGTATTTTTATTATTTTTCTTTATTTTCTGAATCTGTAAAAAATTTGTAAAAATTATATTCATATTCTACACGAAATTGCATTAATTTTAGGCTCAAGAATTACTAAAAAAGCTTTAATATTTTGTAAGTTATGGCTGTTTGAAGTTAGGGTTCCTGTAAAATCTGATTTGCAGGATATCCGACTTGTGGAGCCCATATCTCCCTTGTTCCTTAATATTTTTGTGCAAATCTAGTGTCTAAAATTAACTTCAGAATCTTATGAATCTTTTCCAATTGGTTTTGCATTCATATCTTTTGTGGTTAATGAGTTATGAATTTTACAAAAAAGTAGTACGATTCTGTCACTTAGAAGAGTTACGATTTATGTAGATCATTCGGCTAGGGTTTTGTTTGATTTATAAATTTTATGTTATTGTATGATATGTAGGCTGTCTTCTGTAATTTTTTTTATGATTTTTAGGCATGTTTAACTATTTTTAAAAAATCGAATTTCTTGCTACTGTTAATCTGTCAGAATTTGAAAATTGTATATTTATGCATGTTCTTGTATTTTCTTGGGTTTTAATTGATGTTTGATCTATTTTTCTGTGTTCCTTTAATTCAAGAAGTGTTATGAAGTGTTTGGATAATGTTAGAAGACTTAGACCATTAGGTGGTTGAAACTAATTAGGAATCTTAACCCTTTAGGAGACTAGAGTTAGAATCCAATGTAAATTGTTATTAATATTTTCTTTATTTCTTTTATTTTCTTTAGTTTCTTTATTTTTTATTACAAAAAAAATTGGTAAGTAGCCCTAAGGTAAGTACCAAAGAGGACATTTGCGTGGAGCTTATATGGAGCTAAACGGGAGTAAGCCAGGGATATCATTGCCATACTAGAAGAGAAGACCCTTTTTTAAGGGTAGCTTGCCCCAATGGCAACTGCATTTACCAACAGGTAAGTAACTCTAAACTTATCGAATAACCATTGGCATGAAATTGTAGTAATAATAGAACTTTTATTTGGTAAATTAAAATTAACTTTGTTTTTAATTTAACTGACTTTTGCATGTAATTAATTTAAATAAATATTTTGTAAATTAAAATTAATCTTGTTTGTAAATTAAACTAACATTGGCATGTAAATAAATTTAATTTAATATTTGGTAATTATAAAATAAATTTGCATGTTAGAAATCTTTATTAGGTTGTGATTGTTTGGGCCTTATATGATATTAGAATAAATTACACATGTACATAATTAACTTAGTTCAATTATCCTTAGGGTAACTTGGTGAAAATTAATTAATTAGATTAAATAGAAACATAGGGTTATTTGAAATTGAATTTGTTTGTAAATTAAATTCTCAATAATAAATTAATTTTAGTCATCTGGTAAATATCATTTAAATAATTAGCAACCCCATAGATAGGAATTACTTGTGTATGAAAATTATGTGTAAACAACAACCCTTTTGTGAATTACTTGCGTTTGTAGGATTAGAATTGCATTTTTTAGGATAAAGTTTAATAAAGGAATAATAAACAAGACTTCTAGAAACATTAGTAGAGGACTGGCACTCGAATTAACGAGGTTAGACCAGCGTAAAGGTACCTAACACCTTCCCCTTACGTACCCACTATCCGAACCTAGACATTGGGCTATGGTAATGACGGTTGTGGAAACTCGCAGGAGTAAGTTGCCATCCATGACCCTCGGAAGAAACACTGAATATGTCCCGGTTATTACCCGGGTGGCGACTCCTGTCTATCTATGCCTTCGTGGCATAAATTCTTAGTACCGTGGTAGTGTTATGGGAAGACGGTACTTACCAGTGGTTTGATTCTATTAGGATTGTATGAAGTGCATGTCTAGGAAATGCTGTCTAAGGAGGTGGTACTTAAGTGAGACCATTGTGACTCCATCATCTTTCCTGGGCATTACCTGGTGCATTTTATATAATTCTAATGGATGACATTTCGCCTCACGCCCCCCCTGCCCTACAGTTTGGCGACTCCACTGGGGACTAAATGGATAGTTACTCCAACATGTTTCTATTAGTCTAATATTATTCCTTTGTTAAACTTTTTGCATTGCACTACACTATCACACGGATCACCCTTACCCTTTCAGCCTCGTTAGTACTAGCATTCACCAATTCGTCATAGCTCCGAGTATATAAAAGAGCCACAGCTCCGGCCGTTGTGCTTAATGGACAAGCTCTCGCATGGGTGACCCTTTTCCTACCCGATGAAGCCCATGAGCCATAGATTTTAACCTTAGGTACCCCATAGATTTTTGTTGTGCTAGATTTATAACCTTACTGTTCAAACCATAAGTTCTAGTGGTAGTTGAGATGAACCTAGGCCTATGCATAGGCCCAATGTGTGTATAGGCCTAAGTCCATTTCAAAACCCATATTAAGCATCCTCATATTAAGCAAGAGGATGCTTACTTATGGTTAAACTTTAAGGATATAAATCCTTTATTTGTGAGGGAAGGATCGTCTTGGACCACCTCCTGTTGGTGTGTCCAGTGAACCATAGCCTAGGATAGAATTTTTTTCTTACCCTGCGCGTGAGAGTTGAAGGTATAAGGGGGCGAAGATTCAGTTTTGGAGATTTTTTTTTCGGTTTTGATTCAGTCTTTGGTCTGATTTTAGTTCAATTTATATGGTCTGGTTTTGGTTCAATTTTGATTCTATTGGTATGTTCGGTTTTGATTTTGTAAAAGTAAAGGCAAAAAAAAAAAAAAAAAGAAAAAAAAGAAATAAATGGTCCATTCATGCATTGCATTCATGTACATAGCATACTTAGGTTAACCCTTAAATCCTATTTTGTTGAGCAAATATAGCCTAAAAAAACACTAAAGAGACTTCCAATCAGGTCACTTGGGTTAGGGAAAGGGATGAGACTAGTAAGGATTTCACCTGCACTACTTAAGATGGAAGAAACTATGGCTGGGCTTGATGAAATATTGAACGCTATGATGTTTGAGCTAGAAGAGACAATTGTGGTCAACTTTAGAAATAGGCCCCGAGGTAGGCCAATTAAGTGGCATTAAAGTTATTGAGGTTCAAATTGTGTCTCACACGCCAAGGAGATTTTTTCCAAATCAGCCAACCCTTATCCTAAGTTTTGGAGCGTCTCAAAGTTCAAGACCTCCTATAGCTCTTAGCACCCAGACCACTACCAAATCCACTCCCACCTAGCTATGATATCAACCAATGTTGCCGGTTCTACCAAGCCCACAATCATGACACCGACTGATGCTTTCAACTTAAGCATGATATCTAAGACCTAATTGATGCCAAAAGGATAATTGACCTAGAAAATCAACCCAAAAGCCCCATGCCTAGCCAAAATTTCCACCTACACCAGGTCTCTACATGATCTCCATCACCCCAAATAACCCTAACAGAATTATTGACTTTATCCAACCCATCCAAAAGCCCAATAAACTTATCCAACCCATCCAAAAGCCCAGTGAACCTATCCAACCCATCCAAAAGCCCAATGAACCTCAGTCTATAATGGTTATTGACATTTGTGATAATTCTAGCTATGATGAGGGTCCTTTAGACGTTTTGATCAATTTTGATGAGGAGGTATTTGCATTACAACTAGATGGTTCAGTTCCACTAGTGTTTGATTTTCAAGTTGTTGGGATCTATAAAAACTAGATGGATCTAAAGGTGGCTACTATGAAGAAAGGGATGAAGTTTTTTCTTAGCACAGGCCTAGAAGAAAGTATAGATAGTCTGGTGACTTTTCTTGGAATAAAGGGATAGATCACAAGGTATGGTTTGGGCTATGAGCCAACTAAAGAGGAAAAAGAGTCAAAACCTCATAAGTTCTTGAAAGACAGGGGCAATTACCTGGATATGTGATTAGGGGTTACTACATGTGAAAGTGCTAAAGCAGAAAATCAAGACCATTGATCTAAGGACAGGATGGAAAGTTAAGCACCTAAAGTTACACTCCTAAGTTTGAGTTTGTCTTTTGTAATGCTCACAGTAGTGATACAGATGTTTCCATTTCTGATGTACTTGATGCTGATTTTAAGGCGAAGATCAACAACATGACCAGTCCTTCTGCTTACTTATTTGATGTTTATTCTATTGGGCATATGCATGGCATTCATAATCATTTAGAATCAGTTTCTATTAATGCATCAAAATCGATCTCTATTAATTTGGGTACACCAAATAATCCTAAATACATTAAGTTAGCTGAAGATTTAACCCAAGAAGAAAGAGATAAATTTATAGCCTTGTTAACAAAGTACCAAGAAGCAAATACCTTGAGCTTAGAATCAGATGGCTGATTCCCAAGCCACACTGGTATCCCCATAGGAAAAGAGTGATCAAAAGTTAACTTAGCTAGTTATCCTAATGAGGAGTAAAATTTCGTGCTATGAAGGATTAGTAATAGCACATGTGGACCTAAAGGGAGAAGGAAAATGATATGAAGGCATAAGGAGGTCTCTGGAAGTGAGAGAATACTTGCAATAAGCCTATAAAAGAGATAGAGCAACAATTCATAGATTAGCCACTTAACTTACTCTAGCTGGGGGGCAATTCTACAAACTCTTATGTGTGATAGAAAAATAGGCTGAGCAAATAATGAAAGAAGTACATGCAGGAATGTGTGGTCCCCATATGAATAAAAAGGTTCTAGTTGAAAAAAAAAATGTTCAAAACATATAAGGATTGGCCTGAAAAAATCCTTTATGTTCTTTAAAGGTTATCATAGTACTATAAGAACATCCATGAGGGCAGCCCCATTCTCTTCAGTGTATGGGACAAAAGCAATGCTATCCATTAAGTAAGAGATCAGATCCTTAAGAGTGATGCTAGAAGCTACGATCCTAGAAAATGAGTGGGCCTAGAAGAGATATGAGGAACTAGCTTTGATTGATGAAAAGAGGATGCGAGCCTTGTATCATATGCAAGCTTATCAAAGGAAGATAACTAGAGCCTTTAATAAGAAGGTGAAGCCAAGAAAGATCAAAGAGGGAGATATGGTTGTGGAACAAACTCGGCTCATCCCTTTTGATCTAAGAGGAAAGTTTAAGCCAAACTGGGATGGTCCACACATAGTCAAAAAGATCTTGCTACTGTAAGAATATCAGACCTGGATGGGAATGAATTTCAAGAACTAGTCAATTTAGACAGGCTTAAATGGTACTTTGTGTGAGACAGGCCCGCTAAGCTGAAAACCTGCAAAAGGCGGTCTAGGCAAAAGTAAGGGTCAAAGAAAAAGAACGAAAGAAAAAAAAAAAAGAAAAAGAAAAAAGAAAAGAAAAGAAAAGAAAAGAAAAAAATGCTAGATTGAAAACCTACAAAAGGCAGTCTAGGCAAAAGGAGAGATGAGAGAAGATCTGGATGGAAAACCTGAAAAGGCCATTCGGCAGGTTATAAAGCTTATTTCTAACTTTGGAAGGTTAGAAATTTAGCAAAACTAAATGTAAGAGGGAGTAATGGTGTACCTGAATAAATAAAGAAGTTTTTATTGCATTAACCAGGAATAGGTTTTATTGAATTATGATTGTGAATGTTTTGTGTCTTGAGGGATATATCAAAAGATTAAGTAATTGAACTGCATTGTTTTGATTTAACCTATTGTCTTGTGAGCATGATAGAATAGGTGCTTGATATGAATATCCTGGTGATTGTCTAATTTCAAAAAAAGATAAAAAGAACAAGTAAAAGAAAAGAAAAAAAGAGAGCTCGCTAAGTGGAAAAGCTGAAAGGGCCGCTTAGGCAAAAGTTAGAGCAAGCCCGCTTAGATGAAAACCCAAAAGGGCATTTCAGGCAAAACTTAGGGCACAGAGAATGAAGTTCATGGAAGAGAAATGAGTCAAGGCAGAAATCATGGGGGGAGAGAAGAAAAAGAAAAATCAGAGAGAAATTATATTGTGACCTTAAGGAAGTCTTTTTTAGTGAATAATTTTTCTCAAAAAAATTTGAGGTTATAAGAAAGTTTTTGCAAAAAGAGGTCCCTCAGAGGACTAAGTTTTTTTTAGAATCTCTAGCAAAATCAGCATGCCCATGATAGGAAGTAGCATATAGGAAGCATAAAAATCAGAGAGAATTTTGAGACCCAGTCATCCTAATTTTTTTTTCAAATCATGAATTAGATATTTTTTGGTAAGTCCTTAGACGTTGTTTAGGGCGCATAACATAATTGTGTAAGGTATAGAAGAACATGCATCAACATGTCACCTGTGGGTGTGTAAGGCGTAGAAGAACATGCATCACCACAGTTTCAAGTGTCGAACTACGAGGGGGTCTAATTCTTCCTCAGGATAGCGAGGGGGATACGTAGGTAGTTTAGGATCGTGGTCCTAAATACGAACCCACAACATTTCATGATAGATGTTTTTTGGTAAGTCCTTAGACGTTGTTTAGGGCACATGGCATAGTTGTGTAAGGCGTAGAAGAACATGCATCAACATGTCACCTGTAGGTGTGTAAGGCGTAGAAGAACATGCATCACCATAGTTTCAAGTGTTGAACTACGAGAGGGTCTGATTCTTCCTCAGGATAGCGAGGAGGATACGTAGGTAGTTTAGGATCATGGTCCTAAATACGAACCCACAACATTTCATGGTAGATGTTTTTTGGTAAGTCCTTAGACGTTGTTTAGGGCACATGGCATAGTTGTGTAAGGCGTAGAAGAACATGCATCAACATGTCACCTGTAGGTGTGTAAGGCGTAGAAGAACATGCTTCACCACAGTTTCAAGTGTCGAACTACGAGTGGGTCTGATTCTTCCTCAGGATAGCGAGGGGGATACGTAGGTAGTTTAGGACTGCGGTCCTAAATACGAATCCACAACATTTCAAATCACAGAGTTGCCATTATCATGAGACCGTAGCTAGTCTCATGATGCACAGTGTATCGACAGAGCAAGATGCATTCAATTTTCACATGACATAGTTATCACTGTTATGAGACCATAGCTAGTCTCATAACGCAGAGTGTATCGACAGAGCAAGATGCAATCAATTTTCACATGACACAGTTATCACTGTTATGAGACCGTAGCTAGTCTCATGACGCAGAGTGTATCGACAGAGCAAGATACGCTCATTTTTCACATGACACAGTTATTACTGTTATGAGACCGTAGCTAGTCTCATAACATAGATTATGTCAACCGATCAAGATATACTTGATCCTCATAGCCAATGTTTCATAGTTATTAGAAATTTGAGTTTCACTTTGACGAAACTTGAGCAATGCTTTAGCATTGATTTCAACTTTCGCCAAAGTGGGGGGCAAACTGTAGACCCTTATTTTGTGATGAGTATGTGCATTGAGGCCGTGGGAAACCCGATGATGAAAAATTATATGACTGTAAGATGTAATTGGAGGCATGGAGCTGAATTATTAATTCCGTGGCATGATCTTGAAAAAAATAAAAATAATAATAAAATTTTGGGGAAATTAATTTAATTAAATTTAAATAAAATTTTATTTTGTTTAAATTTAATATGGGTAGTTCTTAAATGGATCTAATTAAGTTTAATTGGGCTCTATGGGCCTAAGAAAGCCTAGTTATGAATTTTAAATAGGACCCATTTAATTATTTTCTAAAAATTAAAATAACAAAATATCTCTCTCCTCCTTGACCCCACTCTCTTCCTCACTCCCTATTGGTGCTTCCATTTTTTCCTGTCTTCCTATTGGTTGAAACACCTCACCCATATCCCAATCTTATTCGAATTCTGCAATCGCAGTTGTTTAAGTCATCTAAACTTTATCACCCTAAGACTCCAAATCCTACCACACCTTTTCCTCATTCCCTATTGGTGCCTTCCATTTTTTCCTATCTTCCTATTGGTTGAACCACCTCACCCATATCCCAGTCTTATTCGAATTCTGCAATTGTAGTTGTTTAAGTCATCTAAACTTTATCATCCTAAGACTCCAAACCCTATCACACCTCTCTCCCAAAACCCTATAAATACCCTACTAGAGAAGAGAAGAAGGGGATGATGGGAGGAAAGAGAAAGAGAAAATTCAGAGCTATAGGAAATTTAGAGATATTCAAGACTCTTTGAGTTCTTCCTTATTTTTTCTTTTCTTTAAGAAGATTTTTATACAAGATTTCTGGAAGGTCAGTTTTTATTGTTTTCTTTTCAAGATCTATGGCACACAATATTTTAATTATATGCTCTTTGTCTTCAATTTATTTTATATATTCATATAGATCATGTAATCATGTTTAATTTGAGGGGATACACAACTCTGCACATATTTAGTTTCTGTCTCTCATATTTTTATTATTTTTCTTTATTTTTTGCATCTGTAAAAAATTTATAAAAATTATATTCATATTCTACACGAAATTGCATTAATTTTAGGCTTAATAATCACTAAAAAAGCTTTAATATTTTGTAAGTTATGGCTGTTTGAAGTTAGGGTTCCTGTAAAATCTGATTTGCAGGATATCCGACTTGTGGATCCCATATCTCCCATGTTCCTTAATATTTTTGTGCAAATCTAGTGTCTAAAATTAACTTCAGAATCTTATGAATCTTTTCCAATTGGTTTTGCATTCATATCTTTTGT
Source organism: Hevea brasiliensis (assembly GCF_030052815.1). NCBI lineage: Eukaryota > Viridiplantae > Streptophyta > Magnoliopsida > Malpighiales > Euphorbiaceae > Hevea > Hevea brasiliensis. The sequence continues at coordinate 94,484,534 of NC_079497.1, forward strand.
GGTTAATGAGTTATGAATTTTACAAAAAAGTAGTACGATTCTGTCACTTAGAAGAGTTACGATTTATGTAGATCATTCGGCTAGGGTTTTGTTTGATTTATAAATTTTATGTTATTGTATGATATGTAGGCTGTCTTCTGTAATTTTTTTTATGATTTTTAGGCATGTTTAACTATTTTTAAAAAATCGAATTTCTTGCTACTGTTAATCTGTCAGAATTTGAAAATTGTATATTTATGCATGTTCTTGTATTTTCTTGGGTTTTAATTGATGTTTGATCTATTTTTCTGTGTTCCTTTAATTCAAGAAGTGTTATGAAGTGTTTGGATAATGTTAGAAGACTTAGACCATTAGGTGGTTGAAACTAATTAGGAATCTTAACCCTTTAGGAGACTAGAGTTAGAATCCAATGTAAATTGTTATTAATATTTTCTTTATTTCTTTTATTTTCTTTAGTTTCTTTATTTTTTATTACAAAAAAAATTGGTAAGTAGCCCTAAGGTAAGTACCAAAGAGGACATTTGCGTGGAGCTTATATGGAGCTAAACGGGAGTAAGCCAGGGATATCATTGCCATACTAGAAGAGAAGACCCTTTTTTAAGGGTAGCTTGCCCCAATGGCAACTGCATTTACCAACAAGTAAGTAGCTCTAAACTTCTCGAATAACCATTGGCATGAAATTGTAGTAATAATAGAACTTTTATTTGGTAAATTAAAATTAACTTTGTTTTTAATTTAACTGACTTTTGCATGTAATTAATTTAAATAAATATTTTGTAAATTAAAATTAATCTTGTTTGTAAATTAAACTAACATTGGCATGTAAATAAATTTAATTTAATATTTGGTAATTATAAAATAAATTTGCATGTTAGAAATCTTTATTAGGTTGTGATTGTTTGGGCCTTATATGATATTAGAATAAATTACACATGTACATAATTAACTTAGTTCAATTATCCTTAGGGTAACTTGGTGAAAATTAATTAATTAGATTAAATAGAAACATAGGGTTATTTGAAATTGAATTTGTTTGTAAATTAAATTCTCAATAATAAATTAATTTTAGTCATCTGGTAAATATCATTTAAATAATTAGCAACCCCATAGATAGGAATTACTTGTGTATGAAAATTATGTGTAAACAACCCTTTTGTGAATTACTTGCGTTTGTAGGATTAGAATTGCATTTTTTAGGATAAAGTTTAATAAAGGAATAATAAACAAGACTTCTAGAAACATTAGTAGAGGACTGGCACTCGAATTAACGAGGTTAGACCAGGCGTAAGGGGTGCCTAACACCTTCCCCTTACGTACCCACTATCCCGAACCTAGACATTGGGCTATGGTAATGACGGTTGTGGAAACTCTGCAAGGAGTAAGTTGCCATCCATGACCCTCGGAAGAAACACTGAAGATGTCCCGGTTATTACCCGGGTGGCGACTCCTGTCTATCTATGCCTTCGTGGCATAAATTCTTAGTACCGTGGTAGTGTTATGGGAAGACGGTACTTACCAGTGGTTTGATTCTATTAGGATTGTATGAAGTGCATGTCTAGGAAATGCTGTCTAAGGAGGTGGTACTTAAGTGAGACCATTGTGACTCCATCATCTTTCCTGGGCATTACCTGGTGCATTTTATATAATTCTAATGGATGACATTTCGCCTCACGTCCCCCATGCCCTACACTTGTAACCACTTTAGCATCATTGGTTGGTGTGGCTATTGCTTCTACCCATTTTGACACATAATCAACACCAACCAGAATATACTTGTTTCCATTGGAAGAGGGGAATGGGTCCATGAAGTCTATCTCCCATACATCAAACAATTCTACCTCAAGTATACCATGTAGTGGCATTTCTTTCCTTCTTAAAGTGTTACCTGTTCTTTGGCATTGGTCACAAGCTAACACAAAGGATCTTACATCCTTAAACAAATGTGGCCAGTAAAATCCAGCTTGTAAAATTTTTGATGCTGTCTTTGTGGTGCCAAAGTGTCCTCCATATAGTGATGAATGGCAGTGCTGGAGGATGTTCTTCATATCCTTATCCGGTATGCATCTTCTTATTAAGCCATCATTGCATCTTTTGTATAGTAGAGGTTCCTCCCATGTGTAGTATCTCACATCATGTAGGAATTTCTTCCTTTGCTGATAAGTCATGTTTAGAGGCAATACCTTGCATACAAGAAAATTAACAAAGTCAGCATACCATGGAGCTTGGGAGAATGCTAATAATTCTCATCAGGAAATGACTCATCAATTGGCAAATCCTCAAAGTCTCCTGTGTATGCCAATTTCAGCCTAGAAAAATGGTCAGCTACTACATTTTTGGACCCCCTTTTGTCCTTGATTTCAAGGTCAAATTCTTGCAGGAGTAAAATCCATCGAATCAGCCTTGATTTTGCTTCCTTCTTATTCAAAAGGTATCGGATTGTAGCATGATCTGTGAATACAATGACTTTTGACTAAATTAGGTAAGTTCTAAATTTTTCCATTGCAAACACCACTACTAGGAATTCCTTCTCTATGGTAGCATAATTGATTTGTGCATCATTGAGTGTCTTACTAGCATAATAAATGGCATGGAGCTTTTTATCCTTTCTTTGCCCGAGCACTGCTCCAACTGCAAAGTCACTCGCATACATCACCTCGAATAGTAGCTCCCAATTTGGTGGCTGCATTATTGGTGCTAATATCAGGGTTTCTTTGATGCTATAAAAGGAGACAAGTCAATTTTCATCAAAATTAAAGGGAACATCTTGACTTAATAGGTTGGTAAGTGGCTTAGCTATTTTGGAAAAGTCTTTAATGAATCTTCTGTAGAACCTTGCATGTCCCAAAAAGCTTCGTACTCCCTTGACTGATGTTGGTGGTGGCATGTTTTCAATGATGTCAATTTTTGCCTTATCAACCTCAATTCCTCTTTCTGATATCAAATGTCCCATAACTATACATTCTCTTACCATGAAGTGGCATTTTTCCCAATTTAGGACAAGGTTTGATTCTTCACATCTTTGCAACACCTTAGATAAATTAGCTAGGCAATCATCAAAAGTAGTTCCATAAATAGAAAAATCATCCATAAAAACTTCCATGATATTTTCAATATAATCAGAAAAAATAGCCATCATGCATCTTTGAAAGGTAGCAAAGGCATTACAAATACCAAAAGGCATTCTCCTATATGGAAATGTTCCATAAGGGCAAGTGAATGTGGTATTTTCTTGGTCTTCTGGGTAAATGGGAATTTGGAAGAATCCTAAATACCCATCTAGGTAACAGAAGTAAGAGTATTTTGCTAACCTCTTTAACATTTGGTCAATGAAAGGGAGAGGGAAATGGTCTTTTCTGGTAGTACTGTTCAATTTCCTATAATCTATACACTTTCGCCAACCAGTGACTACTCTAGTAAGGATCAGTTCATTGTTTGCATTTTGGATAACAGTTGTCCCACCCTTCTTAGGAACTACATGTACTGGACTAACCCATTTACTATCAGAAATTGGGTATATGATACCTGCATATAATAGTTTCAAAATTTCCTTCTTGACCACTTCTTTTATGTTTGGGTTAAGTCTTCTTTGGTGTTCTATAATGGGTTTATTGTTTTCTTCCATGGGTATCCTATGCTTGCAAATTAAGGGGTTGATCCTTTCAGGTCTTCTATTTTATACCCTAAGGCCTTGTTATGGGTCCTAAGTTCTCCTAGCAATTTTTTCTCTTCTATCTTAGATAGGCTAGCATTAATTATTGCAGGATATTTGGCGTTTGATTCCAGAAATGCGTACCTTAGCGAGGATGGGAGAGGTTTAAGCTCTACCTGTTTGGCATTTTCCTGGAGCTTACCATTGGTTTGTTCTTCCTTCAACTTCTCCATCTCGGAAACCTTAGCTAAGGGTAGGGGTGGATGAGCTGCTAATGTTGTGCACAAGCTGCTATTTCTGTGTTTTCATCATTCGCTGTGTGGCTGTGCGCAATACATGCTTCAAGAGGATCTTTAGGATTATCTTATGAAATTCCTCTTTAACTTATTTGTCAATTATGTCAACCTTGAAGCATTCATTAGGTTTGAATTTGTGTTTCATTGCATCGAACAAGCTGAATTCCACTTCTTCTTCTCCTACCTTGAGGGTTAGTTGCCCATTTTTAATGTCTATGATGGCTCCGGCGGTTGCTAAGAATGGTCTTCCCAAGATGATAGGGATTTGAACATCTTCTTCCATCTCAAGGACAACAAAGTCTACTAGAATGAAGAATTTGCCCACTTTGATATGCTCATAGGATATTTAATAGATCGATCAGCCAATTACAATGAGATTGTCGTGGGCCTCAATTCTCCAATCTCTAGCTTTTTACATATTGATATAGGCATTAAACTCACACTTGCCCCAAGATCGCAGAAGGCTTTGTCTATTTTCTTGTTGTCGATGAGGCAGGGTATGGAGAAGCTTCCTGGTTCTTTCAACTTTTGAGGCAATTTGTTTTGCAGTATGGCACTGCATTCCTCTTTTAGAGCTATTGTCCCATAGTCTTCCAGCTTTCTTTTCTTTAACAGAATTTCCTTAAGAAATTTGGCATAAGATGGCATCTGAGAGAGTGCTTCAGTGAAGGGAATGTTGATATAAAGTTTCTGTAAAACTTCTAAAAACTTCCTAAACTGCTTGTCCAATTTGGCTTTTTGAAATCTCCAAGGAAAAGGTAGGGGAGGCTGGTATGGCTCTGGTAACTTCTTTTTCTTCCCTACTTCCTCTTCCTGATCTTTCTTAGCTTCTTCCTCCTTTTTCTCTGCTTGGCTTTCAGATTTTTCTAAGGTTTCCTCTATAGGTTCTTCCTCTGGTTGTACTAGAGTTCTCCCACTCCTTAATGTAAATGCCTTACAATGCTCCCTTGGGTTCATATTTGGTTTACTAGGCAGTTTACCAGTAGCCTTACTTGAACAACTTGCTTGCTGAGCAATTTGATTTTCTAGCATCTTGTTATGGGTAGCAAGTTGGTCCATTCTGAAAGTTAGCTATTTAATCAATTCATTCTATTGTTGTTGAGCTGCTAGGAACCCTTCCATCATGGATTCCATGGTTATCTTCGGTTCAGGTTGCTGAGGTTGAGGAGGCAATGGTGGCTGTGCAAAGTTTTGGCTTCTGTTCTGATGTCCATGGGGTGCTGGTGTTTTGTACCCTTGTTGTTCGTTTATTAATTGATTCTGCTGATTAGACCATGAGGAATTTGGGTGGTTCCTCCATCCAGGTTTTTAAGTATTTGAATATGGATTGTTGGGCTGTCTCTAGTTGAAGTTTCCTCCATTATTCACATAGTTCATCTATTCTGTGGGAGGTTCATTGAAACTGTTATATTCTGAACTCATGTATCCTCCTCCATAGCTGTCCTCATGTTGACTATTTGTACCAACTGCGTTGGCTTACATTTTGTCGAGTCTCTTTATGAGCTGATCAAATTGAGTTTTTATCATGCTTAGGGCATCCACTTCCAGGACCCCTGTTGTTCTCCTTATGGTTCCTCTTTCATTTGACCATTCATAATTATGGTATGCAACCCTCTCTAGAAGTTCAAGTGCCTGTGTCACTATTTTCTCCATTAGGTTACCCTCTGCAGCTAAATCAACTGTGCTCCTTATAGAGGGTAGTAACCCATTATAGAAGTTTTGCACTAGTAGCCAATCCTCTATGCCATGGTGTGGACATTCCCTCTGCAGGTCTTTATATCTTTCCCATGTGTCATAGAGTGATTCACCTTCCTTTTGTTTGAAGGTGTTGAGCTCAAGTCTCAGTTTTGAAGTCTTTATAGGTGGGAAATACCTTACTAGAAAAGCTTATGAGAGGTTTTCCCAAGTGGTGAATGTTCCAATTGGTTGAGAAAGTAACCACTTCCTTGATCTATCTTGAAGGGAGAATGGGAATGCTCTGAGTCTTATAGCTAGATCCGAAACTCCATTCATTTTGAATGTGTCACATAGGGCAAGAAAGCACTATAGGCGATAGTGTGGATCTTCTGTTGGTGAACCTCTAAACTAGGCTTGTTGAATCATTTGAAGCCACGCTGGTTTTAACTCAAAGTTGTTGGCTTCCACTGTGGGTCTGGTGGCACTAGGCTGAAATCCTTGGACAGATGGAGCTCCGTAGTCTCTCAAGAGTCTTGGTCTATCATTATTATTGGCCATGGTTAGAATTTTAGGATCTTCTTGATCGTGCTCTTAATGTTTCCTTTCCCTTCTGATGGCTCTCAGAGTTCTGTCTATCTCCGGATCATAGCCCAAAATTTCTTCTTTTGACCTTATTCTAGTCATATACCAGATCGGGCACTTGAGAGAAAAGAAAAGAAATAAAACAAATCAAATAAAATTAGATAATAAATATAATTGCCTAAATCAGCTAAATTGCCTATCGCTTGATATTACTAAAGCCAAATTCCCCGGCAACGGTGTCAAAAACTTGTTTCGCTGATTTTAACTCCGCAAGTGCACGGATTGCTAACAAGTAATAAAGTGATAAGTAAAGTATTGTTCCCATAAGGAATTTAATTACTAAGTACCAATCTACACAGTAATTTTGACTGTTTAGGCTATCGAACAATGAGGTAATGAAAGTTGTTTATTTTAAAACATTAAAATAATAAACTTAATATGAAATAATCTATTTTGAAACAATTCCGGAATTAAGATTTCACACTTGAATCTTACTATGGATGTTATCTTGTTTATTTACTCGATTGAGAATCATTTGCCTTGATGGAAATCAGTCTTAAGGTTTCTTCCTCCACAGTTATAACAGGCTCCAATAGCCTTGTAGCAGATCCCACCATGATTTCTTTCACATGTCTCACATTGGCGGGGAGGGTAGGAACCTCTGGTACTCTGCTGACCAGATAGGGGAGGCATCTGTCCTGAATATCTTCCCCTACCAGATTTCTTGCCACCTCTGCTGTGTCCCCCATAGTTCTTCCTCTTTCCAGTAGGACCACTGGAACTCTGTTCTACAGATTTTCCTTCTTTCTCTGTCTTCTCTGATTTCTTTTTATCAGGGGCAGCTTCAGACTCAATTCTTTCTAACTATAGAGCTTGAGAAATAAGTTCAGAGAAGTTGGTGTATTTCAAGCCGACTACTTGTAATCTGATACTGGGCTTCAAGCCAGTTTCAAACCTCTCGCATCTCTCCTTGCTGGTAGAAAGTAAACTCACTGCATAATGGCTTAGGCGGGAAAATTCTCTTTCATACTCAGCCATTGATCTGTTTCCCTGCTTCAGACTTAGGAATTCTTGTAACTTTTGGTCTACATAAGCATCAGGGACATATTTTTGTCTGAATTCCCTGAGAAAGTCATTCCATGTTAGCACTGCAGGTTCTACCAGACTGTGGGGAATGGTTTTCCACCAGTCATAAGCATCCCCCTGTAGCAAAGATACAGAGTATTCAAAAATGAGCTCCTCCGTGCAATGCAATTTCTTGAATACCCTATCCATCCTCTCTAACCACTGTTCAACCTCTGGACGATCTACTGTCCTCTTGAACTCTGTAGCCCCATACTTCATCAATTTATCATACTGCCTAGTAGGAGATTGTGGTTGTACCACTGGTGTCTGTATTGGGACTTGAGTAGGCACATTACCAGCCATTTGTTGGAACATTGCGACCATCTCTTGGCGAGCGAGCAGAAAGCTGCGACGCTGCGGTGGTGCGGTGAACCACTGACATTATGTAGGCCTGGGGCATCCCCTTACACCTCAGCCTCAATAGATTGATCGACTGAACGATCACCCTCTTCCATAGTCAATGCGGGTATTTTAGATCTCCTGAACAAATAACACAAGGAGATTTCCTCCCGTTAGTGCATATTTATAATGTAATGTACTGTATGTATTAAACAATGATATTGAGCAGTTGTACTATGAAGAAAGAATATTCAAATAACAGGTGAAAATAGAATTTAAAAACTTTGCTCTGATACCACTAGAACATGTCACACCCTACCCCTCTGTAAGGCATAACATGATCCCGTAGTATACCTAATGAATTACCAACTCCGTCTACTGATAACCCATTAAATACACTACAAGGGATTTTAAAAACTTTTCTTACTTCTTTTACAGTGGTGAGCACTATTTACAGGTATTAAAAACCTTTTTGAACTGAAGTGATAAAACTAACACATTTGAATTACTTTGAATTTCTGTAAAAATTTTGGCAGAGTGCCACCTGTATTTTGGATAAAACAGTTCTTCAGAAAACCTGTAAAAAGCACTTCAATATATTTTCAAATCTCAACTCCAACATATTCTCAACACAACATTTTTCTCAACTCAAATCCACAGTGATTTTTCAAGGACTGAGATAAAAGAAATATAATACAATTTTTATAAGTCAAAATAACTCATAATTTACTTTATAACTTCAATGTACAATTTTAATTTAGAACTCCTCAAAACCAAAAAAATATGTACATACAGTGGTCATACATTACAGTACAAAATGCAAAATGTTGGTATACTCATTATACCCGGTAATCTCTCGCTGGAGGTACTAGCAGACTAGTTTGCTGCCTTGTCTGTCTGTCTGCCTACGACAGCAATGAAAAGCTATCGCTGAGACAATGTCTCAGTGGTGCACAACATTAACCAAATACATCTTTAAATCACAATTCATAAATCATATAAATAGTGGATACTTAAAACCATAGTAAATTTCAAGATAGTAATTGTCCACAAGAATTTAAACTCCATTTCTCAATATCACAATAAATTTCAATAAGTCAGATCATGGTTGAATTCAAAAGACAGTATATGTCAATAAGAGTGTAAATTCATTTCACAATCTCATAATAAATATCAATAAATCACACACAGCTTAATCATGTTCCAAAGTTCAATTCGTCCCAAAAGCCGATGGCTAATGAGGTATTCAATTCGTCCCAAAAGTCGATGACTAATGAGGAATAACATAGCTAGCTAGCAAAAATATGAGTACTCATCCAATTCATCCTCAACAGGCACACACCTCAACACTTCAGCCAGAGAGGGAATTCAATTCGTCCCACTAGACAAGCTAATGAGGAATACAATCAATATACATGATAGCTGTGGTTTCAAACCATTTCCAATACTTTTCAATCAATAAGTATCCATCAATATCATTCAAATAATTTCTCACAGTTTTCAAATCATTTACAATGCTTTTCAAGCAATAAATATCTATTCAAACACATTTCCACAATTTAAAATAATAATGTACAAATAGTCATAATTCATTTCAATTGAAAAATTCAAATGAAATAGTTATTGTGCACAAACCTCTGATAACTGTCTCTTGGTCTGGACTCAGTGTTTCCTTCCCTTTTCCTGAGTCTTTGGTAACTGAGAAACACAATTTGAAGTGTTTCAGTGCTAAATTAAATTGTCTCTAACGATAATGTTCGATAAGTAATTCACTGAAAGCTATTATTTACTTAATCACCTAATATATCGACCCTCGATGCGTTCTAGGTAATTTAGGTTTTAGTGTCACTAATATGTCACGTTCGATAGTCTTTTAGGGTCAGTACATGTTACCAATTTCATTTCCTTGTTTAGTGCATTTTATTGCAACTTGTTGGATTCCGGGATACTAGTTTGACCTAGCCGGAAGACCTAGTTCCCTCAGTTTTCGGGTTTCGGTCAAAACTACAAACTTGTAGATCTATGTCTTATGGAACGCGGGGAAAAATTTTAGGTCATTCTTAGTTATGTAGACCAAGTTATGGTCATTTTACTATTGCTGGTCAAATGGCATCAAATTAGGTCATTTTAGGTCAATTTTGTTCAACTTTGCTTCGTTTGGACCCGAACTTGTGCAAGCTGTTTGCCTTGCTTATGGTAATTTCTGAGTTTTAGTGTCTTCATGAGACTTGTAGGTATGGGTCTTAGCTATTCATGGTTAAACTTTCAGGTCAATTGGACCTGTTTTGAGTGAGTTACGGCCTAAACACTAACTTCTGCCCAATTGGTCAATTTTCAGGTCTCAATTGTACTTAATCCTAATTGGTCATTTTTCATGCTACATTGCAAGCAGAATTTTGGTATGCTTTCTCAATGAAAGTTGGCACATTTTGTGCCTAGTCTCACCTCCAATTGGTCTCATACCAATTGGAGTTACACATTTAGTTTTATAGGTTAAAATGCACACTGCCCTTAATTACATTGCTGAAACATCTATTCATTACACATTTACCTTGCTACAAATCCACCTCTCAACCCCATTCTGTTTTGGTACATTACCAAAACCATTTACCACTTCACATTAAGATCATTTTGGGCAGAATACAAACATCCTCAATACACCAAATAAAACTCTAATTCATAAAGTTCAAATACAACCACATATACACATAAACATTTCTAATTCTTACATACACTTTACACAACCAATTTACATACATATTCATCAATCCTCAATATCACAATTTATCCAATATCTCCATGAATTCAGAAATTCATTAAGGAGTCCCAAAGCTGCCGAAATGCTCCACAATGCCAAAGTCCCACAATTCATCAACTTCCATCCCAATTTCACAATCACCACATATATACATGGAATTAACTTACTAGGACATTAATCACCATACTCAACATAATTTCCCATTAAATAAATGTAAGAATAAATCCTCAAATATACAACTCCATGGCCGTCCAAACTGGATATATCAAGAACTTCTCAAAACTTAAAAATTCCTTCACAAAGCACACACCCATAACATGTATACAAAGTTTAACAAAGCAATATTCAAAATCTCAAACTTACCTATTATTGGGACTTGCTAAACCTTCACTAGACTTCTTGATTTTGGTATCTAACTCTTCCTTATGATGTGGAGATAAAACTTAATGAAGCCACTTAGGTGATTAGAAGTGAAATTAGGGAGAGGATGAAGCTCCATGCAAAACGACAATGGAGGATTTATCTTTCTTCATTTCGGCAAGGTTGAGGGAAATGGAGAAGATGATGTTTGAGTGGGAGTAATCTGCCCACTTATGATTATATTTAATCCATATTATAATTCTTAGTGGTCCACTTACTCAAATTGATCATATAATAAGCTTAACTCCCATTTATTCCACATTAAACTCTTCATTTTTGCTATTTACTTTAGGTGCCACCAATTTAATTTTTCATTATATTTTCCAAGTGTAATATTATTTATTTTTAATGGACATTTAGGTTAAAAGACAATTTGGGGTGTCAAATGACTACAATGCCCCTGTTCGGGTTACATTCCCAATTTTTCGGTAACACAGGGTTTTGTCTGTTTTTCGATTTCTCACTTTTCTTTGTACTAATTAATTAATTTTTCTTTGACATTTCTAATGATATTTATACTTCAATTGATGTCTCTTTAAGTCCTAAAAATATTTTCTAGGGTTCCCCGTAGTCCAGGGCTAGTCAACGGTCCACGCCGTGACTTCCCGGTGCGGTCACCCATCGCTAGGGTTCTCGACTCGCTTAACTTGGTTACATTTCTTTGCTACTAATTTTCCTTTGTTTTTCTTGTATTTTCTTTTCTTGTATTTCATTATTTTATGTCTCCTCCCTCATATAAAATATAGTTCTAGGCATCCTAGCTGTCCGGACAACACTGGTCACCGGAGCAGTAGAACGCACTACCGAACATAGGGGTGTTACAATTCTCCCCCCCTTAATATAAATTTCGTCTCGAAATATTACCTGGCATTAGTCTCTGAACAGCTGTGGGTGCTGTCTCCTCATATCCTCTTCACGTTCCCAAGTAGCTTCCTGGCCTGAATGATGGTTCCACAGCAATTTAACCAGGTGTATCTGTTTGTTCCTCAGCTGCTTCACCTCATAAGCCAGAATTTTTATGGGTTCTTCCTCATATGAGAGGTCTGGATTTACCTCAATCTCTTCAACTGATAGTACATGAGATGGGTCAGATCTGTACCTCCTTAACATGGACACATGGAAGACACTGTGTATCCTTGCTAGCTCTGGAGGTAATGCCAACCGATATGCCAAAGGACCCACTCTTTCCAGAACCTCATATGATCCGATGAAACGAGGACTCATTTTCCCCTTTCTGCCAAATCTCATAATCCTTTTCCAAGGAGAAACTTTGAGGAATACCTTATCACCCACTGCATATTCAATATCTCTTCTTTTCAGATCAACATAGGACTTCTGATGGTCTGATGCAGCCTTGAGTCTATCTCTAATCAATCTGATCTTTTCCTCTGTCTGCTGAACAATTTCTGGCCCAAGTATCTTCCTTTCACCTACTTCATCCCAACATAAGGGAGTTCTGCACTTTCTGCCATACAATGCTTCATATGGAGGCATCCCAATGCTTAATTGGTAGCTGTTGTTATAAGCAAACTCAATCAAAGGTAAGTGTGTATCCCAACTACCTTCAAATTCAATCACACAAGCTCGTAGCATATCCTCCAGTATCTGAATAACCCTCTCAGACTAGCCATCTGTCTGTGGGTGGTGGAATACTGTGTTGAAGTTCAATCTAGTTCCTAGGGCTCTCTGAAGACTACCCCAGAATCTAGAAGTGAACCTAGGATCTCTATCAGACACAATTGATACTGGCACTCCATGCAATTTTACAATCTCATATATGTACAATTTGGCCAATCTTTCCAGGCTATAGTCCATCCGCACTGGCAAAAAGTGAGCAGACTTGGTCAATCTGTCAACTATAACCCATACTGCATCATGACTACTCTATGTCCTTGGAAGTCCTGTAACAAAATCCATAGTTATTCGTTCCCATTTCCACTCTGGTACTGACAAAGGAGGTAACAAACAAGCTGGAACTTGATGTTCTGCCTTTACTTGCTGACAAGTTAGGCATTTGGAAACAAGCTCCGCTATATCCCTCTTCATGCCCATCCACCAGTAATGCTCTTTCAGCCCTCTGTACATTTTAGTTCCACCAGGGTGCATAGCAAATGGAGACTCATGTGCTTCCTTCATAATGATCTGTCTCAATTTAGTATCATTAGGAACGCACATTCTGCCCTGATGTAGCAATAAACCATCATCTCTCACAGAGAATTCAGGTTTCTTACCTTGCTTGACTTTTTTCAGTAGCTTCTGATATTTTTCATCACTCTGAGCAGCCATTCTGATCTAATCAATCAACACTGGCTGTACATGCCAAGCAACTACTGTCTGTCCCTCATCATTAATCTCTAAACTGGCATGCTGTGCTTTCAATTCACATACCATGGACAAAGGAGAAACTCTGAGACTTGCCATAGTCTTGCGACTTAAGGCGTCAGCCACCACATTTGCTTTCCCTGGCTGATAGTCTATTAAGCAATCATAGTCTTTAATGAGTTCTAACCATCTCCTCTGCCTCAAATTCAATTCCTTCTGGGTGCCTAAGTACTTCAAGCTCTTGTGATCTGTGTAAATGTAGCATTTCTCCCCATACAAATAGTGTCTCCAGATCTTCAGAGCAAAAACAATAGCTGCTAGCTCCAGATCATGTGTTGGATAGTTCCTCTCATGCGGTTTCAGCTGGCGTGATGCATAAGCAATGACATTCCGATCTTACATCAGTACACAGCCTAGCCCATTGTGAGAAGCATCACTATAAACTGTGTATTCTTTACCCGGAGTAGGTAAAGTGAGAACTGGAGCTTCAGTCAAACACCTCTTCAACTCATTAAAACTTTGCTGGCATTTATCAGTCCACTGAAATTTTACATCTTTCCGAAGCAGTTTGGTCAGTGGAGAAGATAACATAGAAAACCCCTTCACAAACCGACGGTAATATCCAGCTAAACCCAGAAAACTGCGAATTTCTGTGATGTTCCTGGGCGGCTTCCAATTAAGGATAGCTTCTACCTTGCTGGAATCTACCTTGATCCCTTCAGCTGACATAACATATCCCAAAAAGGAGATTTCTTTCAGCCAAAATTCACACTTCGACAATTTGGCGTATAGTTGTTTCTCCCTTAAAGTCTGCAGTACAATCCGCAGATGTCTGTCATGCTCCTCTGCATTCCTTGAATATATCAAAATGTCATCAATAAACACCACCACAAATTGATCAAGATATGGTCTGAAGATAGTGTTCATCAGATCCATAAAAGCAACTGGAGCATTTGTTAACCCGAATGGCATTACTAGAAACTCATAATGGCCATACCGAGTTCTGAAAGCAGTTTTTGGATACTCTGCTCTTGCACCTTCAACTGATAATAACCAGATCGCAGATCAATTTTGGAGAATACAGCTGCACCCTTCAATTGGTCAAAAAGATCATCAATGCGAGGCAATGGATATCTGTTCTTTATTGTCACCTTATTCAACTGCCGGTAGTCAATGCATAAGTGGAGAGTACCATCCTTCTTCTTAACAAACAACACTGGTGCTCCCCAAGGTGACACACTAGGGCGGATGAAGCCCTTTTCAAGTAATTCTTGTAATTTTATCTTCAACTCCTTCAACTCTGCTGGTGCCATTCTGTATGGCATTATGGAGATTGGTTGCACACCAAGCATAACATTAATTTCAAACTGCACTTCTCTTTCCTGAGGTAATCTTGGTAATTCATCAGGAAACACATCTGGAAAGTCATGCACTGTAGGGATGTCCTTCAATGCTGGACTCCCTACTTTGGTGTCTACAACATGTGCCAAGTAGGCTTCACGCCCCTTTTTGATCATCTTTCTGGCTAGTGCAGCCGAAATGATGTTTGATGGTAATAACTGCCTTTCCCCATGTATTACCACATCATCAGATCGAGGAAGGCCAAAAGTGACTGTTTCACTGACAACAATCATGGCATGATGCCTAGCTAACCAATCCATGCCCAAGATGATATCATAATCTCTGAAGGGCATTTCAATGAAATCAGACAGGAAAGTGTGTCCTTGGATCACCAAAGGACAATCTCTATACATTCTATTAACCCTGACTTCCTGTCCTAGTGGACTTGTTACTAGCACCTCAAAGTCCATTTTTGTACATGGAACAGCAATGCAATCAATGATGCTAGCACTCACATAAGAATGGGTAGAACCCGGATCAAATAACACAAACACATCTTGGTTAAAAGTTGAGAAGGTACCAGCCACAACATCAGATGTCTCTGCCTCTTCCCTCTGTCTCATTGCATACATTCTGATTGGAGCACTGTCTTGCTCTGATTGTTTCACTGTGCCTTGGTCACTGGCTACCTCTACCCCGCCTCTACCTCTGCTGGGTGGTTGCGAACTTACGTGACAGGCTCAATCGACCCTTCTGCAGTAGTAGGAGGTGGTCCAACCCTGCGACTACTGGTGCAGTCCTTGGCAAAGTGTCCTGTGCCTCCACAGTTATAATAGGCTCCAATAGCCTTGTAGTAGATCCCACCATGATTTCTTCCACATGTCTCACATTGGCGGGGAGGGTAGGAACCTCTGGTACTCACGACTGATAGGGAGGCTTCTGTCCTGAATATCTTCCCCTACCAGATTTCTTGCCACCTCTACTGTGTCCCCCATAGTTCTTCCTCTTTCCAGTAGGACCACTGGAACTCTGTTCTACAGATTTTCCTTCTTTCTCTGTCTTCTCTGATTTCTTTTTCTCAGGGGCAACTTCAGACTCAATTCTTTCTAACTCTAGAGCTTGAGAAATAAGTTCAGAGAAGTTGGTGTATTTGAAGCCGACTACTTGTAATCTAATACTGGGCTTCAAGCCAGTTTCAAACCTCTTGCATCTCTCCTTGCTGGTAGAAAGTAAACTCACTGCATAATGGCTTAGGCGGGAAAATTCTCTTTCATACTCAGCCACTGATCTGTTTCCCTGTTTCAGACTTAGGAATTCTTGTAACTTCTAGTCTACATAAGCATCAGGGACATATTTTTGTCTGAATTCCCTGAGAAAGTCATTCCATGTTAGCACTGCAGGTTCTACCAGACTGTGGGGAATGGTTTTCCACCAGTCATAAGCATCCCCCTGTAGCAAAGATACAGAGTATTCGAATCTGAGCTCCTCCGTGCAATGTAATTTCTTGAATACCCTATCCATCCTTTCTAACCACTATTCAGCCTCTAGAGGATCTACTATCCCCTTGAACTCTGTAGCCCCATACTTCATCAATTTATCATACTGCCTAGTAGGAGATTGTGGTTCTACCACTGGTGTCTGTATTGGGACTTGAGTAGGCACATTACCAGCCATTTGTTGGAACATTGCAGCCATCCACGAGCGAATCGAGTAGGAAATCGCTGCGCAGTGGTGCAGCTGAACCACTGACATTATGTAGGCCTGGGGCATCCCCTTGCACCTCAGCCTCAATAGATTGATCGACTGAACGATCACCCTCTTCCATAGTCAATGCGGGGATTTTAGATCTCCTGAACAAATAACACAAGGAGATTTCCTCCCGTTAGTGCATATTTATAATGTAATGTACTGTATGTATCAAAAAATGATATTGAGCAGTTGTACTATGAAGAAAGAATATTCAAATAACAGGTGAAAACATAATTTAAAAACTTTGCTCTGATACCACTAGAACATGTCACACCCTACCCCTCTGTAAGGCATAACATGATCCCATAGTATACCTAATGAATTACCAACTCCGTCTACTAATAACCCATTAAATACACTACAAGGGATTTTAAAAACTTTTCTTACTTCTTTTACAGTGGTGAGCACTATTTACAGGTGTTAAAAACCTTTTTGAACTGAAGTGATAAAACTAACACATTTGAATTATTTTGAATTTCTGTAAAAATTTTGGCAGAGTGCCATCTGTATTTTGGATAAAACAGTTCTTCAGAAAACCTGTAAAAAGCACTTCAATATACTTTCAAATCTCAACTCCAACATATTTTCAACACAACATTTTTCTCAACTCAAATCCACAGTGATTTTTTAAGGACTGAGATAAAAGAAATATAATACAATTTTTACAAGTCAAAATAACTCATAATTTACTTTACAACTTCAATGTACAATTTTAATTTAGAACTGCTCAAAACCAAAAACAATATGTACATACAGTGGTCATACATTACAGTACAAAATGCAAAATGTTGGTATACTCATTATACCCGGTAATCTCTCGCTAGAGGTGCTAGCAGCCTAGTCTGCTGCCTTGTCTGTCTGTCTTCCTGCGACAGCAATGAAAAGCTATCGCTGAGACAATGTCTCAGTGGTGCACAACATTAACCAAATACATCTTTAAATCACAATTCATAAATCATATAAATAGTGGATACTTAAAACCATAGTAAATTTCAAGACAGTAATTGTCCACAAGAATTTAAACTCCATTTCTCAATATCACAATAAATTTCAATAAGTTAGATCATGGTTGAATTCAAAAGACAGTATATGTCAATAAGAGTTTAAATTCATTGCACAATCTCACAATACATATCAATAAATCACACACAGCTTAATCATGTTCCAAAGTTCAATTCGTCCCGAAAGCCGATGGCTAATGAGGTATTCAATTCGTCCCAAAAGTCGATGACTAATGAGGAATAACATAGCTAGCTAGCAAAAATATGAGTACTCATCCAATTCGTCCTCAACAGGCACACACCTCAACACTTCAGCCAGAGAGAGAATTCAATTCGTCCCACTAGACAAGCTAGTGAGGAATACAATCAATATACATGATAGTTGTGGTTTCAAACCATTTCCAATACTTTTCAATCAATAAGTATCCATCAATATCATTCAAATAATTTCTCACAGTTTTCAAATCATTTATAATGCTTTTCAAGCAATAAATATCCATTCAAACACATTTCCACAATTTAAAACAATAATGTACAAATAGTCATAATTCATTTCAATTGAAAAATTCAAATGAAATACTTGTTATGCACAAACCTCTGATAACTGTCTCTTGGTCTGGACTCAGTGTTTCCTTCCCTTTTCCTGAGTCTTTGGTAACTGAGAAACACAATTTGAAGTGTTTCAGTACTAAATTAAATTGTCTCTAACGATAATGTTCGATAAGTAATTCACTGAAAGCTATTATTTGCTTAATCACCTAATATATCGACCCTCAATGCGTTCTAGGTAATTTAGGTTTTAGTGTCACTAATATGTCACATTCGATAGTCTTTTAGGGTTGGTACATGTTACCAATTTCATTTCCTTGTATAGTGCATTTTATTGCAACTTGCTGGATTCCAGGATACTAGTTTGACCTAGCCGGAAGACCTAGTTCCCTCGGTTTTCTGGTTTCAGTCAAAACTACAAACTTGTAGATCTATGTCTTATGGAACGCGGGGCAAAATTTTAGGTCATTCTTAGTTATGTAGTCCAAGTTATGGTCATTTTACTATTGCTGGTCAAATGGCATCAAATTAGGTCATTTTAGGTCAATTTTGGTCAACTTTGGTTCGGCCAATTTTTGGACCTGAACTTGTGCAAGCTGTTTGACTTGCTTATGGTAATTTTTGGATTTTGGTGTCTTCATGAGACATGTAGGTATGGGTCTTAGCTATTAATGGTTAAAATTTCAGGTCAATTGGACTGTTTTGAGTGAGTTATGGCCTAAACACTAACTGCTGCCCAATTGGTCAATTTTCAGGTCTCAATTGTACTTAATCCGAATTGGTCATTTTTCATGCTACATTGCAAGTAGAATTTTGGTATGCTTTCTCAATGAAAGTTTGCACATTTTGTGCCTAGTCTCACCTCCAATTGGACTCACCTCCAATTGGTCTGATGCCAATTGGAGTTACACATTTAGTTTTATAGGTTAAAATGCGCACTGCCCTTAATTACATTGCTTAAACATCTATTCATTACACATTTACCTTGCTACAAATCCACCTCTCAACCACATTCTGTTTTGGTACATTACCAAAACCATTTACCACTTCACATTAAGATCATTTTGGGCAGAATACAAATATCCTCAATACACCAAATAAAACTCTAATTCATAAAGTTTAAATACAACCACATATACACATAAACATTTCTAATTCTTACATACACTTTACACAACCAATTTACATGCATATTCATCAATCCTCAATATCACAATTTATCCAATATCTCCATGAATTCAAACATTCATTAACGAGTCCCAAAGCTGCCGAAATGCTCCATAATGCCAAAGTCCCACAATTCGTCAACTTCCATCCCAATTGCACAACCACCACATATATACTTGGAATTAACTTACTAGGACATTAATCACCCTACTCAACATAATTTCCCATTAAATAAATGTAAGAATAAATCCTCAAATATACAACTCCTTGGCTATCCAAACTGGATATATCAAGAACTTCCCAAAACTTAAAAATTCCTTCACAAAGCACACACCCATAACATGTATACAAAGTTTAACAAAGCAATATTCAAAATCTCAAACTTACCTATTGTTGGGACTTGCTAAACCTTCACTAAACTTCTTGATTTTGGTATCTAACTCTTGCTTATGATGTGGAGATAAAACTTAATGAAGCCACTTAGGTGATTAGAAGTGAAATGAGGGAGAGGATGAAGCTCCATGCAAAACGGCAATGGAAGATTTATCTTTCTTCATTTTGGCAAGGTTGAGGGAAATGGAGAAGATGATGTTTGAGTGGGAGTAATCTGCCCACTTATCATTATATTTAATCCATATTATAATTCTTAGTGGTCCACTTACTCAAATTAATCATATAATAAGCTTAACTCCCATTTGTTCCACATTAAACCCTTCATTTTTGCTATTTACTTTAGGTGCCACCAATATAAATTTTCATTATATTTTCCAAGTGTAATATTATTTGTTTTTAATGAAAATTTAGGTCAAAAGACAATTTGGGGTGTCAAATGACCACAATGCCCCTGTTCGGGTTACATTCCCGATTTTTCGGTAACACCGAGTTTTGTCTGTTTTTCGATTTCTCACTTTTCTTTGTACTAATTAATTAATTTTTCTTTGACATTTCTAATGATATTTATACTTCAATTGATGTCTCTTTAA
This sequence comes from Hevea brasiliensis, assembly GCF_030052815.1. Lineage (NCBI taxonomy): Eukaryota > Viridiplantae > Streptophyta > Magnoliopsida > Malpighiales > Euphorbiaceae > Hevea > Hevea brasiliensis. The sequence goes on from NC_079497.1 coordinate 94,504,492, forward strand.
GTCCTAAAAATATTTTCCAGGGTTCCCCGCAGTCTAGGGCTAGTCAACGGTCCACGCCGTGACTTCCCGGTGCGGTCACCCATCGCTAGGGTTCTCGACTCGCTTAACTTGGTTACATTTCTTTGCTACTATTTTTCCTTTGTTTTTCTTGTATTTTCTTTTCTTGTATTTCATTATTTTATGTCTCCTCCCTCATATAAAATATAGTTCTAGGCATCCTAGCTGTCCGGACAACACTGGTCACCGGAGTAGTAGAACGCACTACCGAACATAGGGGTGTTACACTCTTGATACTGATATTTTTCTCCTCAAGACAGCTGGAGAGAGTGCAAAATGTGAGTCTCTTTAAAACTCCTAAAAGTGCTGTCAAAGGATCGATCCCTTTATTTGATGTTTTCTGCTTCTATTTATAATAGCTGTTCTAGGGTTAGGTCATTTTGAGTCCAAAAAGCCTTAGGAGTCTAATTTGAATCTGTAAACGAGAGCGGGAACTCGAGTTTAAAAACTGGCTGCTGCATGGTACATGGCCCGTGTGTCACTATACGGACCCAGGCCGTGTAACTTTCTGGAGTGGAATTGTGGAGTCTTGCATTGGCACAGAGACTTACACGAGTCTGCGCTGGCTACACGGGCCATGTAACTTTTGTTCTTAGAAAGTTCTTCAGGCTTGTGCTTAGCAGAGACTTACATGGTTCCCTGTCGATTACACGGGTCCAATTACATGACCCGTGTACTTGTGTTTCTCCATTGGTTCTCTTGGATTTCTTCTAGTAGAGAGTTACACGGGTCTGTGGCTTTGCTCACACGACCCGTGTACTTTGTATCAACAGCAATTCTCAGTCTCTTGACCTCTCCAAGTTTTCCTTTGCACTCCTATACTTTGGGGCTTTGCCCAAACACTTGAAATGATGCAGAAAACATAAAATTAAGGGCTTGATAATAGAAATTACAAAAACTAATGAAATAAACTACTATACATGAGATTACTTACCTAAATGCTGTGAGATAGTATACAAATATCCTTAAAAACATCTATACAATTCAAGTGTATAAACCTTTAAGAAGACTTTATCGCCAACCTCATACTCAATATCTTTCCTCTTCAAATCTGTGTAAGACTTCTGTCTATCTGAGGTGTCTTTCAAACTATCCTTGATGATCTTTATTTTCTCCTTAGTTTGTCTCACCAAGTTTCGTCCTATTAACTTATATTCACCAAGCTCTGTCCATCATAGAGGAGTTCGACATTTTCTTTTATATTGCCATCTTTATGCTTGATTAGTAACTGTTATTGTATGCAAATTCTAT